>NC_053493.1:263851926-264451926 GCF_905171775.1 Rana temporaria | reverse complement strand
ATGTTGACGAAAATCTGTGGCCAGACAGACAGCAGCGTGTGGATGGGCAGGAGGGTGAGGATGGTGGCCAGAAGAGGGAGGGTGAGGACAGTGGACAGGAGAGGGAGGGTGAGGACGGTGCCCAGGAGAGGGAGGGTGAGGACGGTGCCCAGGAGAGGGAGGGTGAGGACAGCGACCAGTGAAGAGATGTTACAGTAGTTGTGAAACTCCAGCTTTATTTACAGCATTGTAGGCTAAATTTCATTTTCCTTGTTTTTCGTTTGTGTATTTATATTTCCGTATATATTATGCTGTATACATTTTCTTTTTACTCTGATGTATGGAAGTTACTTTGTGTGTGAATGATAATGGTTACAATACTGTAAAGTAATTTTTCCTTGGCAGTATGAGTGCAATGTGTGATGTCAAACCTTGGAGGCGACTCTTACCCTAAAATCTTTTCCTTTTTTTTCAGTTTTATACACCATTGTATTCAATTAGCTAGACAGAAATTGTACAGTAACCATTGTCAATGAAGGACTGGGCTAAGACTGAAAGGTGGACATGAGGGATATTTCAATGGTCCTCTGCCATAGAGACAAAACATCTAAACATTTTGACTTGCAGTGCTTACACAATGCCAAAGGGATGAAGCATTTTGGGGGCACTGACTATTTGAATGAGAAAGAAATTTAGTTTTGACACATGAGTGAACTGTTTTGGGAAAGATATGAACTTCTGAAGGTGAACCATGGTGTTGTGCCAAACCATCCAGGTTATTTTGACAAATGTACCAAGAGAGCTGAGAACGTCCGGTCTGTATCAAGAAATGAGCCAAAGCAATTGAGAAGAATCTTTGCCATTTTGGGGGCACTGACTCTTTATATGGGAAAGGAATACGGTTTTGAAGCATGAGTGAACAGTTTTGGGAGAGATATGAGCTTTTGCACCTGAGTTATAGTGTTGTGCTAAACTGTAAGACTGTTTTGCCAAATGATCTTAGAGTTTTGAGAATGTCATTTCTGTTTCAAGAAATGAGCCAAACCAATAGAGAAAAACTGTAACACTCGTATGATATGTCTATGTGTTTTTTATATATACATACACAGTTTTTTAGAAAAACATACGTACAACTTTTGGTGGATGGTCACTTATCAGTAAATCTGTGGTGGAATAGCACAAGGCGATACTTATAGATGCTAATTAATTTTGCTTATCGCACATGATTAGGTAGATGTAGGTCACCTACCAGGGTAGCACAATCCTTATATTACATTAATTATCAAGGATATTACCTTGTGAAAAGCCGTCTTGTCTTGCCTCAGTATTCTGCAATCATGCTTGAAATCCAGACTTTAACATACAGCGCCTTTAAAAAGTATTCATACCCCTTGGAATTTTCCACATTTTGTCATGTTACAACCAAAAACGCAAATGTATTTTATTGAGATTTTATGTGATAGACCAACACAAAGTGGCACATAATTGTGAAGTGGAAGGAAAATTATAAATGTTTTTCAATAATTGTTACAAATAAATATGTGAAAAATGTGGTGTGCATTTGTATTCAGCCCTCCTGAGTCAATACCTTGAAGAACCACCTTTTGCTGCAATTACAGCTGCAAGTCTTTTTGGGGATGTCTCTTCCAGCTTTCCACATCTTCCAAGTCTTCTTTGCAAAATAGCTCAAGCTCTGTCAGATTAGATGGAAAGCATCTGTGAACAGCAATGTTTAAGTCTTGCTACAAATTTTGATTTGATTTAGGTCTGATGTTGACTGGGCCATTCTAATACATGAATAAGCTTTGATCTAAACCATTACATGGTAGCTCTGGCTGTGTGTTTAGGGTCATTGTCCTGCTGGAAGATGAACCAGTCTCAAGTCTTTTGCAGACTCTAGCAGGTTTTCTTCTAAGATTGCCCTGTATTTGACTCCATCCATCTTCCCATCAACTCTGACCAGCTTTCCCATCCCTGCTCGAAACAAGCATCCCCACAACATGATGCTACCATCACCAAGTTTCACAGTGGGGATGGTGTGTTCAGGAGGATGTGCAGTGTTAGTTTTCCGCCACACATAGTGTTTTTCTTTTAGGCCAAAAAGTTCCATATTGGTTTCATCTGACCAGATCACCTTCTTCCACATGTTTGCTGTGTGCCCCACATGGCTTCTCGCAAACTCAAAACTGGACTTCTTATGGCTTTCTTTCAACAATGGCTTTCTTCTTCCATTCTTCCATAAAGGCCAGATTTGTGGAGTGCACGACTAGTAGTTGTCCTGTGGAGAGATTCTCCCACCTGATCTGTGGATCTCTGCAGCTCCTCCAAAGTTACCATGGGCCTCTTGGCTGCTTCTCTGATTAATGCTCTCCTTGCCCGGCCTGTCAGTTTAGGTGGATTGCCATGTCTTGGTAGGTTTGCAGTTGTGCCATACTCTTTCCATTTTCAGATGATGGATTGAACAGTGAGATGTTCAAAGCTTGGGATATTTTTTTTTTCAACCTAACCCTGCTTTAAACTTCTTCACAACTTTATCACTGACCTGTCAGGTGGGTTCCTTGGCCTTCATGATTTTGTTCACTAAGGTTCTCTAACAAATCTATGAGGGCTCCATAGATCAGATGTATTTATACTAAGGTTAAATTACACACAGGTGGACGCTATTTACTAGGTGATTTCTGGAGGCAAATGGTTCCACTAGATTTTAGTTAGGGGTATCAGAGTAAAGGGGTCTGAATACAAATGCATGTCACACTTTTCACAAATGTATTAGTAAAAAAATGTTGAAAAACATTTATCATTTTTCTTTCACTTCACAATTATGTGCCACTTTGTGTTGGTCTATTACATAAAATCTCAATAAAATACATTTATGTTTTGGCTGCAACATGACAAAATGTGAAAAATTTCAAGGGGTGTGAATATGTTTTCAAGGCACTGTATACCATAAAGGTTAGTTTTTATGTGGTGGAGGTTGATTGTCCCAATTGTAACAAAGAGATTCCCCCCCCCCCTATAACTAACCTTCCCAACAACAAGCACGTGGAAGGGCGAATGCATGAAAGACAAAACCAGAGAAAATTCCCTCACCAACCAATCTACCAACCAAATTAACCTTTCCAACAGTAAGGCCTCGTACACACGACCAGGTTTCTCGGCAAAAACCAGCAAGAAAACTGCTTCTTGCTGAGATTCCCGTTCGTGTGTACGAGGCATTGAGGTTTCTCGTCTGGAAATCTGGCCAGAATCTCGACGAGAAAAAAAGAGGACCTGCTCTCTTTTTTCTCGTCGAGATTCTCGTTTGCCTGTTTCCAGACGAGAAACCCAAGAGTGTGTCTTCTTACCTGTCGCTGTGGAAACCCGCGAATGCTCGAAATGACTTTGACGCATGAAAGGTAGCTTCCACGGCATAGGTAGGGTTAAGCAAGATGGCGCGACGGGATCAAATGTGACGAGCGCATGCTCGTCATACGCGATGACGTCACCGCGTTCTTTCCTTTCAAGAGAACTGCGGTTCTTTTGAAATTAAAGTCAGTACACTCGGGCGGCAAGAGTTTCTTGCCAAGAATCTCGTCAGGGAAAATGACTGTTTTTTCCTGACGAGATTCTCGGTTGTGTGTACGAGGCCTATGAGTTAAAAACAGGGGTTTAGTTAGCACACATTTGCAAATGCATGCATAAGCTGCAAGGCCTCTTCACAGTACCCTGTGTTACTTGTAAATTTCTGAAGAATAAAATATTTGGTGCTATTAAACCGCTTCCCGCCCGGCCCATAGTAATATGACCGCTGCAGTAACCTTTCGTCCCTGCGGGTGGCTGTCATATGACATCCTGAGATTCCCGCAGTGTGGACCGCGCGCGCTCGACCCGATGCATGTGCCCAGCGGCTGCAATGTCCGCCGGGCACCTGCGATTGCTCATCACAGAGCCTGGGACGTGGATCTCTGTGTGTAAACATAGAGATCCTCATCCTGTCAGGGATGTGTCCCTTGTACATAGGGACACCGATTGGTCACCTCTCCTTGTGAGTCCCCTCCCCCCACAGTAAGAATCACTCCCTAGGAAACACATTAACCTCTTGATCGCCCCCTAGTGTTAACCTCTTCCCTGCCAGTCACATTTATACAGTATTCAGTGCATATTTATATCACTGTTCGCTTTATAAATGTGAATGGTCCCAAAATAGTGTCAAAAGTGTCTGATCTGTCCACCACAATATTGCAGTCCTGACAATAATCGCAGATCGCTGCCATTACTAGTAAAAAAATGTAATAAAAATAAATGTCATAAATCAATACCCTATTTTGTAGGCACTATAACTTTTGCGCAAACCAATCAATAAACGCTTATTGCGATTTTTTTTTACCAAAAATATGTAGAAGAATACGTATCAGCCTAAACTGAGAAAAAGTAGTTAAAATTTTTTTTTTTTTCAAAATGTACGCATTTCTTTTGTTTAAAGCGCAAAAAATAAAAACCGCAGAGATGATCAAATACCACCAAAAGAAAGCTCTATTTGTGGGAAACAAGAGACGTCAATTTTGTTTGGGAGCCACGTCGAACGACTGCGTAATTGTCATTCAAAGCATGACAGTGCTGAAAGCTGAAAATTGGCCTGGGCAGGAAGGGGGTGAAAATGCCCGGTATTGAAGTGGTTTTAAGAATTAACTAATCATGACATTGGTGAACGTCAGTTTAATTGGATATTTTTTCTTCCATCAGGTTTTGTACATTTCCTGACCCAGCTAACATCTGTTTTCTATGCCAATGATACTTATGTTTTAGTTGTATGATACATACTATAATACTTCTGGCATAGCTTAAGGGGTAACTCCACTTTTGTGAAAAAAAAATTAGCAAATCAAAAAATTATAATTTAGCATATACAAATGCGACATAAGTCATATTGTAATTGAATGTTATTAAAATGACCTTTCCTTTTCAATCTGGAGCGCTGTAATTTTCTGTGAAATGCAATGCAATATGGCTACCTGGAGGTATTCTGTACACTGAGTGTGTACAGAGCCCCCCCCCCCCGGATATGACTTTTCCTGCTTGTGTGATTGGCTCACTGACAAGCACATGGGAAGGTGTTTTTCTTTGCTCAACCTGCTGGGTTCAACGAAAAAACCCTGAAGAGGTCACCGTACTAACACATCTGATGTTAGTGTGGCCATCTCCCCCGCTGAGCTATTGTGTTCTGATAGTCCAGAACACACTGATCAGTGCTTGCAGCCTTTGCCTGTGGGTACTGATCGGTTCATGGGCGTCCGCTGAAATTTTTTCAGGGAGGGGGGGGGGGGGGAGCGCTTCCGCAGCGGTGATACACATTTAACCCTTTCTTCAAACGCTAGCAGGGGTTAAAAGCGCCCCACTAGCGGCCGAATAGCGCAGCTAAAACTATGGTAAAGCAGCACTTTTTAGCGACGCTTTAACGATAACACGGCCAGTTGGCAGTGTGAAATAGCTCTTGAGATAATTCAGCTTCACTCCATGCCCATATAAATATAGCCTAGAGAATGTACAGACCCCCCTTCAGCACAGACCCCCCCTTCAGCACAGACCCCTCCATTCAGCACAGACCCCTCCATTCAGCACAGATAGACCCACCTTCAGCACAGCCCCCCATTCCACACAGACCCCTCCATTCAGCACAGACCCCCCTTCAGCACAGATGGACCTCCCCTCCCCCATCCCATTCAGTACCTCAGATCAGCCATCAGCACGGCCGGATCACAGCAGGTTCCCTCCCCCTGTGTACACATAAACACTGAAAGGGGAGGCGGCTTCACTCTACTCGCTGTGTCTGTGTGACATCCGGCCCGGGACCGCTCAGACAGCCCGCGGCCGCAAGACTCTTCAACACCTTCTCGATTTTCCAGGGGGGGTCAATTGCCCCCCTTGCCCTATGGAGCGGATGCCCATGGATCGGATATTAGTTTTCCAGCATGCTCATTTGATAGAAGCTGGTTGTGAGGCCAGATCCTGTCAGGTGAGGAGCTGTAAATAAGTGGCCCATGTGTACCAGCCGTTAGCTTCTCTGCCAGGTCTTAAAGTTTGCAATTCTCTCAAAAATCACAATGATTTTGTGCTTGTTTTTCTTTCTTTTTTTTTCTTTTTTGGTTGTTCTAAAACTTAAATGCCTTTTTTCAAATAATTGTTATTTATTTTTTTACAGTACAGCTCTTGTTTGGTATTGTTTAACCACTTAATGACCGCCGCACAACGATATATGTCGGCAGAATGGCACGGATGGGCACATGGACATATACATAAGTCCCCTTTAAGAGCCCAGCCATGGGTCGCGAGCGCATTGCCGGCTGCGTGTTTGCGACCTGGTCCGAAGCTCCGTGACCGCTCCTGCGGGACCCGCGGACCCGATCACCGCGGGGGGTCCTGCGATCGGGTCACAGGAGCTGAAGAACAGGGAGAGGTGAGTGTAAACAAACCTTCCCCTTCTTCTCTGATATAGAGAACGACGATCACTGACATCACACGTCCAGCCTCGCCCCCCTACAGTTAGAAACACACATGAGGTCACACTTAACCCCTACAGCGCCCCCTAGTGGTTAACCCCTTCACTGCCATTGTCATTTTCACAGTAATCAGTGCATTTGTATAGCACTTTTCGCTGTGAAAATGACAATGGTGCCAAAAATGTGTCAAAAGTGTCCAATGTATCCGCCATAATGTCGCAGTCATGAATAAAATCGCTGATCACTGCCATTAGTAGTAAAAAAAATTATTAATACAAATGCCATAAAACTATCCCCTATTTTGTAAACACTATAAATTTTGCGCAAACCAATCGATAAACGCTTATTGCGATTTTTTTTTTACCAAAAATAGGTAAAAGAATACGTATCAGCCTAAACTGAGGAAGACATTTTTTTTTTATATCTTGGAGATATTTATTATAGCAAAAAGTAAAAAATGCATTTTTTTTTGTCGCTTTATTTTTGTTTATAGCGCAAAAAATAAAAACCGCAGAGGTAATCAAATACCACCAAAAGAAATCTCTATTTGTAGGAGAAAAAGGACGCCAATTTTGTTTGGGAACCACGTTGCACGACCGCGCAATTGTCAGTTAAAGCTACACAGTGCCGAAAAGCAAAAAGGGGCAAGGTTCTTAAAGGAACACTAAAGGTTCGTTTTTTATTAGATCAATTGATTGCTGTAAGCTAGAGCATTTAAATATCACTTACCTCGTTTTTCCTTTTGACCTCCAAAATACAGTAATCCAGGTTTGAAAGTGCCATTTCCTGTCTCTCCTCTTCTTGCTTTCCACCAGCATCTCAGCTGTTTTGCATGGTGGAAAGCAGAATGAGCTCACCCCCTCCCTATGACTACAGCCCTGCGTGAAGATGCTCTCTTATCCCTCACAGGCATGGAGGCTAAGCCTAATGGGAACTGTAGTTCCCATTAGGCCGTGATGTAGCAAGAATGAATGTGCACCGCAAACCAGGAAGTCTGTGAGAATAATGATTCAGGAGTGCTGGAGGTGAATAAAACAGCTTGATTTCAAAAGGTATCAAAGTAGTTATAATGCAAAACATTACTTTTTACTTTATCAGCTACTGTCAGACTTTAATTTAAGAGGAAAATATTTTTGTCTTTACAACCCCTTTAACCTGCATATTGGTCCGGGTCTTAACTGGTTAAAGCTTGATATTGATTAATCCATTCTATTCTACGGCGATTTTTTCTTTATATTTTTACATCTTTGTGCTCTTGGTTGACTCTATTGTCATCCTTGAGAACTTAGGACCTTCTTTTGAATGGCCTCTATTTATTTATATTTTTCAGGTTCTTTCCTTATTTGCCCTTTACAAGCCTTGTGTGATGCTATAGGATTTAGCAATTCACCTAATGATTACACTGCTAATATTTCACCACGGGCAGTCTATTCAGCACCCATCTATCTAAACTTTAAACAATTTCAAATCAGGTATGTATGGAGGCTATGTTAGTCCTTGTTCGAGGATAAGCTACCACAAATTGATATTTTGTGGTCTTTTTAATCCCTAACCTTTTTTTCTTTTTTTGAATTTGTGTATTTTGGTATGAAATACTAGCCCCCTGCAACCACACTAAGGTTGGATTGGTGCTGTTGAGTAGCGCTGCGATTTGCTGCATTTGGCCCTGCTTCTTGCATGGATACAGGGTAGGTATGGCTCCTATACTGGCCATTTTACACTGGTTATTTCCACACATAAGATCACTGTTTATTCATGTATTCTTTGAGAGTTTAGCCCTGCTTTGAGACATTCATCTGTCTATATTTCTTTGAACTAATTTTGTGTATGTATTCTTTATTAGATTGTACAAAATATATTGACTGACTCATACCCCTGAGGAAGGCAACGATTTGCTGAAACATGTCGGGACTCTATAACAACTCATGTCAATTTTAGTCGATCCTTAATGTTTTTATATACCCATTTTCTATTATCAATAAAATGTTTATATTTATAATTTTGTTTTGATCATTTTGTACGGCTTGTTTAACCACTTGCCGACCGCGCACCGTCGATATACGTCCACAAGGTGGCTCTGCTGGGCGAGAGCACGTAATATGACGTCCTCTCTCCCAGCCGCCACTAGGGGCGCGTGCGCGCCGCCGGAGGCGCGCGTGCGCCCCCCGCTCGCCCCCGACTCCCGTGCGTGTGCCCGGCGGGCGCGATCGTCGCCGGGCGATCGCTCGTTACAGAGCGGGGACCGGGAGCTGTGTGTATAAACACACAGCTCTCGGTCCTGTCAGCGGGGGAAATGCTGATCTTCGGTTCATACAATGTATGAACCGAGGATCAGTGTTTCCCCTAGTGAGGCCACCCCCCCCCACAGTAAGAACACACCCAGGCATACTTAACCCCTTCCCCACCCCCTAGTGTTAACCCCTTCACTGCCAGTGGCATTTTTATAGTAATCCAATGCATTTTTATAGCACTGATCGCTATAAAAATGCCAATGGTCCCAAAAATGTGTCAAAAGTGTCCGAAGTGTCCGCCATAATGTCGCAATACCGAAAAAAAAATTGCTGATCGCCGCCATTACTAGTAAAAAAAATATAATAAAAATGACATAAAAATACCCCCTATTTTGTAAACGCTATAACTTTTGCGCAAACCAATCAATAAACGCTTATTGCGATTTTTTTTTACGAAAAATATGTAGAAGAAAACGTATCGGCCTAAACTGAGGAAAAAAAATGTTTTTTTATATATTTTTGGGGGATATTTATTATAGCAAAATGTAAAAAATATTCATTTTTTTCAAAATTGGCTCTCTATTTTTGTTTATAGCGCAAAAACTAAAAACCGCAGAGGTGATCAAATACCACCAAAAGTAAGCTCTATTTGTGGGAAAAAAAGGACGCCAATTTTGTTTGGGAGCCATGTCGCACGACCGCGCAATTGTCAGTTAAAGCGACGCAGTCCCGAATCGCAAAAAGTACTCTGGTCTTTGGGCAGCAATATGGTCCGGGGGTAAGTGGTTAAATGGCACCGCTATAATCCCTCCATTTTTCCACAATCCTATAATATAACTTATAGGGATGAGGTGCCAGATCTAAAAGAGGGTACACCAATCACTTTCATTCACACAAATCCATTCTATGATGTTGTACCCTCCCACAAAAATTATTTTCTCCTCCATTCTTTGTTTTCAAAAACATTTGCTTTTTCATTATTTTCCTGCCTGGTCTAAAATGCTAATAAAGTGAACCTCCACTTTTTGAATCCCTCCCCCCCTCCGGTTTAAGACAGGTATTTGCACCACTTCCGGGTTCGAATCCCCGCGGGGAATCCAGCCTGTGACGTCACCCCCCCCCAGCTGGCTTCTGGGAAACACTGTTCCTAGGAGAGAGCGGGGACCAGTGATGGGGCGCCGTGATCCTCGCGCATGCGCAGTAGGGAATCGGGCAGTGAAGCCGCAAGGCTTCACTTCCTGATTCCCTCACCCAGGATAGCGGTGGGAAGCAGCCGAGAACCGAGCGATTGCTCAGCCTCGGCTGCTGACATCGCGGGCGCGCTGGACAGGTAAGTGTCCATTTTTTAAAAGTCAGCAGCTGCCATATTTGTAGCTGCTGGCTTTTAAAAAAAAACAGCCGAACCTCCGCTTTAATGACAAAAACAAAATATCTCTCTCTATTTTTGTGTAAAAGACATTTTATATATACAGTATATTAATTTGCTTTATATGTCAGTGGGAGGGTTTAGAAATAATTGTGAGGCAGAAAGTGCATCAAATCAAAACATATTTTTGCTGTGCCAGCAGTAAGCAACTTTTTCTGCAAATAGTCCTGTGAGATCAATATTCCTGGTAGACTTAGTATGAATGAAGCATATATGCTCCTTTTCTCCTGACAAAGGCATTGACTGTCCTTTGTAGGGGTCATGCCATGTGGTATGGTCTTGTGCTTCTAATACATATATATTACAATAACTGCGGTTATTAACAGTAAGAATATTATCCTTTGCCCTTTGGTTATTTACTTTCTGCCTGTGACAGACAAGCCGACAACCTTAAGTGACAAAGAGACAAATTTCATTTTGTTGCAAACTACCTTTTCAATTATTTTTGTTCTTTCTTGCTCTCCTTGCTGACCTGGACCAAGCTGTTATTCTGACAGAGGTCTTCAACCTCCACATTAAACTATGCAAATTATAATGCAATGTGCACTTTAACTAGTCAACTCTGCATTGCAATTCCACGAACGATCCAGAAGAGAATATATAATATATAATTTTGTCATGTCAGTATGCATTAAAGTGTAAATAGAAGCTAAACAACTGTCACAAGATAATCAAATTCTATCGATATGTTCATTCATTTTTGGCTAATTTCATTTAAATAAGCAAATTTTCTGTAAATTAAATGAATTCAAAATGCACCTTTAAATAACATAAGGCATTCAATGTCATGGTATAGTGCTTAAATAGTAAAAATACAAGGATCTGTACAGCTGAAATTGTTAAAATAGAAGGTTGACTTTAATTACACAATTTTCTGTATTATTGCAAAAGTAAAGTGAACCTCTTTTCCACTAAGAACAACACAAGGTGCCTGCTATCACCACTCTTGCCCAGTGAAGCCTCTGTACCCAATGACCTCTTGACTTGAATCATAATGTCTCCCACCAATGGCACTATGCAAATCACTTCAAAATAAACAGAAAGTGTTTGATGCTGTGCTGCTCAAGCTATAATGCCCTTCACACACGATCGGACCTTTGTCCGACCAAATTCACATAGGAATTCCAACGGAATTCCATCGGAGTTTAATAGAACATGTTCTCCATGTAAACTCTGATGGAATTCATCTGAATTTCTGATGTATACACACGGTCGGAATTTCCAATGGAAAAAGTCAGTTTGACTTTTTCCGTTGGAAATTCTGATCGTGTGTACGGGGCTTTATAATGTGTAAATAAATAAAATCACCAAATACTAACATAAATGTGTTCAGAATAAATAGTGATGTAAAACTTCCTTTTGTAAATGTCCAACACCCAATGTCTCAAAACGCACAGTGCCTTTAAACTTTGCACAATAATGTGTCACCTTTGTGCTCTGGGCTCTCAGAACTCTCATCTTCAGGTAGATGTCATGTAGCCTGTATATAATAACCAGATTTCGACAATATATGCTTCTTCCACCACCTCCACACCTCTAGGGGCTCCATCCATTTTGAGCTTCCTGATTTATTAGGGGGAGTGTGGTCCCTTTTAAATTCCTATGTTGCCATATTTGTTTTGCCTGCACTGGTATACGGGAAGTTGATCAGGATCACGTCCTCACTTCTCCAGACATCAGAGCATGCAAGACAAATATGGCAACATAAGAATCTTAAAGAGATGCATTTGACAAGCTGCCTATGTGTGAGCAGGCTGATTTTGGTACCCTAAATGATACAGTATAACCTTACAGGTTAGATGAGAAATGATCAGGACCATCTTTATTATTGATTGGAACCTGGGCAAAAAAATCTTGGGCCCATCCCCCCATGCAATTTTGCTCTCCACCTGCTCTGAGACATACAATAAATATCAGCTAGACTTAAAATCAATTTACTGTATCAGATCAGGCAGTGATTGCGATTGGTTGCCAGAGGTTACAGCATAACATTACCACTCACTGACTGGTTGCTAGAGGTTACAGCACACATTACTGCTCACTGATTTTGTGCTAGAGGTTACAGCACATCATCTCTTCACTGCAGAGGGGCATGATATACATATGAATGCCGCCTTTATTTACATATGAATGCTGCCGTTCTCAGCTATTTACATATGAATGCTGCCGTTCTCAGCTATTTACATATGAATGCCGCTATTTACATATGAATTCCGGTTATTTCCATGTAAACACAGGGTCTGCAGGTGAGTCATCTGTATACAATAATAGGGCAGAGCAGGGCAGTATTAGTATCAGCACTTCACACTGAGATATCAGGACATATCACAGCCACAGTTTACAACAGCCACAGTTTACTACCACATTAAAGCGGAGGTTCACCCTAAAAACACGTATATAACATTACATTCTGCATACTTCCAACATTTACAGTATGCTGTTTCTTTTTGTTTTTTTGCTGTACATACCGTATTATTGCTATTTTCCACCCGGCTTCCGGGGGAACACACTCCCGCGGGAGTAGGCGTTCCTATGCAGAGGCGCAGTGTCATGTGGGACTTCGTCCAGATGATTTACGTCTTGAGAAAAACTTCCCCTCGGCTGATAAGGCGCGTCACAAGTTTTCGAAAGCAGCCGAACTGCGAGTCAGCTCTATATGGCGCTATACGGCACCTGCGCACCGACTAGGAGCTGTGTAGAGCGACTCGCAGTTCGGCTACTTTTGGAAACTCGTGACGCGCCTTATCCGCAAAAATAAAAAAAACAGAATACTGTAAATGTTGGAAGTATGCAGAATGTAATGTTATGTACATGTTTTTAGGGTGAACCTCCGGTTTAACAACAGAAAGGACTGATGAGAAAATGGCATGTTTCATTTGTATTCATAGTGAATATAACTACCTACTCTCAATTGTCATTATTCTAAAAATAAAATGTAAGCATCTTTCTGCTACAGGTTTAGTGATCCAACTTTCTACAGGTTGAATTCTGCTGTCAGGAAAATGAAAATGCAGATAGTATTAGATGCAACCTAAGAAGTCTACACATGTCAGCAGGGAGCCAACATCCTTTGAAACCAATACTGACAAGAAATCTGTGTATATTTATTGATCTAAGTATTAGTGTTGAAAAGGCAGCAATAAGAAAATAACACTACGGGCAACAAACAGACTGATCAAACAAAGGGATGTCAGTTTTCTAAAGACTGTCTTTTTTCTGAAGTCTGCTGCCCTGTTCTGATCTATGACCAGGTTACTTCTAATTACCAGAATGCTGTAGTCAGCAGGTCTTGTGAATGCCCCAGGACCACCTCATCTTAAAGTTGTTTTGAAGCTGGTCATTAATTGCTAAGAACACTTCATTTGTCAACCTCTCCGTACAAAGAAAATACTTTTTTTTCCAAGCTCCTTTTCACCGGTAGTAACTTCTTTAATCCTGCTGTATAAAACTTAAGGACAGAGCAAGGTCAAATCCATATCTCATAAAGGAAGAATAGACTTTTGCTCTCATCCATTTGCCAAAGCTTGCAATCTAGAGGACTACAAAGGATAAATAGTAGGGTTCTTTGCACGAAAGCACAAGTAGTGACCTCAGCTGCTTCAGTATGAGAAATGGCTGCTATTAGACTGAGGTAATGGTTGCAGCAACAATATCACTCTTAACTTTCCTATCTTTACCAGGGCGCAGAAGAGGAACTCTACATAGGTGTTTATTTTTTTTTGTTAAAATCTATTGATTTATGAATGGAAGCTAAATCCTCAGTATACAGAAATTGTAGAATATAAAAAAAACAATAAAAACTTAAATGTTATTTAAAATGTGAATCCAGGCAATATAATAAAAACAATACATGCACAATTTCCACAAATTTATCTCTTCAGGAATACTGCAAGGGCAGAAAGATACATGTTGAGGCCCATACACACGGTCAGACTTTTTGCCAACAAACTTCAAAATGAGCAAGCTTTCTGAAAAATCCTACCGTGTGAACGATCCATCGGACAAACTTTTTCGGTTTCATCGGACAAAAGTTCGCTCTGCAAATGGACAAACTTTTCGGCAACAAAAGTCTGATTGTGCCTAGTCTGACCGTATGTACAGCAAGCCATCTGACTTTTGTACAAAGTACAAATACGCATGCCCAGAACCAATGTTAAAATTAACCAAAGGGTGGTGGTAAAAAGCAGAAAAGAGCACAAAAACCACGTGATGTTGGGAAAGTTTTAGAAAAGTTTGCAGAAAAGTCTGAGCGTGTGTATGCTATGGGTGTGCCCGGCCAACTCCCTTCGGACAAAAATCCACGGAAAAGTTTGTTTGAAGTCCGATCGTGTGTACAAGGCTTTAGTCTGTCATAAGGCCAGTGTACTTATAACTTTCTGTTTGGGATCACAATACACTGCCTCTGTCTTGTGCCTTTCTTGCACTAAAATTGTCAGCCCTGCCTGCTGGACTACCGAACTCCACCGATCCTCCTGCCCACTCTCTCTCTTTACACATACTCTGATTTCTTTCCTAGCAAAACGATATTGTGGTCTTGACTCTCAAAAGCCTGCCCATGCACTCTGTGTAGGGAAAGGGGTCTTGGGAGATGTTGTTCTCTGGGTATGCCTACATTAATAGGAATTTACCACACCAGCTGGCCTTGGAGACATTTTGTAAGCCTAGTGATGATGTCCCAATTGAAGCTGTTTGTTCCCAGAAAATAAAGTATAGCTGGGATAAGTTCTAGAGGGTAAGAATGTTTTGGGGTAAATTTGGGTAATAGCTTAGACATACGTTATTAAAAATGATAGATACCTAATTAATAAAATCATAAAGGCATTTATTTTTAGTAGTAACCCCAGGTAGCCCCTGGCATATTACTTAAAAATCTTAACATCTCAATCAATCAGTGATGGTACCTGATTATAGATCACTGTGTTATTTAAACATTATTTTCCAGTTCAATCAGCTTCCAATTAGAGATCATTCAGGTTCAGGGTTATCATTTTATGATCACAATCCCCTAGGGGCCATTCACAGTGAAACTGCATATGTTTTGTTTTGAACAAATTCTTTTACATCATATCCCGTATATGCAACTTTTGCATCAATGCGATAATATCGCATGACAGTTCCCCTGTCAATGGTATGCTGGCGTCCGGAATTTTGTGTTTGTTTTTTATTGTGTTTTTGTATTGTCGTGTGTGTTTTTGTGTTTTCTGTTTGACTTTAGAGCACTGTACTTTTTGCGGTTTCTTCCCCTTTCAGAAGAGGCCCTTTAAAAGTACTGTGATTGAAGCTGTCTTAATACTTGGTTTCTATCCTATGATTAAGCGACGTAGGACTGTCGCGATACGCGTGAGGACGCAGAGGGCTTGCTGGTGACGTCACCTGCTTTGCGGCCGCAGAGCGGAGACATACGATTGTACACACGCTGTCTCATACAGCACTGTTTGTGAGTGTATCTATTTTAATTTCATTAAATGTTATCCCTTGGTTTTATGCTATGGAGGCATTCCTGTGTTTCATTTTGAGAGCCAGCAGTGGGAGAGTGTGAGCCGTCCTGGATTTGATCTGTGTGGTTACAGAGCAGCGTCTGTTACAGGCTTGGAAACAGCCTCAGCAAGGTAAGAGGCTGGTAAAAATATCTCCACACTGAGGAAGGCCGGGCTGTTTGGATTCACAGGCATATGAGCACACTGCACCAGTCTTCACTGAATTAACCACTTATGAACTGAATTGTGAATGGAGCACATATGCACTTTAAATTTTGGACTTTATTGATACAGTTTTTCACTATTTCACGATTGTGCACTGGATATAGTTTATCATTATTATTTATTTTTTTAGTGATATTTCACAATTACTTTGGATTCCAATCTATCTACATTTTATTATATATTATTTATAATATATATATTTTTTCTAGAGTGTATATTATATTTTTTTATTTAACATGAAAGGACGCTTTTTTATGGTTGAACCGTTTTGGTTCATATAGGACACTTGCACTATTGGACTTTTTATCAGTTGTTGAATTTCTTTGCATGTGTTTGTTATTGAACTCTTTTCCAGGATTTTTTGGAGTTCATTTTCACTTTTAATTAATTATTTGTGTATTCTGCACATTGCACTTTTTCTTACGAAGCACTTAAGGATTTGATAGCACATTTATATTTTATTTTTCATTGTTTTAAACATTGATAAGGATTATTACTATTTTATGATTACTATCTTATGTACACTGTGCGGCCAGAGAGGCACATCTGTCCATTGGATTTCAGTATTTATTCACTCGCATTACTTTCCACATCGAACCATTGATGTTGGGTGGTGATTGGGGCCAAGATTTAGAGTGGAACACATCTTCTCCCCAGCAGAGGACGGATGCACTCCTTATATTTTAGGAATTATTTTCATTTATGTGTTATAAAACTGTTGCTAGTTTTTAGTTTTTTGCAAGCGCCACTACACCCCCCTATCTATCATTTGTCTTAATACTTAACCCCTTCTTTACCGAGTCATTGTAAAATGACGTCGGCAGGAACCCTCCCTCTGTGTGGATGTCATATGATGTCCTGGGCTTTGCACTCGCCGCACTGCTCGCATATGCATTAAGATAAAAAACATTCAGCTTTTTTATAACCACTTTAAGTTGAATTTGTATGTAAGTTGGAACAGGTACATTTTTAAGTTTACGTATTTGTACGTTTTTTGGATATAATGGGGAAAGGTTAATTCCCCTGTAATGTTTGTTTTGCTGTCTGTGTCCTAGTTCAGTAGATTACACATTACTTTCTGTCCCTGTGACAATTGGATTTTGAAAATGTTGGGTTGCTTTGGAAACAACCCACATGGAAGAGAAATATATTTCCAATTTACTATATTTATAAAATATATTGTAAATATATGTCACACAAAAAAAAATAGTAAATTTCCCTTCCTAGGGGTTGGTTTCCTCTCACTTCCTATTGCCTCCCTCCGTTTGTAAGTGTGAGTGTTATTTAAGTAGGATGTTTGTACCTCAGGGACTGTCTGTAAAGGATAATGCTGCACTAACTAAGTAATATTATATTTTTTGTGCATTGATTAAGGGTTAGTTCACCTTTACCCAAAAACTGGAAAAGGGGGTGTCTGTAGATAAAAACAAACTATGCAGCCTTGATTAAGTTGAAAAATTACCCTTGCTATAGATGTATTTACATAGCCTGACTGGAATACACCCAGGACATTGCAACTTTTGCATCAATGTGATAATATCGCATGACAGTTCCTCTGTGAATGGTATGCTGGCGTCTGGACTTTTTGTGTTTGTTTTTGATTGTGTTTTTGTATTGTCATGTATGTTTTTGTGTTTTCTGTTTGACTTTAGAGCACAGTACTTTTTGCGGTTTCTTCCCCTTTCAGAAGAGGCCCTTTAAAAGTACTGTGATTGAAGCTGTCTTAATACTTAACCCCTTCTTTACCGAGTCATTGTAAAATGACGTCGGCAGGAACCCTCCCTCCGGGTGGACGTCATATGACGTCCTGGGCTTTGCGCCTGCCGCACTGCTCGCATATGCAGCTTTTTTATAACCACTTTAAGTTGAATTTGTATGTAAGTTGGAACAGGTAAATTTTTAAGTTTACGTATTTGTAAGTTTTTTGGATACAATGGGGAAAGGTTACCGTAATTCCCCTGTAATGTTTGTTTTGCTGTCTGTGACCCAGTTCAGAAGATTTCACATTACTTTCTGTCCCTGTGACAATTGGATTTTGAAAATGTTGGGTTGCTTTGGAAACAACCCACTTGGAAGAGAAATATATTTCCAATTTACTATATTTATAAAATATATTGTAAATATATGTCACACAAAAAAAAGAGTAAATTCCCCTTCCTAGGGGTTGGTTTCCTCTCACTTCCTATTGTCTCCCTCCATTTGTAAGTGTGAGTGTTATGTAAGTCGGATGTTTGTACCTCGGGGACTGTCTGTAAAGGATAATGCTGCACTAACTAAGTAATATTATATTTTTTGTGCATTGATTAAGGGTTAGTTCACCTTTACCCAAAAACGGGAAAAAGGGGTGTCTGTAGATAAAAAAAAAAACTATGCAGCCTTGATTAAGTTGAATAATGCCCTTGCTATAGATGTATTTACATGACTGGAAGACATTGCAAAATACATTGCTGAGAGAGGCCCAGCTGCTACTGTTCACCTTCACCATCATAGGAGTGAGATCTTGAGTGAGATCTTGAAAGCAAGGCGCAGAGCTACAGCATCTGAGGAGAGACAACACATGTGATGCCGCGTACACACATTTTTTTAAATGTCATTAAAAACAACCGTGTGTGGGCTCCAGAGCATTTTTCATGACATGAAAAATGGGCATTAAAAATTTAGAACATGCTCTATTTTTTCGCGTTGTTTTTCACGTTGTGAAAAACGGTCCTGTGTAGGCTTTAACAACGTGAAAAAACCTTGCATGCTCAGAAGCAAGTTATGAGACGGGAGCGCTCGTTCTGGTAAAACTACGCGTTATGTCCTGTGGTCGGGACTTCTTCAGCGTGGGGCAGGTGTTTATGGTGGAGTATACTGCTGGAATAGAGGTATTTGCGATACACATTGAGTTGCCAATCATCTTATGGACGTCTCATTAGGATTTCGTGGTTGTTATTTATATGCCCAGTGACCTTTTTAAGGTTGAATATGTAAGGTGAGAGGCCATATTTTGCACGGTGGAGGATATTGGTTTGGTCACCCACACTTACCTGCACTTCATAATTGAAAATCGATTGGATTTTTTTCACTTATATATATGGACTTTTTCTTCACATGGATTCTTTCTGTCTATGAATAGATTTTTTAATATTTAATTGGTTTTGTTTCTTTTCTTTGTTTGCGCTGCACTGTTTTCACTTTATACACAGTGATGTTTAGACATAAAGGGACATGATGAATATTTTAGCCTATAGCCTGTCGAGAACTGCCAGAGCCACTTAAAGCTTTCACATAGAATGGATTGCAGTTGATCTAAAATTGCAGGGAGACTTTTATATGGCGAAAGTAGATTGAACATTAAACAAACATATAAGTTTAATTACTGACCATTGTAAATATACAAAGAAACACACAATTCATACACATTGTATGTCCATAAATACTTTTAGATTTCCCCAGGAATTCATTTAAAAAGTTTCATTAATTGATTTTGCACAGTTGTGAGATTAGAAATGAATATTATTTCTCTCTTGGAAATACTTCAAATAGTGTAAACAGTAGCGCATGACATTTTTTTTTATTACAAATACTGTATCATACTGTTACATGATGTAAAAAACATTGATTTGTTGTGCATGCAGAAAGAAATGACAGTTAATCTGCACAGGAAGTGGTACTGTCAGTCACAGTGAGACCCCTTTGCTTCTCACAAAACATCATTGTTTGTCATATGTGATAGCCATACATTACTCTAAGAATTAACCAGTATGCCCTCCACTGCAGGTAAGCAACAGGGATGAGATTCAACTTTGCAGCCAAGTTGGACCTGAACCATATATGTTTGCAGTTCACTGAACAGGTAAACTAAGGCTGCTTTCAGAAAGTGCACCAAAACTGCAGGACCTAATAGAACCAGTGTCATGACAAGGTCATCTAGTGTCCAGGGCAAAGATGGCAAACTGCGCAGGCTTCTGACTGCCCAACGACATACACACGGGTCAAATGTTAGCCAGTTCTTTTTTAACTGCCCGTTGTCTCCCAATGGTATTTGTAATATGCAGCATGAGGGGTTTAATGTATTGCCACTGATCACTGATGCATTAGTAACCAGTGGTAGTGAATTAACCCCTTTGTGCTGCATTAGTGGCACCAGTGTCAGTGTCAGTGTCAGTGTTGGGGGAATTTCCTTGCGTATCTCTATTAGGGATGATGGTCCATGCCCTTACAACCATACCCCCTCCCCTCTGTGTAACTATTATAACTTTTAGGTCAACATTTGAAGGTGAGGTTCCACCTATATCATGTGTGAAGTGGTGCATTTGCAGCATTTGGTTTCTGGGTTCACCCACCAGCAGGAAGATTATGTTGTAAAAGCACGGAATTTGAAACAACTGACTTTTACTAATTTCTACATTATTCGTGTTTGGACTGTTCTGAATTTTGATTTAGTTTTTTACACATTATTTTTTTTAAATGTAATTTGTCTTTGAGCAAGAAGACTGTTTAGCAACAAAAACAAGAAGACAGTCAAGCGCAAGCACCCAGCGTATTACCACCAAATTTTTATTTTTTTAAATAAATTGGATAAAAAATGTATACTTACAAAAGTGCAACTGGTAAAAACACATAGGGCTGGATTCACAAAGAGTTACGCCGGCGTATCAGTATATACGCCGACGTAACTCGGAATCTAAGCCTGTCGTAAGTTTAAGTGTATGCTCAAACTAAGATACACTTAAACCTAGCTAAGATACGACGGCCTGCGCCGTCGTATCTTAGGGTGCAATTTTCCCGCTTGCCGCTAGGTGGCGCTTCCATTGATTTTGGCGTAGAATATGTAAATTACTAGATACGCCGATTCACGAACATACGCTGGCCCGTCGCAGTAAAGATACGCCGTTTTCATAAGAGATACGCCGCGTAAACATAAACCTGCCCCCTAGGTGGCATAGCCAATGTTAAGTATGGCCGTCATTCCCGCGTCGAAATTTGAAAATTTTACGTTGTTTGCGTAACTCGTCCGTGAATGGGGCTGGACGTAATTTACGTTCACGTCGAAACCAATGACGTCCTTGCGGCGTACTTTGGAGCAATGCACACTGAAAAATTCCACGGACGGTGCATGCGCCCGTTCAGGAAAAACATCAATTACGTTGGGTCACCAATAATTAACATAAAACACGCCCCCTAATCCTCATTTGAATTATGCGCGCTTACGCCGGCCCCATTTACGCTACGCCGCCGTAACTTAGGAGGCAAGTGCTTTGTGAATACAGCACTTGCCTCTCTGACTTACGGCGACGTAGCGTAAATACGATACGCTGCACCGCCGAAACAAGGCACGCCCCTACCTGAAGCCGGCCCATAGACAACAAGATGCCATGTAGTGTAAGGTATGTGTGCTCCAATTGTATCCCGCTGTTTAGCCAAACTGACGCGTTTCATGGACGCACCCCCTTTCTCAGACCTGAACTGACCAGTGCAACAATGAACCAGCGCTTAAATAGAGACACCCTAAAAAGCCCCACCCAAAGGGAAGGGGAGAGGGAGGGAATCAATAAATTCAATAATTTACACATACAGCATATCAAATGTATAGATGAATAAATAAATAATATAAGTTACTGATATTGTTATAAGGAAAATAGAAAATGTCATCCTCCTTTGACCCAGGCAGCCATACTGTTTTATGGACACTGGAACACATCTGGTGCTAACTAAAGCGCAGGCAACATCCACCCGCAAACAGGAAGTAGGTGGATATCGGTTCCAGGTGGGGACCACGCTGTGCCCACTCTGGGAGAAAGGACACAGGTACCCAGAAAAGGCAGGGGGAAGAGTAATGGGCAACATCGGCCAGACCATGTACCTGGGCGTCTGCGTGCACACTGGCATGCTACTCTGTGTGTACAGACTAACCGCGGCCATCCCCAGTCATCTCCATCACAGGTCTGTGAAAAAAGTGGCAAAAAATTTCACTTCCAGGTAATGCATATAGACAACAGTGGTGTCCTCATAGGGTTGTGTCACCACAAAACACCAAAAAAAAACGTAACTTCCGGTTGGTACACGGAAACAGTAGTGGCGTTCCCATAGGGTAGTGTCATCGGAAAAAAAAGGAATTAATAAAAGGAGCACTTCCGGTTCGTGCAAGGAAACAGCTTCTTTTTTTTTTTTTGCAGTGACACTGCAGTTTCTGTGCACCAACCAGAATTACTTTTTTTTGTGGTTACACAACTCTATAGGGGACACAACTGTTGTCTATATGCATCACCAGGAAGTGAAGTTTTTTGCCACTTCCTGTTTTCTGACACTGCCTGTTATGGAAATGATTGGGGATAGCCTGATGCATTCCAGCGTGAACAGTGGTGGACCTCTGAGTGCTGGAAGTGATCGTTTTGTACTGCAAGAAGATTGTTTAGCAGTAGTAACACAGTGATTTACATGAATCACTATTTTACTTGTTTACAGTGCTTGAAATCGTTTTTTTTTATTATTACAAATACTGTATCATACTATTACATGATGTAGAAAACATTGATTTGTTGTGCATGGAGAAAGAAATGACAGCTAATCTGCACAGGCAGTGGTACTGTCAGTCACAGTGAGATACCCCTTTGCGTCTCACAAAACATCATTGTTTGTCATATGTGATAGCCATACATTACTCAAAGAATGAACCAGTATGCCCTCCACTGCAGTTAAACAACAGAGATGAGATTCAACTTTGCAGCCATGTACCTGAACCTTACATGTTTGCAGTTCACTGAACAGTTGAACTAAGGCTGTTTTCAGACTGATGTATTCTGCATCTTTGGTGCACTTTAACAAAGCGCACCAAAACTGCAGGACCTAATAAAACTATATGTGAAAGCGCAGCAACCTACACCAAACTCATAGGTACACTGCACTGCTCCTGCACTGCATCAGTCTGAAAGCTTTGAAAACTGCAGCTTGGCATTGCATGCTATTATTTGGCTTATGATCTACCAGAATACTCAGATCCTTCTCCACCATTGATTCCCCAGTTGTACTCCGCCTAATATGTTTGGTGTATGCACATTTTTAGTCGCCAAGTGCATAACTTTTCATTTATCAACTTAAAGGGTCACTAAAGGAAAAACATTTTTTGCTGAAATGACTGTTTACAGGGTATAGAGACATAAAAGTTAACTGATTCCTTTTAAAAATGATTAAAAATTGAATTTAATCTATCATATAATGTGCCTCTAGTTTCACGTTTGGTTTTAAAGGTACATACATGAATTTCCGGGTGAGAGGTGAGTCGGGAAGACTCACAGAACAAAAACAACAAATCCAGGGCAGTGTTTTGTTTTTAAAATGAATCTGATTGGTTCTGAGGAGTTTTAGACACACAGTAATGACAGCTTAAACCACCGTGAAAATCTCCCAGTACGATGGTTATAAGGAAACAGGCAACCAGGAAGTGTGGAGATCACAGCAGAATTACAGCTACTTCAAAGCAAAAACGAGCAATGAGGACATGAAACCAGTACTGCAGTAAGGTAAAGGAAGCTATTTAGCTAAAAAAAAATTCCTTTAGTGACCCTTTAAACCTCATTTGCCACATAGTCACAGTGCATTGAGGTCGGATTGTAAATTGGAGACATCCTGTAAGAACATTATTCCACTTCATAGCTTGTCATCTGCAAACACTGAAATGGTACTTTTAAAACCTGACTCTAGTGTTGGGGTGCAACACTAATAACCTTAGACCATTCAGAGTATAAATCATTAACCACTAGCCTCTGAATCCTGTTTACATGTTTCTATTTACAAACTATTTTTTTCCAAGCCTGTGTGGAAAACTCTTTCAAATGCTTTTGCAAAATCCATGTAGATAAATTGGAACAATGTAGTGCTAATACCTGTGTAAAGATATGGAAAGAACCCACATCTAAAGATAACAAACCAAATCTACATATATGAATACATGGCTAAATCTTAAAGTGTCACCACGTGACCTTACTAAACATATTAGTGTGCCAACATATAATAAAGGCTTACAAATAATGACAATGAATTGAAAAAGTGCATAAAGTGACTAGAATCTAAACAAATGGAAATAAGGGTGACTTCACCACAAGAAAGTGCATGAAGTGACTAGAGTCTAAATAAATGTGGATAAAGATGGCTTCACCATAAAGAGATCTTGATGGAACAACAGCTTGACAGAAGTGCCACCACCAATGGTAAAAAAGGGGGCTTACCAAATGTAAATGACTAGGGAAGGTATACACCGCCCAAGTCACCAAAGGCTTGTATTGATCAACCTGATCTAAACAGCTGGTCCTGGATCCAAATGGCTAATCGACTTGATGATCCCAAATCACAGTGTAAATCATAATTTCATAGAGGCTCGGTAACCACATGCCAATGAAACACTGTATTATTCTTCCTCTTTCCTCCTCCACACCTCGTTTAGCCATGTATTAATATATGCAGATTTTGTTTGTTATCTTTAGATGTGGGTTCTTTCCATATACTTACACAGGTATTAGCGCTACATTGTTCCAATTTATCTAATTTTGCTATATTCCAAAGTTGTGTTGCGGATTATATTTGTATTATACACAGCACAGTTTATTCTCTATATATTTTTGCAAAATCCATGTATACTACATCCACAGCCACTCCTTTATCCAAGGTTCCAGCAGAACAAGCCACTTGTTGCGTGCCCCTGCAGCCGCGGTGATCGGTAGTGCTGTGTGTCACTCCGAAGGGGAAGTGCCCGTTATCGGCTTTCCTCTATTGACAGGGTTTGAGTAGAGGAGAGCCGATAAGCGGCTCCCCTGAAAGAGGGTCTGTACTGATAATCAGTGAAGTGATTATTAGTGCAGCCCCATCAGTGCTGCCCACCTATGATGCCCACCAGTGCCCACAAGTGCCCACCTGTGATGCCAATCAGTACCTACCTGTGATGCCAATCAGTGCCCATCAGTAATGCCTGTCAGTTCCTCCTCCTCAGTGCTGCCTATCAGTGCCAACTATAAGTACCACATCACACATCAGTGCCATGTATCAATGCTTATCAGTGCCGCCTATTAGTGCCCATCAGTGCTGCATATTAGTGCCTCTTCATCAGTTCCTATCAGTACCGGTCAGTGTAGCCCTGTCAGTGAAGGAGAAGACACATATTTACAACATTTTAAAACAGAAATGAAGGAAAACCTTTTTTTTTTAAACATTTTCAAATATTTTCATTTATTTAACAAAAAATAAAAAACACAGTGGTGATCAAATACCACCAAAAGAAAGCTCTATTTGTGGGAAAATAACATTATAAAAATGTAATTTGGGTACAGCGTTGAATGACCATGCAATTGTCATTCAAAGTGTGATAGCACTGAAAACTGGAAATTGGCCTGGGCAGGAAGGGAGTGAAAGTGCCAGTTATTAAAGTGGTTCATTTTGGACTGCATAGCTATAATTGGTAATGCACAGAAATATATGGATTTTGTGCCTTTGTACAGTTTTAGCAAATGCAAATCACAGACTTTCTGATATTTTTTCAACATGAAAAAAAACACGGAAAAAACTCCAAGTAACACTTCAAGCACACTTCAACATTTTAAAGCAATTTTAAATTGTGTTAATTCCTCTGCACTGGGTAAAAGGCAAATGAACACTTATATGACTCCTATTACATTAGTCTTAGGGGCATATCCTTTTTTTTAATACTCTGTTAGAGTTAACAGTTCGTTTACATGTTATACTAGCTGCTAAATGCAAATGATTAAGTGAGCGATCATTTAGTTAACATATTTATTTATTTATAATTTGCTTACAACCTCCAGAAGTAATCTTAAAATAACTGTACCTTTGCTATTTTTCTAGTAGGCTGGTAATCATTATCTATTGCTCACTGCTACTACTAATTCTCAACATGGTGTCTCATGGCTCAATATGGAAAATGTTTTGTCTTCAGTTTTTTCATTTTACTAATATAATTTATACATGTATATATTTTTCATTCTATGCATTTGAGTGTTATTAGCAAGGCAGAAAGAAATACAAAATAACACACATTGTTAGGAACTCAGCCTATTTAAAATGTAGCCGCTAATCTCCATGTGCTATTTTTTGTTATTCCATTTATCATTTTGCCATTATTCTTGGACTCCAACAAGTAATTGCTAAAATAATGTATATAATGTAATATTTGGATACTATAAATGAATAAATAAGCAAAAACCTTGAAATAATGACTAATCTGCTCTTACATTACAATCCACAGTATTTCCAGTTGTCAAGCATTTAATAACATCAGCGATTTTCTTAGTTTCTTCCCTATTTTAAACATTTTGTTTACAAAAGTAAAAAGAAAAAAAATAGGTTACAACAGAACTAGGGAGTTGCTTTAAGATGTGTGCCCTAAGAACACTCACACACTTACTCAAAATGTCAACCAGGCTGTGAGATATTTTTGTTGCACACAGTTTAAGACAACTTTTATTTTAAATAAGAAAACTATTCCTCGTGTGAAGGCAAGACATATTAATAAAAGGGGTAATAGTGGGTGAAGACCGGGACATCCTCATATTGTTCTAGGAAGTGAGGCAGGCACCTGAATGAGTGGTGCTGCAGATGATTATCTGCCTTAAGGGCACTTACTGAGCATTTGTACCACTGTGCACTGGAATACTGAACATTACAATTTCAGTTTTATTTGGTTTAAAAAATATTACATCATACGTTTCTGTGCGATGTCCAGGTTGGTGGATACTTGAATATTTGTTAATGGAAAGCTCTATGATGGTATTATATTTATTTCAAGCAAATTGAGTGGTGGGTTGGAAGAAGATGGAAGAAAGAGCTGTTGACCTTAAAGGTGAAAATGTTTTATCTGAAAGGATCTCAGAGGTGTTTGGAGACAAGTTACTATCCTGAAATTGAAAAGGATGAAACCAAGGTTTATTATCCCTTAAAAGGGAAGGCTATAAGTGACTCATTGGGCCTGATTTACCAAGCCTTTACTCCATGACTCATGGAGTAAAAGCAGGAGTAGCAGCCGTTTGGCCATTTACTAAAGAAATACGCTGCTAGTGCAGTGTATTTCCCTAGTTACTAATGTGCTCCGTGCGCCCAGGAGAGGGTGCATTGTGCACCAGTACAGACCTGGCGCACGGCACATTAAACTGTAAATTGCGGGGGTTTGGGCGGGAGTTTATTAGGGGGGGAGGTGGGGGGATGCAGGGGAAGTGAAGTGACATGTGTTTTAAAGTGTTTGGCGGGCCGAATTGAAAGGGAAAGTGTTTTTTTGAAAACAGATCCCCGTACGCTTGCACAGTGCGCCTGAACCTCGGGAGGTTCATTTGCATACTGGGCATGCGCAGAGAGAAAAGTCAGGGATTCCCGTGCGCCTTGTCAGTACGCCGTGAAAATCTTGGTAAATACCAAGCGGCGTACCCGTGATTGCGCTGCGTGACGCGGCGCACGGGATTCTCCGAGCTGTTTTCAGCCCTGAAGGGGAACTCCGCGCCAAATTTCAAACTTGAAATCGGCGCGGGTCCCCCTTCAGGGCTACACTAGGCTCTTAGGCTTGGTCCGGAACGTGAGGGGTTAAACCCGCGCCGATTCGGCGCGGGGGTCCCCCCCAGATCCAAACCAAGCCCTCATCCCAAGCATGCAGTCTGGCCCGGACAGGAATGGGGGAGGGGACGAGCGAGCGCCCCCCCCCTCCTGAGCCGTACCAGACCGCATGCCCTCAACATGGGGGAGTGTGTGCTGTGGGGGAGGGGGGCACTGCCCCCCCACCCCACAGCACTCTTGCCCCCATGTCGATAGGGACAAGAGCCTCTTCCCGACAACCCTTGCCATTGGTTGTCGGGGTATGCGGGCGGGGCTAATCGGAATCTGCGAGCTCCCTTTAATAAGGGGGCCCACAGATGCCGGCCCCCCACCCTATGTGAATGAGTATGGGGTACATCGTACCTCTACCCATTCACATGGGGGAAATGTAAAGTAAAAAAAACACACCACACAGAATAAACTATTTTATTAATCTGCTCCGGAGCCCCCCCTTTCTTCTTTAGCTCTCTTAGAAGGGGGGGTTTCTTCTCTCCCGATCTTCCGCCGGGACCCTGGGCTTCGGTGATTTCTGCCGGGGGAGGGCGCCATCCCTCGGTCCTCTCCGGAGCCTTCCGCCGGATGCCCCCACCCCATTTAAGCTCTTTTTCATTAGGGAGGGGCATCCGGACTTCGGGGTCTTCTGCCGGGGGATGGCGCCTATCCCCCGGTCTTTCCGGTGCCTTCCGCCAGGGTTCCGGTCTTCCTGGTCTTCTGCCGGGGGTGCGCCAACTCCCCGGTCTTTTCTCTTCTGTCTTCTCTGCTCCCTCTTCTGCCTGGCTCCCCCGCGGAGCCAGGGCTTTCTTCCGTCTTCTTTCTTCTCTCTTCCTTCTTCTGCCTGTCTCTCTGCCTGTCTCCTCCGTGGAGCACAGGGCTTGTCTCCGCTGTCTTCTTCCTTCTCTTCCATTGGATGTTGACACGACGAGGTCCGGCGCTGGAATGCCGTCTGAGCAGTGGGCATGGACTTATATAGGGCAATGCCACCATGTGACCTCAACCCATGTGACATCACATTCCCATCATGCCCAGGGAATGTGATGTCCCCCGGCAGAAGACCCCGAAGTCCGGATGCCCCTCCCTAATGAAAAAGAGCTTAAATGGGGTGGGGGCATCCGGCGGAAGGCTCCGGAGAGGACCGAGGGATGGCGCCCTCCCCCGGCAGAAATCACCGAAGCCCAGGGTCCCGGCGGAAGATCGGGAGAGAAGAAACCCCCCCTTCTAAGAGAGCTAAAGAAGAAAGGGGGGGCTCCGGAGCAGATTAATAAAATAGTTTATTCTGTGTGGTGTGTTTTTTTTACTTTACATTTCCCCCATGTGAATGGGTAGAGGTACGATGTACCCCATACTCATTCACATAGGGTGGGGGGCCGGAATCTGGGGACCCCTTTATTAAAGGGGTCTCTCAGATTCTGATAAGCTCTCCGCCCGCATACCCCGACAACCAACGGCCAGGGTTGTCGGGAAGAGGCTCTTGTCCCTATCGACATGGGGGCAAGAGTGCTTTGGGGTGGGGGGGCAGTGCCCCCCTCCCCCACAGCACACACTCCCCCATGTTGAGGGCATGTGGTCTGGTATGGCTCAGGAGGGAGGGGGGCGCTCGCTCGTCCCCACCCCCATTCCTGTCTGACCAGACTGCGTGCCTGGGATAAGGGCTTGGTTTGGATCTTGGGGGGGACCCTACGCTATTTTTTTTGCGCGGGTTTAACCCCTTATGTTCCAGACCAAGCCTAAGAGCCTGGTATGCACCTGGAGGGAACCCACCTTATTTTTTTTTTGGGGGGTCTGGAGTTCCCCTTCATGAACAGCGATCTGTCATTTACACATGTCAGTCCCCCCCCCCTACAGTTAGAACACACCCAGGGAACATATTTAACCCCTCCCTCGCACCTAGTGTTAACCCCTTCCCTGCCAGTGGCATTTTTTGAGTAAGCAATGCATTTTTTACAGCACTGATCACTAGAAAAATGCCAATGGTTCCAAAAAAGTGTTCGATGTGTCCGCCATAATGTCGCAATACCGATAAAAATCGCTGATCGCCCCAATAACTAGTTAAAACAACAAAAAAAAAAAATTTGTAGACGCTATAACTTTTGCAAAAACCAAACACTAAACGCTATTTGCGATTTTTTGGAACCAAAAAGATGTAGAATACGTATCGGCCTAAACTGAGGGGTTTTTTAGTTTTTTGAATATATATTTTTGGGGATATTTATTATAGCAAAAAGTAAAAATAAGTTTTACATATGTGGGCGGGACTTACGCAAGTCCCGCCCACATATATAAACATCGTTCAAACCACACATGTGAGGTATTGACGTGTGCGTTAGAGCGAGAGCAATACTTTTACCACTAGACCTTCTTTGTAACTATAAACTGGTAACCTGGAAAAAAAAGAAAAAGGTCGCCTATGGGGATATTCACGGAATTCATTTTGGCCCCATTGCAGGAGTGTTTCCAATAGTAAAGCGTGACATGTAAGGTATCTATTTACTCAGTGTAACAGCATCTTTCACATTATCCCCAAAAATTGGGCTCACTTTTGTGTTTTGTTAATTTTTAACCACTTGAGCCCGGACCATATTTCTGGTCAATGACCGGGCAAGTTTTTGTGATTCGGCGCGGCGTCGCTTTAACTGACAATTGCGCAGTCGTGCGACGTGGCTCCCAAACAAAATTGGCAACCTTTTTTTTCCCACAAATAGATTATTAAATGTGCGTGTTTACTTCTGTCTTTAACACCTCCCCTTCAGGCTGGAAAGCATCAGATCAGGGGAAACAAAAAAAAAAAAGCTCTCATTCCATTGCAGCTTGGTTCCTACATGTGTGATGAACTGAGCATGCTCAAACACTTAGAAAAAAAATATCCTTTCTTTTTAAAAGGTGAAAAACACTCATTGGATGCTCATAGTGCGTGGTTTGGATTAATTGCAGGTGTGCCCAATTACAAGCTCACCCAAACTAGAGACTGCAATTTGTTCATGTGATTTCAATTGCTTCATTACTAGCACTGTTATAAAAAGCTTGGATCGATCAGTCCTCAGCTGCCCTCAGAAGGGGCAGGCTGGCAGAAATGCTGTTGCTAAACACAAATGTGGTTTGTTGCATGGGTTTTGTTTTATTTTGCCAATGGTTTTGGTTTATTTTTAAATGATGTTCACTTTGATGTATTTGTCTATGTGGCCTTATTTTATGAAAAATGTGTAAAGCTATGGTTATTTAGAATTTTGAAATGTATTTTTGTTTGTTTGTCTTTTTTTGCTTTCCTTGTTTTGTTGACCAATAAAAATTACTTTAAAATTGTTAAGTTTGTCTTTTGTTACTTTTTCATGCTACATATGTTGACAGCTGCAGCTGAACTAGGTTTGGGCCTAACAAATTATGTGTGATTTTTGTCTAAGCTTCTTTCCTGGTGTGTAATCATGAAATGTTTGCCATGTTTATTCTCCATGACTTTAAAGACAAAAACTGGTAAGTATTTTATTTATTCTGCAGTGGTCCTCAGCCCTCAAGTACCCCCGACAGGACATGTTTTGGGGATTTCTCTTATCAAGAATTGCTGTCCAGACTGTATTTTAAAGCACATGTGCAAGATGAAGGAAAACCTGCAAACATGGCCTGTGGGGGGGGTTTGCTATTGGTGGACAGGCTTGACGTGCTGATTTACAGCACTGTGCTTAAATCTAGCGCAAGGCAATCCTATTCAAATTGTGGGTGTTTGAGGGAAGCCAAGTGAGTGTTAGAACCCCTGCTTTGTGTTTTTTTATTTTTGTGTTGAGCTTTGTGTCCCTTTTCTTAAAATTGGCTTCACTTCCTGTCACACAGCTGAACAGGAAGTGAGGTTAAAACCCTACCAGTGTCATTTCTTGGGGACACAGGTCAATCTAACTAGTGTCCCCATTAAGCAAATTGCACTCCAGCACTGCTGTGTACACCCCAAATAATGGGTCTTCAAACTACGGCCCTCCAGTTGTTCAGGAACTACAATTCCCATCATGCCTAGTCATGTCTGTGAATGTCAGTGCATTACAAGGCCTCATGGGATGTGTAGTTCTAAAACAGCTGGAGGGCCGTAGTTTGAGGATCCCTGCCCCAAATGATTATTTAGTTTGGGGTTTAGTAAAGGCAAAGCCACTCTGCAGTACAAGCATAGTTGCTGAAAATCAGAGAGGAAGCACTGATGGTTTTAACATCCAATCCTGTAGAAGCAAAGTTGTTTTGTTTTCTTTCTTCCTTGCTTTGCACTTGTAGTGCAAAGTGGATTTGCCTTTAGTCAATGGACCCCAAAGTCCAAGATCCCTAATAATTTGGGGTGTACACAGCAAAATGCTAGAGTGCAATTTACATAATGGGAAACTATTTAGATTGATCTCTGTGTCCCCAAGAAAAGATATTAGTAAGATTTTACCCTCACTTCCTGTTTGGCTATGTGACAGGAAGTGAATGAATTAGAAAGGGTGAAGACACCTCACAAATGTTGTCACTATCAGGGGTGCAGACATCCCCAAAAAATGAGCAGATAATACTTATTTGCAAATTAATAATTTTTTAGTTAACATTGGGTGGGGTGCTCTAACGCACACATTCCTACATATTAGCAACGCTCTATCCTGGCCTATTGGCATGGTTATATTTTCTTAGGGCTCTCAATAAAACTCTATGAAATTTGTGCTTAAACTAGAACCAGGGGCGGACTGACAACTCATGTGGCCCCTGGGCAATAGAAGATTATGGGGCCCCTCTGGCTTACAGATGACCACCACGCCAGGAGGTAGTGCAGAGGCGGGCAGCTAAAATCTTGGGATATTCACATTAAAAGCATGTCATTTTCGGACATATCAGGGACAGATCTAAAAAAAACACAGATTTTTACATACTGTCCCTGGTTTTACTGAGCCTGGCAACCCGGATGGGGCCCCCTAGTGGCATGGGGCCCTCGGGCAGTGCCCGAGTGACTCAATGGTCAGTCCGCCCCTGACAAGAACTATAATCAACAAGTTTTATTTTCTTTAATTTTGGATAGAGTGAGGGAGGGTTATAGGCCCTGTCAGTTTATTTTGTATTATCTGTGTCCAATTGGGGAGATTTGCCTTCACTTCCTGCCCCATAGCCAAACAGGAAGTGAAAGAAAAACTATGCAAATTAACCACTTCCCGCCCAGCCTATGGCCGATTTACGTCCGGGAAGTGGTTACACAATCCTGACAGGACGTCCTGCAGGATTTCATGCCGCACGCGCCTGTGGGGGCACGCAGCGCGGCGATCGGTGATGCGGGGTGTCAGTCTGACACCCTGCATCTCCGATCTCGGTAAAGAGTCTCTCACGGAGACGGAGACTCTTTACCACGTGATCAGCCGTGTCCAATCACGGCTGATCACGATGTAAACAGGAAGAGCCATCGATGGCTCTTCCTCACTCGCGTCTGACAGACGCGAGTATAGGAGAGCCGATCGGCGGCTCTCCTGACAGGGGGCGTTCGCGCTGATTGTTTATCAGCGCAGCCCCCCCTCGGATCACCACACTGGACCACCAGGGATGCCCACCCTGGACCACCAGGGTGTGCAAAAACAAAAAAAATATAGAACAAAAAAACAAAAAGCAATAAAAAATAAGAAAAAAGATGCCAATCAGTGCCCACAAATGGGCACTGACTGGGAAAATCAGTGCCACCCCCACAGTGTCCATCAGTGCCACCCCACAGTGCCCATCCATGCACAGTGCCCACCTGTGCCACCCATAAGTATCCATCAGTGCCACCCATAAGTGCCGCCCATCTGTGCCGCCCATGAGTGCCCATCAGTGCCGCCTATGAGTGCCCATCAGTGCCGCATAGCAGCGCCGCCAATCAATGCCACCTCATCTGTGCCCGTCAGTACTACCTCATCGATGTCCATCAGTGCCATCTCATCGGTGCCCATCAGTGCCGCCATATCAGTGCCCGTAATTGAAAGAGAAAAACTTATTTACAAAAAAATTAACCTAAAAAAATAAAAACGTTTTTTTGTTTTAAAATTTGCAGTATTTTTTTAGTTGTTGCGCAAAAAAAAAAAAACGCAGAGGTGATCAAATAACAAAAAAAGAAAGCTCTATTTGTGGGGGAAAAAGGACGCCAATTTTGTTTGGGTACAGTGTTGTATGACCGCGCAATTGCCATTCAAAGTGCGACAGTGTTGAAAGCTGAAAATTGGCTTGGGCGGGAAGGTGCGTAAGTGCCTGGTGTGACGGTATCGGTATGATATCCCCGTCAACGTTCCCTTCTTCCCATAACGAAAATCACCCCAATATTCCACGAGGAGGGATATCCCTGGAATCGCCCAGAAAGCCACACATGAGACAAGCTTACTGCTTGAACAACACAGACTTTAATGTTATATCACACACAGCTTATATGTCATTTCCAAAACTGTTACAATGACAAATCTCCGCCCCCCTCACACTGGGGCTTCCATACAGATGAGTAGGTAGACACGACGGGGCCGATGCTGACACACATTTTCTTTAGACAATGACATCAATGACGCTGAGCACTAGCTGTACTGAATACATCAACCAGACCGCTCGACCCCGCATATAGAGAGATAATTACCACAATGAAGCAATCAGAATAATTAACACAAGCCACTTAAACCCAGCTCTCCTTCACACAACACAATAGATCAATTAACCTTTAGAAATAGTGAGGGGACATTAGCACATCAATAACCTGGCTAGCAGGGAGCAGTAAACTGAGACATATAGGCAAATGTATCACAATGGCCCCCCTTTTGCTCCCTGCTCCGGCAAACCCGGTTGGACCTTCCCTGGTCCAGTAGGGTTGACGGGTTCAGAGCTATTAGTCAGAGGTTAACTCCGTTTGGCATGACTGACCTCCCTTGGCAACTGCTTCAGACTCAGGTATGTCACCGGGTCGTCAGATCACACGCCGGTCAGTCCCCAAGTCTTTGTGCGATCTGCAAAGTCACCAGAAGTCAGTGTGAAGACAGCGAATGGGTCTGTGCGCCGCCGTCTAGGTGTCCCGCTATGGGAGGGGGCAGGTTATGGCTCTGAAGTGACAATCCCAGGAGATTCATAAAAAGAAAAAGTTATATTTGTTGAAATGCTGTAGCACTGGTGCTCAGAGTCCGGGGGGGGGGGGAATCAGAGCCCCATAAGGTCAGCCACCCCCTGCTCCCTCCGCAGCCGCCGGTTCTCCTCTTGGAGCTTCTCCAGCTCCATCTCCAGTTCATGCTGCTGTGACCTCAGGTGGTTGTTCTCCTCCTCCATGCGGCTTATGCACTCCTCCAGCTCTATGTACTCACGGATCAGCTCCTGCTTGCTCATGTCCTGCAGGCTCTCCACGTGGTCCTTCATCATCAGGAACTGGGTGGTGGTGTAAGGGGCCACCGGTGGGCCCTTGGCGAACATCTCGGCACGCATCTGGGACGCCCGCTGCGACTCCCTTTCCTCCAGTCGCTTCTTCTCCTCCCAGGTCAGCTTGTTATACGGCTTCCAGGACCTCTTCTTCTTGAAGGGTGGCCGGCGGTGCCTCTTTCTGCCCAGCTCCCTCCAGGGCCCCTCCGGCTCAGGGCTGTCGCCCATGACCAGCTGACAATGGTGTTCCCTGTTGTCCGTAATAACAGATTGTACCATGAGGGCTTCGTAAGGGGTGCCCAATGGTTCTTCCTGACCCAGCTCCTTTGGATCCCAAGCCGAGTCTACACAATGGGCTGCTGCTGGTGGGCGGTACCCAGGTTGAGACCAATTTGACCTGGTGTTGTCATTCATGGGGCAATTCTGCTTGAAGTGACCCAGCTGTTTGCACCGGAAGCAGCATTGTTCGTTGCCCTCCTGGCGATGATAGCGAGGGCTAGATGTCACCGGTCTGTTAGGAGGTTGGTATCTAGCGGTTGGTGGGTGTGAGGGCACCGTTTGTGGTGGAGGTTGTTCCTGTGGTGTGACCTGGTTCGTCTTGCGAGTATCTGCATATTCATCCGCCAACTTTGCGGCCTCTGGTAGAGTCATGGGCCTGCGATCTCTCACCCAATCTTTGACGTCCGTCTGGATGTGATTGTAAAATTGCTCCAGGAGCATTAGTTGCAAAATGTCCTCTGCGGTGGTGGCCTGGCTGCTGTTAGCCCAGTTAGAGGCCGACCGGGACAATTGGCATGCCCATTCCGCATAAGAGTCTTTCGTGGTTTTGCGTGAGTCCCTGAACTTCTGTCGGTGGGACTCTGGGGTTACTGCATAACGAGCCAGGAGCACTTCTTTAACCCGGGCGTAGCTATGAATATCCTGATCTGGCACGGTCCGGAAAGCATCAGAAGCTTTGCCTGACAGTTTGCCTGTCAATATTGCAACCCAGTCTCCTCTAGCTATTCGGTGCAGGTTACATTGTCGCTCAAAATCCGCCAGGAAGTTATCAATCTCACAGTCCTTTTCATCAAAAGCTTTAAAAGCGCTAAACGGAATCTTCCTTGTGTCTGCTGTGCTGTACTCACTGTTCGGAGAAGGTGCGGCTGCTTGTTGGACTGCTGCCAGTTTTAACTGTAGTTCTGCGTCCCTTATTTGTTTATCCTTCTGTAGTTCTGCGTCCCTTATTTGTTTATCCTTCTGTAGTTCTGCGTCCCTTATTTGTTTAGCCTTCTGTAGCTCCGCGTCTCTTATTTCTTTAGCCTCCTTCGCTAACAGGTCCATCACTTTCAGTACCACATCCGGCGTTGGGTTCGGGCCGAACCACGCTAGCTTCTCTCTCATTAGCTTGTTGGCTGGCGATTCCTCCTCCTGAATCACTGGTGTCTCCATCTCTTGTACTGCTGGCGTTGCTGCAATCCCGTCCTCCTGGTCTAGCTCCATTGATTCTGCTATGATGACCCGCTTGGTTTTGTTGCTAGCAATCCTTCCACGAACTTCCAGTAGTTCTTCCAGTGTCTGCTTGGAATCCGGGTGTGAAGGGGAATAGAAGGGAAAAATCCCACTGCTACCAACCAAGTGTGACGGTATCGGTATGATATCCCCGTCAACGTTCCCTTCTTCCCATAACGAAAATCACCCCAATATTCCACGAGGAGGGATATCCCTGGAATCGCCCAGAAAGCCACACATGAGACAAGCTTACTGCTTGAACAACACAGACTTTAATGTTATATCACACACAGCTTATATGTCATTTCCAAAACTGTTACAATGACAAATCTCCGCCCCCCTCACACTGGGGCTTCCATACAGATGAGTAGGTAGACACGACGGGGCCGATGCTGACACACATTTTCTTTAGACAATGACATCAATGACGCTGAGCACTAGCTGTACTGAATACATCAACCAGACCGCTCGACCCCGCATATAGAGAGATAATTACCACAATGAAGCAATCAGAATAATTAACACAAGCCACTTAAACCCAGCTCTCCTTCACACAACACAATAGATCAATTAACCTTTAGAAATAGTGAGGGGACATTAGCACATCAATAACCTGGCTAGCAGGGAGCAGTAAACTGAGACATATAGGCAAATGTATCACACCTGGTACGGAAGTGGTTAAGGGAATCCAGTGCCCCCCAGAACTAGTGTGTGGGTCCCCTGAAAATTACTGGGCGGGTCATACAAAAACAGGGTGTGGCTTTGACAGGAAGGGGTGGGTCATTTTTCTATTAGGAGGTGCAGATATGTAGTCAGGCCTAGGGCAGAACAAAACCTAAATATACTACTGCATATTAGGGCTTATTTAGACCGGATCCGATTTACAGCGTGATTTTATATTGTGGGAGGAAACCCACGCAGGCACAGGGAGAACATGCAAACTCTATGCAGATGCTGTCACGGGCGGGATTCGAACCAACGACTCTTTTGCTGCTAGGTCAAAGTGCTATACACTACACCACTGTGCTGAACGAACATGATTGCAGCTGAAAGCATGAGAACTTTTATTTTTTTTTTCAATACCATGCTTTCCAGCCTTATTGACCCCGCCTCTCTCCATAAAGAGGACCTGTCACACACTAGTCCTATTACAAGGGATGTTTACATTCCTTGTAATAGGAAGAAAAGTGATCCAAAATCAAAAAAAGTGTCAAAAAAGTGCAAGAATAAAAATATGAGGTAAAAAAAAATAAAAAAAAAATAAAATAACGCCCCTGTCCCTAGAAGCTCGCACTCAGAAGCAAATATGCATGTAAGTCCCGCCCACATATGTAAACACCATTCAAACCACACATGTGAGGTATTGACAAGTTAGGTATCTATTTACTCGGTGTAACATCATCTTTAACATTATCCATAAAAATTGGGCTAACTTTACTTTTTTTTTTTAATTCATGAACCGTGTTTTTTTTTTGGGCCAAAAAAAAGTCGTTTGAAAAATTATTGCGCAAATACCGTTGGAAATCAAATAAAAAATGACCGCTAACTTTATTCCCTAGGGTGTCTGCTAAAAAATTATATATAATGTTTGGGGGTCCTGATTAATTTCCCAGGAACAAAATATAATTTTTACATGAAGGAGAGAAGTGCCAGAATAGGCGCGGTATGGAAGTGGTTAAAGTGAAATAATAAAAGTGAAATATTCCTTTAAATTTCATACAGGGGGGGGAGGGGGGGTACACGCATGTTTCCCGTGCTTAGAACTGTCCCTGTACAAGATGTCATTTCTGAAGTGAAACAAAAAAAAGGAAGTTTAAAGTACTCATGGCTATAAAGAATACAGTCATTGCTCATTAAAAAAAAAAAAAAAAAAAAAAAAAAAAGGGGGTCCCTCCAAATTAAATTACCAGGCCCTTCAGGTCTGGAATGGATATTAAGGGGAACCCCGCCGTAAAAACCCCCCAAAAAATGGCGTGGGGTCCCCCCAAATATCCATACCAGACCCTTCAGGTCTGGTGTGGATTTTAAGGGGAACTCCACCCCAAATTGAAAAAAAAAATGGCGTGGGGTCCCCCCAAATATCCATACCAGACCCTTCAGGTCTGGTGTGGATTTTAAGGGGAACTCCACCCCAAATTGAGAAAAAAAATGGCGTGGAGTCCCCCTAAAAATCCACACCAGACCCTTATCCGAGCACGTTGACCTGGCCGGCCGCAGAAAAGAGGGGGGGACAGAGTGCGGCCCCCCCCCCTCTCCTGAACCGCACCAGGCCACATGCCCTCAACATGGGGAGGATGTCCCCATGTTGATGGGGACAAGGGTCTCATCCCCACAACCCTTGCCCGGTGGTTGTGGGGGTATGCGGGCGGGAGGTTTATCAGAATCTGGAAGACCCCTTTAACAAAGGGGACCCCCAGATCCTGACCCCCCCCCCTGTGTGAAATGGTAACGGGGTACATTGTACCTCTACCATTTCACCCCAAAAAAAATGTCAAAGTGTTAAAAATGACAGTAGCCGGTTTTTGACAAATCTTTTAATAAAATCTTCTTTTCTTCTTTCCTTCGGGTTTCTTCCGCTGCTTCTTTCTTCTCGTCCACATCTTGCCCGACGTCTTCTTCTATCTTCTCCGTCCGTCCTTCAGCCTTCTGGTCCCGCATCTTGTGTCTTCTGCGGTCTTCTTCTCGGTCCGCCAGCCTTCTCGTCCGCATCTTGTGTCTTCTCCGGACCCAGCGTTTGAATTTGAATTGGCCGTCGTCTTCCCGCTCCTGGGACCCGCCCCCCTCTGACGCCACAAGTAAACTCCTTAGAAGGTCATGTGCGTCAGAGGGGGGCGGGGTCACATGAGTGTGACACGGCGGGAACTTCTTCTCCGGGCGGCGCGATTGAAATTGAATTCCCCCGCTGTGTGACGCTCTGTGACCCCGCCCCCCTCTGACGCACATGACCTTCTAAGGAGTTTACTTGTGGCATCAGAGGGGGCGGGGTCACAGAGCGTCACACAGCGGGGGAATTCAATTTCAATCGCGCCGCCCGGAGAAGAAGTTCCCGCCGTGTCACACTCATGTGACCCCGCCCCCCTCTGACGCACATGACCTTCTAAGGAGTTTACTTGTGGCGTCAGAGGGGGGCGGGTCCCAGGAGCGGGAAGACGACGGCCAATTCAAATTCAAACGCTGGGTCCGGAGAAGACACAAGATGCGGACGAGAAGGCTGGCGGACCGAGAAGAAGACCGCAGAAGACACAAGATGCGGGACCAGAAGGCTGAAGGACGGACGGAGAAGATAGAAGAAGACGTCGGGCAAGATGTGGACGAGAAGAAAGAAGCAGCGGAAGAAACCCGAAGGAAAGAAGAAAAGAAGATTTTATTAAAAGATTTGTCAAAAACCGGCTACTGTCATTTTTAACACTTTGACATTTTTTTTGGGGTGAAATGGTAGAGGTACAATGTACCCCGTTACCATTTCACACAGGGGGGGGGTCAGGATCTGGGGGTCCCCTTTGTTAAAGGGGTCTTCCAGATTCTGATAAACCTCCCGCCCGCATACCCCCACAACCACCGGGCAAGGGTTGTGGGGATGAGACCCTTGTCCCCATCAACATGGGGACATCCTCCCCATGTTGAGGGCATGTGGCCTGGTGCGGTTCAGGAGAGAGGGGGGCCGCACTCTGTCCCCCCCTCTTTTCTGCGGCCGGCCAGGTCAACGTGCTCGGATAAGGGTCTGGTGTGGATTTTTAGGGGGACTCCACGCCATTTTTTTTTTCAATTTGGGGTGGAGTTCCCCTTAAAATCCACACCAGACCTGAAGGGCCTGGAATGGATATTTGCCGGGAACCGCACGTCTTTTTTTTTTTTGTTTTTTACGGCGGGGTTCCCCTTAATATCCATTCCAGACCTGAAGGGCCTGGTAATTTAATTTGGGGGAACCCCTACACATTTTTTTGTTTGTTTTATGAATGAATCCCTTTAGAATTGTCAGAGCCGACAATTCATTATAGCCGCGTGTGAATTTTTAAATGACTTTTTTCCTTCTGAATGTCATTTTGTGCAGGGGGAGTTCTAAGTGCGGGAAAAATGCGCTATTTCACATGCTGACATTACACCCCCCCTAGGTACGAAATTTAAAGGAATATTTCACATTTATTGTTTCACTTTAAGAATTATTAATTTCACTGCTCCCGAAAAAACGGCCGTTTTAAAAAATAAAAAAAGCATTGATACATGTTCCCTGGGACAGGACTGAGGTCCCCAAACACTTTTTAGGACAAAACTAGCAGATTAGCCTTTAAAATGAACACTTTTGATTTCTCCCATAGACTTCTATAGGGAGTTCGGCGCGGCTTAACATATTACTTTCAATGCGCCGGCTGCTACGCTGGTTCATGCGCCCAATTAAGCCTCCACCCGGAGTACTAATTAACGCATGAACCAGCGCAGCGCACAGAGCATAGTAAATCAGGCCCCTTGGGTGTATAGGTCATTATTTGGAGATGAGAGCATTGTGTGCTTGGTGGGGAAAACTGAGTTACACTAAAGATTGGATTGTGAAGCACTGGAATATTATTTGAGACTGTAATATTACTTGGCAAATGAAGCGTGTCCCCGCGCCGAACGAACTGCGCATGGGCCGTCCCTAAATTTCCCGCCGTGCATTGCGCTTAATGACGTCGCAAGGACGTCATTGTTTTGACGTGTACGTAAATTACGTCCATCCTGATTCACGGACGACTTACGCAAACGAAAAAAAACGTTTCAAATTAAACGCGGGAAGGGCCATACTTAACATAGCAGATTTAACTATACGCCACGAAACAGCAGACCGCTCGTACGTTCGTGGATCGGAAATAGCTAATTTGCATACTAGACGTGGATTACGACGGGAACGCCACCCAGCGGACGCCGAAGAATTGCATCTTAGATCCGAAGGCGTACGAAGATGTACGCCAGTCGGATCTAACCCAGATGCCGTCGTATCTTGTTTTGAGGATTCAAAACAAGATACGACGCGGGAAATTTGAAAGTACGCCGGCGTATCAGTAGATACTCCGGCGTACTCGCTTTGTGGATCTGCCCCTTAGAATCAATGTTGAAAAAGTGGAAGTCCATTAATAACAAAATCAGGTCCCAAGTGTGATATCATGTAATATCACGTGCTTGTGCCATACCTAATAAAATGACCTCCTGGATAGATTAAGGTCTCAAAGAAGGTTTAAACTAGGAATATGATCTCTCCCTTGGTTTACAACTCAATAAAGAGGCTCTAGCAAGATATTCCTCGTAGCATGAATGAAGGCATACAAAAGAGGGAGAACAGCATAGTGCTCACTGTATTGTTTATTGTAAAAGCATGATGGGATTTCCATCACAAAACAAAATCCTTCAAGCAGTACTGCAAACAAATGTCATACAGCAGGACTCCATTAACTGGTCAGTGGTTCCAGACTTCATTTTTCAGACTACTCACAGCGTTATGCTGTCATCAACACAACTTCACCTTATGTGTGTTGTCCTACAAAACGACAAAACGACGTATTAACATAAAACACACCCCCATCACAGCCATTTGAATTCCGCACCCTTACGCCGCGAGAGATACACTTTCGCTTCGTTGTGGATTCAAACCAAAGCAAAGTAAGTTACAGCGGCGTAGTGTATCTTAGAAACGCTGCGCCCGGCGCAGATGTATGTGGATCTGCCCCTTTGTCTGAAAGTTTGTGTCTGTCTGTGAGATACTTGCCAGTCAAACAGTTATTAAGGCATATTTTTGTGGATAAAGTCACTATTGAAAATTTACAGTGTATACAGCAGACAGAACATATTGGCCCGGATTTAGAAAGAAGTTACGCTGGCGTATCTATTGATACGCCACGTAACTTCTAGGATGCGCCGGCGTATCTTTTTTCTGTATTCAGAAAACAAGATACGCCGGAAATTTTGCTAAGATCCGACTGGCGTAAGCCTCTTACGCCGTCGTATCTTAGTTGCATATTTACGCTGGCCGCTAGGTGGTGCTTCCGTAGATTTACGCGAGGAATATGATAATTAGGTAGATACGCCGATTTACAAACGTACGTATGCCCGGTGCATTTTTTTACGTTGTTTACCTAAGGCTTTTTCCGGCGTAAAGTTACCCCTCATAAAGCAGGGGTAAGTCATGTTAGGTATAGACGTCGGCAACATACGAACAGCGTCGTATTTTACGTTGTTTGCGTAAGTCGTCCGTGAATGGGGCTGTACGTAAGTTACGTTCACGTCGAAAGCATTGACTATTTGCGACGTGATTTTCAGCATGCGCACTGGGATACATCCATGGACGGCGCATTCGCCATTCGAAAACAGCGTCAATTACGTGGGGTCATGATAGTTTAACATAAAACACGCCCACTACCAGCCAAATTTGAATTAGGCGGGCTTACGCCGACACATTTGCACTACAGCGCCGTAACTTAGGGTGCTAGTTCTTTCTGAATACGGAACTTGCGCCCGAGGTTACGGCGGCGTAGTGTATCTGAGATACGCTACGCCCGCCGATAGATTTGATAATGTATCTGAATCTGGCCCTTTATGTCCAAACAGAACCATGTGCAATTTCCCCATGAACTGCTGTTCAGCCTGCGTATCTCTGTGCCTAACTTTGGAAACGATCCTCAAAAGGCTTTTTCCAAAGTTAGGCAGAAGATCTGACATCTGTAAGACACTTACACTGTCAGATCTTAGGATGCAGTACCACATCCGCCGCTGGGGGCATTTCTCATTGAAATGCCGCTTTGAGTATGCAAATGAGGACTTAAGCAGATCCACAAAGCTTTTAAACATTGTGATTTCTGCGTAAGTTCCGATTTGCTTGCGCAAAACTAGGGCTGGTTTTACAATGTGGAAAGTTAGTAACACCATGTAAAAGCCCATTCAAGCGACGGCATTTGGTATGCATTCCTGAGGGAGAACTCCACGGCAATTTGTAAAATCAAAACCGGCATGGGTTCCCCCCCAGGAGCATACCAGGCCCTTAGGTCTGGTATGGGTTGTAAGGAGACCCCCCCTACGCCGAAAAATCGACGTAGGGGGTCCCCCTACAATCCATACCAGACCCGTATCCAAAGCACGCTACCCGGCCGGCCAGGAATGGGAGTGGGGACGAGCGAGCGCCCCCCCCCCCTCCTGAGCCGTGCCAGGCCGCATGCCCTCAACATGGGGGGGTTGGGTGCTCTGGGGCAGGGGGGCGCACTGCGGGCCCCCCCACCCCAGAGCACCCTGTCCCCATGTTGATGAGGACAGGACCTCTTCCCGACAACCCTGGCCGTTGGTTGTCGGGGTCTGCGGGCGGGGGCTTATCGGAATCTGAATCATGCTCCGGTAGGTACCCACGTGGTGGGTGCCTACCCACGTGGGTACCTACCGGAGCATGATGGGACGGTGATGCCTATATAAATGGGATGCAAGGCGCGCTTCCATCATTGCAGTGAGAAGAGGCGTCGTGTCAACATCGGAAGAAGGGAGAAGAAGAGAAGAGAAGAAGATGACGTCACAGAAGACCGCGCTGGCTGCCTGCTAGTAATTGAGCTAACACACGAAGATAGCAGGCAGCCAGCGCTGAAGGAGAAGGCACCGGACAGCTGGAGAAGAACCGGGGTGCGCCGAGTCAACAGCGGAGAGCGGCGAAGATAGAAAAAGACCCCCGGAGAGCGGAGAAGACCCCCGGAGAGCGGAGAAGACCCCCCCGGAGAGTGGAAGAAGAAGCCCCCCCTGCTATTAGAGCTAAAGAAGACAGGGGGGGCCTCCGGAGCAGACTAATAAATGATTTTAAAAACCCTTGTGTTGTGTGTTTAATAACTATCACTTTGCCTCCAGGTGAATGGGTAGGGGTACGATGTACCCCATATCCATTCACTTAGGGTGGGGGGGGCCGGTATCTGGGGGCCCCCTTATTTGAGGGGACTCCCAGATTCCGATAAGCTCCCGCCCGCAGACCCCGACAACCAACGGCCAGGGTTGTCGGGATGAGGTCCTGTCCTCATCAACATGGGGACAGGGTGCTCTGGGGTGGGGGGGCCTGCAGTGCGCCCCCCTGCCCCAGAGCACCCAACCCCCCCATGTTGAGGGCATGCGGCCTGGTACGGCTCAGGAGGGGGGGGGGCGCTCGCTCGTCCCCACTCCCATTCCTGGCCGGCCGGGTAGCGTGCTTTGGATACGGGTCTGGTATATATTGTAGGGGGACCCCCTACGTCGATTTTTCGGTGTAGGGGGGTCTCCTTACAACCCATACCAGACCTAAGGGCCTGGTATGCTCCTGGGGGGGGAACCCATGCCGGTTTTTTCTTTGAAAATTGGCATGGAGTTCTCCCTCTCAGGAATGCATGCCGAGCGACGCTGTCATTTTTTTATTTTTTTTCCCGGCGCGTAGTTTTTTTTTCACCCGTCGCAACTTTATTGTCCCGTCACAATCCACAAAGCCCGGCGTAAATTACGTTCGCGCGCTGCACGTCGGGAAAATTACATCACACGCATGCGCAGTACGGCCGGCGCGGGAGCGCGCCTCATTTAAATTGTAATCGCCCCCCGGAGAGGAGGACCGCCTTGCGACGGAGGCACTTAAGTTACACGGCGTGTAATTTCTAGGTAAGTGCTTTGAAGATCGGGCACTTAGGTAGAAATTTAACGCCTGTGTAACTTAACTGCTGAAAGTTAAGTTAGGCAGCTTTTTTGAGAATTTGGCCCTTTGAGACTGCATTTACTCTGTCAATTGTTGGCTAACCGCATTCACCTCATTTAAAGTATGTTTAGACCCCTGATATCTCACCAAAGACACTCAAACAGTGTTGCACAATATTTTTTAAATAATAATCTAAAAAATTGTAAAAAACAATTGTAAAAAATAATGAAATAATTGTAAAAAAAAATAATACAGTGGAAAAGAGTCAGTGTATACAAGGGGTGAATGTAAAATGGGATAATTCCCTAGTTGTATTTATTTGTTGTTTCTAATTAGACTAAAAAGCCACGCGCAATATGTAGCATAATTCAGCAGCACCCACTTTTTGCCACGGCGCACGTAGCACACTGCAAGTCACCAGTATGTGACAATTCAAACAAATGCAGATGTTATTACACAAAAGTACAATCCGATTTTAGTCACACAAGAGCCACTGTTAAAAAATGAGATGCTGCAATAAATCAGTCCCAAACTAGGCATGAGTGAATATAGATAACTATACCAGAATACAGGTTCTCCAAAAAAGGTCTCTGATTTATTGCAGCCAGGGACCACTCAGGATGATGGACTATTTCATTATTTAACAGTGGCTACTGTGGTGTAATTAAATGTTAATTTTCTTAAAATAAAACCACTATACCGATAGAGGAGAGACACAGGCTGAACAATATTAATAATTACAAGTATTGGCGGCGATCAGTGATTTTTAGCGGGACTGTGACATTGCGGCATACACTTTTTTGGGAACCAGTGACAATATTACAGTGATCAGTGCTAAAAATATGCACTGACATTGTACTAATGACACTGACAGGGATGGGGTTAATATCAGGGGCGATCAAGGGGTTAACTGTTGTGATACATTTGCCTATATGTCTCAGTTTAATTCTCCCTGCTTGCCATTGTGATTACCATCCGGTTATTGAAGTGCTAATGTCCCCTCACTATTTCTAAAGGTTAATTGATCTATTGTGTTGTGTGAAGGAGATCTGTGTTTAAGTGGCTTGTGTTAATTATGCTGATTGCTTCATTGTGGTAATTATCTCTCTATATGCGGTGCCGAACCGGCTAGATACTGATTAGTTCAAAGAAATATCTTTATTTCAAAGGAGCTGTATTGAAGACCCCCCACTGTGTAAGAGGGGGGCGGAGATTTGTCATTGTAACAGTTTTGGAAATGACATATAAGCTGTGTGTGTTATAACATTAAACTCTGTCTTGTTCCAGCAGTAAGCCTGGACTAATGTGTGGCTTAATGGGCGATCTCAGGAATATTCCTCATAGTGGAATATTGGGTGATGTTCTTATGGAAGAAGGGAATCTTTGACGGGGATATCATACCAATACCGTCACAACTGTGTTCCCTGTTTGTGATTACTAACTGAATGGGGCACTTCGTGACTGGGGGAAACACACAGATCTGTCTTCTTGCTTAGCAGGAAGATGGATCTCAGTGTCATCCCCTGACAGAACGGGGATCTGCCTTTGGCAACTCCCTATTCTGTCTCTGCGGGGAACGAGCGCAGGCGGTCAGTGGATTTCGAGTCCACCGAACCTGTTGATTGGCTCCCCCACTGGCTAATTGGAGAGTGCGCTCCCACGAAGGCTAGTGAACAAATCGCCGTACTGGTAAGGCAGTTTGCGCAGCGGAGTCACCTTGCCGCAGTACATCTGCAGTGGGTAGTCGGAAAGTGGTTAAATTATTTTTTTCTAGTGAAAACTCTTCTACTCTATTGTTTTATTAAACTCTCAAGTATCTTCCTTGCCATAGAAGCTAAATTAACTGGTCTGTAGTCACTCGCTAAGGACTTTGAATGTTTTTTAATATAGGCACCGCACCACATTATCCTACACCAATCCAGGATACTACTCCAGTCTCTACAAATTAGGAACCATGGCTTGGAAATTGAAGACCAGTGAGTGTAAGCCATCTGGTCCAGGTTAATTTTGTTTTTGGACCATATCCATTTTGAACCATTGTGGCCCAATACTATCTTCATTAAAGTGAAACTTTATGGCAAAAAATCAAGTTAGCAGATGGGATTTTTAATGGAGAGGAAACAATCCATGTCTCTTCTGCATTAAACTTACTTAACTGCCTGTCTGGCACTGTACAGTGAGCTATGAATGCATTGTAAAAATTCAGCAATGGCTAGCTGACATGTGCGAGAGTGATGGCATCTCAGTTCAACCAATGAAAGCAGATGGTGATTGATACCCAGCAAACAACTGCCCAAAGATGTCAGCGGCCAGCGGGGAGCTCCAGGACGCTGTGTTGCGTGAGGCTAAGTATAGTTCCATTTTAAGAACTTGAGCTCCCCCATTTACCTTTGTATACACAGAGCCACTTCAAGACCGCCCACAGTACATTTACATCATTACTTTGACGCAGCACAAAACCTAATTACACTGCTGGTCTATCACATAAAATCCCAATAAAATACATGTGTGTGTGTGTTTATATATATATAATTATTTCCTTACCAAACATGAATTCTTACTTTAAATGGATTTTATGTATCAGATGTTTTAAAAACTTTTCTATCAATGGTCTAGGAATGATTATTTATGGTCAATGACAAACAAGAATGTGAATGTTTGATCACTACAGACTGCATTTCTCATTTCTCTGCAGCATTTATTATAGTTTGTTTTTCTTTAAACAGTAGTTACTAAATTCAAAGAGGTTGTGAGATGCAGACAGCAGGCAATTACAAGTAAAGTGAGAACAATGAATATCATTATGTTTTATCATTGGAAATGCAATTTATTATTGGTCATTTTTGATGTTATCTAAACATATACCAATTACTAGTGTTAGAACTCTCAAAGGCATCTAATTTTTACATAATTGCTGACATTCACATAATCTTTATGATTGCAAGTTCTGTATACCCTTCATTTCCTTGTATGATTTATATATCTAAAACATAGTGTTTTATTCTGTTAAAGTGTGTCGCCAAAATTGTGAAAGTGCTAGGCCCTACCACTATCTGAATATTGGGAAAATCAACAAAGGGTTTACACTAATGCATGTGGGGCTCTGGCGTATTGGGTCTGAGTGAAGGAGACTGGGGTTTCAGTTTTCTCTGGGTTTTGTACTCCTGGATCAGGGTCCATACTAGAGTCTGAAGGCTTCAAAGAGTCTTGCTTGGGGTGAAGTCTTTAACCCTGTGGACAGGTCTTTCTGGAGATCTGCAGGCTGTGTAAGTTTGAAGGTGTGCACACTCATTATAAGCAAGGACCTGACCATAGTGGAGTGGATTTGGAGGCAGGCCAAAGCTCCCATCAGGAGACAGTTGTATGCTCCATCCGGGAGATCGGCATATTCCCATTAGGATAGATAATCCACTTCACTTCATGTTGGAGAGTGTAGGCAGGTAATGGAAAAATGACCCAGCATGGAGACAAAAAATTAACTTGTTTCCTGGGTCTTTTTTGGCATGCTTCCTGCTGGGCTCTGCCCGCTTCACTAAACTTTAGAGGGGATCTTTGCTTACAGGAGTTCCAGCCACCTGGGAGAAGAAAAGGCTTTCAGCTGAAGATGTAATCTATTCAGCCAATCAATCACTCGGAGAGCCTGTATGGGAAACTGCTGCTGAGCCATGTAGTCTCACAGCACACAGCCGGCTGCATGGGAAGGAAAGACACAGACACCAGCAAGGTGTGGGAGAGTGCTTCTCTCCTGATTCCAGCAAAGCTGCTACAAACCTCTGTCATAAAGCCTTCCAGATGTAGGAGGATTGTTGGGACTTGCAGTCCTCCCGGAGGATGCCAACCAGGGACTCTGCAAAGAATGGACTCTTTCCTGTACATGTATGCTGGGGCAGTCACAAGCTTGTAGTTACAGTACGGTTTAGGGATGTTAAGGAAGGCTGAACTTATTGCTGAACTGCTATCTTGTGATTCTCATCAGCCTCATTATTCAAGTAAAGCTTATGAAACTTTGCCTGGGTTAAGTTACTAAAGGGGTGTAATGCAAGTAAGCGGTACATATAGTCTACAGCTCAGGTCACTAGCGCATTGGGGTTTGAAGACATCAGTAGATTGTGAAGCTACAATGATTACCAAGGGTAATGAAGATTTGGGAAGCAACCTGTTGTTAAAGAGATAGTAAACCCTGATGGGTTTTACTTCCTCTTTGTTTCCATGCAAAGGTAAAGCATAATGGGCTACTATGCATTGCCCATTATGTGTCACTTACCTGAAACTGAAGCCTGCGATGTCCCTAATTTCCTCGCCTACACGAAGCGTCCATCTTTTACCCTCTTCCTACCAGGTGTCACAGCTTCGGCGCTGTGATTGGTCAGAGCCGCAATGATGTCACTCCCGCGCATGCGCACGGGAGCCGCCGGTCACGGCACGATCTCCTTTAGAAATGGCACGATCACAGTTTCTAAAGTGCACCTGCTCCGGCGCCCGTTTCTTTTGCAAATATCTCCTAGACTGTGGAGGTTTAGGAGATATTTTGAGCACCTACAGGTAAGCCTTAACCTAGGCTTACCTGTAGGTAAAAGTGGTTGTAAGCCACTTTAAGCATGTTCATGTGGCAGATAAGAGGGAGATTTTGCCCACACTTCTTCTGCAGCAATCCTTCTCCCTTAGCAACAGGAGCAGATCGGCACCACCATGGTCTTCAGCCTGTACACAGGTATGAACAGGAAAATATAATTAAGTGCATGCATGGAGTCCAGAATAATTGTTCAAGTGTACATGGTGCTTGGCATGAGTATTCCATGTTGTCGGGCAAGTGACCCTGCTCCCTGACTCGCATTGCCCACTTCTATATGCCCAGGAGAGCCCAGAGAGCTGAGAGAGCTGGGTCTGAAAGGATGATGACAAGACCAGCGGAGCTGCTGAAAGGAAAGCCAGGGGGCTTGATATTTTCATTTCCTGTTTTGTTTTAAAAAATTGGATCAGTATGCCCTTAGCTATAGTTCAGACTGGAGTGGACCAACTGAAATGCATCTAACACTGAGCTAAACAACCTCCAGATCCAATATGTTGGTGGGGTAGAACTGAAAATTAACCTTTCATCTATGTTTTCCCATTAACTTGTTCAGCATAAAGTCTGGGTCACATGAGAGGGTTACCCCCGGGGTGGGCTATACTAGGCACTTGGAATGGGATCACTCTCTTACACATGGGGTACCTTTATTCTGTGCTGTTTTCATTAATGCCCTGGGACCAGGCTAAGGCCACCATGGGGGGGGGGGGGGATGCTGAACTTTAGAGATGAATAAACACCATGTAAAAGTGCACCATAACTGTTCTCAAGTTAACTCTTGGGTCTCCAATGACAATGTGCATCTTCTCTGTAACTTGCATTTAGGAGGGACATGCTGAGCCTTGTCCTCATCCACCCATCCAGCATATCAGTATTGCCTCACTCCCAGTAACAGTATGGGGTCCTGCCGTGCACCCAGCGTGAACTCTATGCATGCACTAAAATTTTCCTACATCCGTACTTCTAACTCAGGCTGTGTGTTACCCTGGGATATCTGCAAAGATGGAGTCCATGTACTAAGAAAAGGATCTATTAGTGGCTGGAATCTTCGGGGATGCACCCCAAACCTTGGTGACCTTCTACATTACAGCAGTAGCAAGCAACATTCCTTTGCTCTTCCCGGGTGTGGCTTTCCAATCTTCTCCCTTACAGGGTTCTCTTACGGGCACTGGGCCTCTCTACATGGGGGCTATCTTTCTCCATCCACTACCCCCACCTACTCCCCTCTCCACTCTATTCTCTTCTTCACTCCCAGCTCTGGACCACTGTCCATCTTTTATATCACAGGACCAGTGGGTCAGACCCAAAGATAACCTGCAAAAAACCAAGAACCGGAATGGCATTAACTCCTACCCTCAAGCCTGGGGCAGCATCTAACTTCAATCTGCTTACAAATATACACTATATTACCAAAAGTATTGGGACATCTGCCTTTACACACGCATAAACTTTAATGTCATCCCAGTCTTAGTCCGTAGGGTTCAATATTGAGTTAGCCCACCATTTGCAGCTATAGCAGCTTTAACTATTCTGGGAAGGCTGTCCACAAGGTTTAGGAGTGTGTCTATGGGAATGTTTAACCATTCTTCCAGAAGCGCATTTGTGAGGTCAGGCACTGATGTTGGATAAGAAGGCCTGGCTCACAGTCTCCGCTCTAATTCATCCTAAAGGTGTTCTATTGGGTTGAAGTCAGGACCCTGTGCAGGCCAGTCAAGTTCATCCATCCTAAACTCACTCATCCATGTCTTTATGGATTTTGCTTTGTGCACTGGTCCAAATAATTTGGTGGAGGGGTATTATGGTGTGGGGTTGTTTTTCAGGCGTTTGGGCTTGGCCCCTTAGTTCCAGTGAAGGGAACTCTTAAGGAATCAACATACAAAGACATTTTGGACAATTTCATGCTCCCAACTTTGTGGAAACAGTTTGGGAATGGCCCCTTCCTGTTCCATGCCTGCGCACCAGTGCACAAACAAGGTGACATTGCCCCCTTGTGACATCATCAACCCAGCATGCACCAGTTGGTGACAACACAAGGGGATGGGGCCACCAGGTGACATTGCCAGGTGACTCCGCCACTCACCTATATAAGAGCTATGAAATGGTGGGAGTCTGCAGTAGGCGGTCAGCCTTCATTGACGGCGGATTATTTTAGTTTCTTTTCTCACATCCAGCAGTGGCGGTGGGCGATGGATCCACATCAGGGAACACTGTTTTTTATTTATTTTCTTTTTTTAAATAAAGGATTTGTCTAAAACCTGTCAGGAAGGAACTTATCTGCTAATCTACGGCGGCGTAGTCTAAAACGAGCGGGCGTAAGGGCGCCTAATTCAAATTGGTTGGAGGGGGGCGTGTTGATGGGAAATGAGGCTTGACCTCACGTTTTTTGACGTTTTTTGCTACTGCGCATGCGCCGGGCGCCTACATTTCCCAGTGCGCATTGTGGCTAAGTACGCCGTACGGGCCTATTGATTTTGACGTGGACGTAAACGACGTAACTCCTGATTCGCGGACGACTTACGCAAACGACATAAAAAATTCTAACCTCGCGGCGGGAACGGCGGCCATACTTTAACATTGTTATTCCACCTCATAGGGGGAATAACTTTAGGCCGCCTAAGGCCTTACGGAAACAACGTAATTCGACTGCGGCGGGCTGGCGTACGTTCGGGAATCGGCGTACAAGCTCATTTACATAATCTACGCCGGCCGCAATGGAAGCGCCACCTAGCGGCCATCCGAAAAATTGCAAGCTAAGATAGAACGGCGCAAGCCGTCCTATCTTAGCTTTGTTTAAGCGTATCTCTGTTTGAGCATGCGCTTAAACATAGGTCAGCTTAGATTCTGAGTTAGGTTGGCTTATCTACTGATAAGCCGGCCTAACTCTACCTGAATCTACCTATATAACTTTAGTCCAAACCAATTAATATACGCTTATTGGGATTTTTTACCAAAAATATATAGAAGAATACATATTGGCCTAAACTGATGAAGACATTTTTTGGGGGGGATAGTTATTATAGCAAAAAGTAAAAAATATTGTTTTTTTTTGTTTTTTTAAATTGTCGCTCTTCTTTTTTTTATAGCGCAAAAAAAGAGGTGATTAAATACCATCAAAAGAAAGCTCTATTTGTGGGAGAAAAAGGACGAATGGCCTGGTCAGGAAATGGGTCAATCCTTCCGGGCTGAAGTGGTTAAAGGAATTTTTCATTTTTATTGTTTCACTTTAAGAATCATTAAAACCACTGCTCCTTTAAAACCAATAATTTTTTTTTTGCCCTTTTGATGGCCAATAACTTGCATATAAGCCTTCAAAATGGGGATTTTTGATTTTTCAAGTCCGGGTTCCATAGACTTCAATAGGATTCAGTGTTTGGGTCCAATTTTTTTGCGATGTTTGGCTGTTCTGGGGCAAAAAGAGGGGTGTGAAGAGGTAGTAGCAGCTATACATGGCTATAATAGTTTAAGACACATTGGCAATAGCAGCTCAAAAGGGACATTTCATTATAAAAGGGAAAATACCTGTACTTCCAAATTAACTTCCTATAAGCCCTTCCCATATATGTATGAGGTAGAAGCACAAATCATCAGGGGACCAGGAGAGGCAAGCATCCTATTCAAGGAACCATTCTGATATTCTATCCAAAAACATATATGGGTTAGATCAGAAATCATACTGCTTTTTCTGTAATGTGAGATGTAAAGTTCATTATTCGTTAAAACCTGAAATATACCATATACCCTGAGATAGTAGATTGCAAAAAAGTTGGTTTATTTAATATTTGGATACGTTGGTGGCACCTTCGGTGCAGAGGACAAGGACATACAGTACATCAAGGACATCAGTGACTTTGGTAAATGACCGAAAGAGCTATCTGATAATGTGTCTGTTTTATCCATAGTGACATGGGATACGTCAAGTTTATATGCATCAATTGATCAAGTGAAAGTGATTGATTCTGCATTAAAATTGATGGTAGCTAGTAAATTATAAACCAAGGAAAGTATTGATTTGGAGAGTTGTTTGAAGTGATTTTATTTAAGAACTATTTAATCTCTGAGGAGATGTTTTACCTACAATGTAGATGGGTTGCAATGAGTTACTATGTCATTCCATTGTTCACAGGGACATTTATGGATCAATTTGAAACATTTATTTACTCCTATAAAGTGTTAACCAGACACTGTAGGGTTTGGTGGTGCCTCATTGATGATGTCTTTATGTAATAACATTGCAGCAGTTAATCCTTTAATGAGGAATTAAATAGGCTTGATCTAATTTAAATGTGCATGATGAAGAAAATTACCTTTTTGGATGCTATGGTATACAAAAGGATGGGATGTTGCACACTGACATTCACACAAAACCATCAGATAAGAACTAATTGCTGCTATTCAGCAGCTTCCATTCACCACGCACATTTTGATACATTGTGAGTAGAGTTGAGCGAACCCGAACTGTAAAGTTCGGGTTCGGTACAGACTTTGAGTTTTTTTGGGACCCGAACAATTGAAAAAAGTTCGGGTTCGGAGTTCGGGTATGTTTTGGCGCGCTGCACGGAAGCCAATCGCCATTTGTTTTACTACTGTGACTGGGAACTGATCACAGCCATGCCTACTTATGGCATGGCTGTGATTGGCCAGTGTAGCATGTGACCCAGCATGTGACCAGCCTCTATATCACATAGAGGCACACAGCACAGATCGTCACTCTGCTTTAGTTATGATAGGGAGAGGCTGTGCTGCTCCTGCTTAGGGACAGTGTCAGATAGCTTTATACTGCTACAAGTGTGCTCTAGCTATGTAATAGGGACAGTCTGTTGCTGAATCAGGGACAGTGTCAGATAGCTTTTTCCTGCTTCAAGTGTGCTCTAGCAATGTAATAGGGACAGTCTGCTGCTGAATCAGGGACAGTCTCAGATAGCTTTTTCCTGCTTCAAGTGTGCTCTAGCTATGTAATAGGGACAGTCTGTTGCTGAATCAGGGACAGTGTCAGATAGCTTTTTCCTGCTTCAAGTGTGCTCTAGCAATGTAATAGGGACAGTCTGCTGCTGAATCAGGGACAGTCTCAGATAGCTTTTTCCTGCTTCAAGTGTGCTCTAGCTATCTGACACTGTCCCTGATTCAGCAGCAGACTGTCCCTATTACATTGCTAGAGCACACTTGAAGCAGGAAAAAGCTATCTGACACTGTCCCTGATTCAGCAACAGACTGTCCCTATAACATAGCTAGAGCACACTTGAAGCAGGAAAAAGCTATGTTATAGGGACAGTCTGCTGCTGAATCAGTGACAGTGTCAGATAGCTTTATACTGCTTCAAGTGTACGGGGAACAGTCATCAGTGACAGTGTCACAAGGCAGAATAGGGGAATGCCTTGTTTAAAAAGGCATCCCCCTGTTCTACCTTTGCTGACTGAAATCAGTTTCACTTAGATATTTGACAAAGTAAGAATAGAAAGGGACCCGTGAGCGCACTCACAAGGCACGCACGCGCCCGCTGGGCGGCAAATTTAAAGGGACGTACAGGTACGCCAATGTGCCTGCCCGTGCCATTCTGCCGACGTACATCGTCTTGCGGAGGTCGGCAAGTGGTTAATATATCTATATGTATATAAATATATATATACATACAGTATATATATATATATATATATATATATATATATATATATATATATATATGTGTATTTTACTCCAACAACCTTAAAGGAAACACATTTTTACATAGGTAATGCACTGCACGCAGTTATGGTGCTTCTGTTTCCTTGTACTACTGGATTGCTTGTCAGTTTAAAGCATACGCACACACACATCACACACATAAACATACACACACACAAACACACACTTTGGATTCATATAATTTCTTATTTGTTTTTCACCTGGGAAGCAGGGTGGAAAAAATAGACTGAAAATTTGGAGAATGTAAAAGTCTGAATTGGTTATATCCTTTACTGACACTTTCAGACAATTGAAAAGAACTGATAATTGACTAATAGTACCATCTAATTGATTGATGAGATTGTCACAGGAACATGTATCTAGTAATGCTTTCTATTCTTACTTTGTCAAATATCTAAGTGAAACTGATTTAACCACTAAACTGATCAGATGTGATCAGAACGTAAATCATCGCACCAGCACCACATTCTTTCCTCAATATGACCCCCTCCCCTCTATTAATTCTTCACAAAAAATATATATCGTTTATACATTTCATGCAAGATTTATGGAGTCATGATAAACCACTGGACACACAATTGCCTTTTATGTACACAATAATTGCTATGTCATACCGCTTAAGTACTAAAGTGGGTTCCTTTCTACAGTAGGTGCACGCTGAGGGTACCTAGAAATAGCTAAAGTGTCTTTCCTTGAAAAAATAAAATAAAATAAAATAAAATGGCAGCTGCCAATGACATGGCTTTGTAAATTAGCAAAGCCACAAGCGTTAGTGATGTGCTATGGGTTTAGGTTGACTATGGCCCAGATTCTCAAAGGACTTACGATGGCGTAGTGCCATGTACGCCGTCGTAAGTTCGAATGAGAGCCGTCGTATCTATGCGGCTGATTCTTAGAATCAGTTACGCATAAATTCGGCTAAGATACGAGCGGCGTAAGTCTCTTACACCGTAGTATCTTAGGGTGCATATTTACGCTGGCCGCTAGGTGAGCTAATGAGCTAGATACGCCGATTCACGAACGTACGTGCGCCCGGCGTCGCAAGATACGTCGTTTACGTAAGACATACGCCCGCGTAAAGTTACCCCTCATAAAGCAGGGGTAAGTCATGTTAGGTATGGACGTCACAAACATACGAACAGCGTCGTGTTTTACGTCGTTTGCGTAAGTCGTCCTTGAATGGGTCTGGATGTAAGTTACGTTCACGTCGACTAGGCATTGAGCGGGCGTAATTTAATTTGAAAATTCGACGTGATACTGAGCATGGGCGCGCATGCGCCGTTCGAAAAAAGCGCCATTTACGTGGGGTCATGATTAGTTTACATAAAACACGCCCCCCTGTTCCTCATTTGATTTAGGCGCGCTTACGCCGGCACATTTACGCTACACCGCCGTAACTTTAGACGCAAGTGCTTTGTGAATACAGCACTTGCCTCTCTAAGTTGCGGCGGCATAGCGTAACTACGATATGCTACGCCCCCTTAGATTTACGCCGCCCTACGAGAATCTTGGCCTATGAGTTCAACCAGAACCCAAGATGTTTGCAATTTGCTAAACAGGTGAAATAAATGGGCAGATTTGACCAGTTCATTTGCCTGCCTGAACCTTCAGTTGTTGCATGTTTAAATGTGGGAGCTACTAACATCAGATGACTTTACGGCATATGGGACAACTATAGTGGATACAGGCCTGCAGTGGAATATTGCTACACTACAGTTTATTTGGGCTGAGCCCAGCCTTGGACACATTTGGATGTTGGATACAATTCTATCACTTGAATTATTTGCAGGAAAAAGACTAGCAATAACAGCTTTAATCTCTGCTTAAAGCGGAGGTCCACCCATTTTTTTTTAAAAGCCAGCAGGTACAAATACTGCAGTTGCTGACTTTTAAAAAATGGACACTTACCTGTCCAGTGCGCCCGTGATGTCGGGAGCCAAGGCCGAGCAATTGGTGAGGGAATCAGGAAGTGAAGCGTTTCGGCTTCACTGCCCGGTTCTCTACTGCGCATGCGCGAGTAGCGCGGCGCGTCCTCACTGGTCTCCGCTCTCTCTTGGGACTAGTGTGCTTCCCAGGAGACATAAAGACATTAAGCTATTTGACTTATCATTCTCACTTTGAGTCCAGTTTAAAGTGGTTGCAGCACATGAAAAATGAACAAAGCATATGCTTTGTGTGTACCTGCCTCAATCCAAATCACCAAGTGTAATTTCTCTCTGCTGTCTCTTTCCTTTGCTATCTGCATGAGTCACTGATACCAGGCCAAGCCAACTCCTCTGCTTCTTGGGTAATGCCCCTGCCCCTTCACCAGCACACATCAGCTGACTGACAGCCTCAGCTGTTTATATTTCCTTATGACTCTGTGTGTGTGTGGTGTCTATTCCCTCCACTCAGCTTTCAGGTTTTACTGAGCTCCGTGTTCTAGCTGTTGTCAGGGAAGGTTCCCCCCGCTGCTGTTACTGCCTGGTATGTGGCGTGCAGTACTGTGGCCCACCACCAGGTGTCTCCCGACAGTCTTGGACTGTGGGGGGAGTTCTTCCCTGGTGGTGCTATGTTATCCTTGGGCTGCAGTACTGGCGTCCACCAGCGGGGGATTCTTGGCAGTGTGGAGCACACAGCCCTTCCTGCGTTCAGGTGTAACCTGAACGTAATTAGCAAGCATATATACTGTATACCCGGCGTGTGCAATCAGTCCTGGCCCTGGTATCGGTCTACTTACCTTGATCCTGAGCCTGTATCCTGACCCTGACTTCAGGACCTGATCCCGATCCTTGATCTTGATCCCTGCCTGGACTTATCCTCCCTGTTTCCTGATTCCTGTCCCCTCACCCATCTGCTGACATCCCACGTGTATGACCTCGGCCTGGCTTGTTTTTGAATACGGTATCTCCCTTTGATTGTACATACTGTTTGCTGTTTATTGTGCACTGGTTGTCCCCACATATTGTAAATAAACACCTTTTACTTCACTACTCACCTTGTTGGTTCTCTCTGTGCAGTCACACAGTACTGATCTACTAGCATTCCTGACAGTTGTACGGTATGTATGATGGGAGATCCCGGCCTCCTGCCTTCTACTGCTGAGCAATAGCTTTTGATCTGTGTATTTTAGGAAGATGTAGAGCAGAGGGCTGCGAATAAACAGGCAGAACTTATGCAGGAGGATTTGTTTCATCTCTTTATTTCACCTGAGGCTAGTCACTTCAGTGGGTATATGTAAAGGTTTACAACTACTTTGATGTATGTTGATGGGAAAGCAGATATTGGGGAGGTATTTTAATTACTTTGTAAATACATTATGTAATAGTCACTAGCAGTTGGCTTTTTTTTTTTTTTTTGGTACACTACCGAGATGTGATGGCACAGTGGCTGTTCAGGTTTGTACAATTTTTTTGTTGGTTTCCTGTTTCTAGGCATGTCAGATCTAATTACCGCACCAGCACCAATGCTAAAAAGAGCTACCCAGGGATTGTGGGATATATAGTTTCTTCACAGAAAGTGTCAGTTCTTAGACTGAAAACAGAGGTTAAGCATTAAAGTGATATTTCTATATTTTTTCTTTTTGTTTTAAATAGAAAACATGTCAAACTCCCCTGCTCTGTGCAGTAGCTTTGCACAAATCAGCCTTGATTCTCTTCTTTTCAGGTCCCTCGCCAGTGCTCTTGGCCTGTCTCACCTGCTGAATTCCCCCAGAGTAAGCAGCTTGCAATAGGAGCACCCTGGCATGCTCATTCCCAAACCGTAGCCCTGCATGTCTATTCACACACAGAGTTGGGGCTCAGCCCCACCCCCTCTCTCTTTCCCTGTTGGCCCACTGACTGATTGACAGTCGCAGTAAATAAGAAGGGAGAGTCCCCGGAGATCCAAGGCTCTTATGCATATCACTGGATCTAGATGGGGCTCAGGTAAGTATTGAGGGAGCTGGGGAACTGCTGCACAGAGTTTTTTTTACATTTGTGTGAAAACCTTGAGCTTTTAGAACCACTTTAATCTGTGCAGTGCCATGCATGCCTTATGATTATACACAAGCAGGAATTGCTGACAAAGGAATGTGAAGATTTACTTTACACTACTATAGGCTGTGTGTACAAGCCAGCAAGTGACTCCATGAAACTACATGTGCACATCTTATGCAGGTAAAATACACAAGGTGCAGGTTTATAATGCATTTAAGGATATTTAGTAAGATGAAGGCCTTCTTTTTAGAGTATGAGGTTTTGTAATATTTGCTTACCCTGAATAATGCCTGAACAAAGAGGGCATCTTAATCCTGGAGAGAAAAGCAGATGAAATTATTGAGAAAGAGAGAGAGTGAACATTGATCACTGTGATAGATAATCTCTATATTTAACACTGTTACATATTATATAGCATTCTTGCTAAAAATTCTAAATGTGTCTAATGCTAGATCCAAACAACTTTTTATATTGCTGCTCTCCGGAATCCCCCACCACATCAAGTGAAACATCAGGTCATGAATGAACCTTTTTTTTCTGGTCTCAGATGTGCCGATCTTTTTTCTGGAGAGTGAAGTCCATTCAGCAGTTTAAATTAGCTGTAAACATTTGTTTATATACAAAAAAAAAATAACAAATATGTTTTTTCCACAGAGCAGCCCCGCTCCTCTTCTTCTGGAGTCCCCCCGCCAGTGCTCCAGGCCCCTCCTTTTCATCGGGTGCCCTAGTTAGGGCTCGCTCCCGAGTCCTGCTGTTGCCTCCATCAACACAGACAGCTGGACTTGGCCCCGCCCCCTGCCCTGTCATAGCTGTTGATTGACAGAAGCATGAACCAATGGTTCCTTTTGCTGTTAATCTGTCCGATGAGGAGAGTGACAGCGGATGGAGTTGCTGCGCTCGTGCACATCTCTTGATCGGATTGGGTTCAGGTAAGAAAAAGGGGGCGGGTGTCTGGGGGGGAGCTGAAGCACAGAAGATTTTTCACCTTAGTGCATAGAATGCATTAGGGTGAACAACCTTAAGGCTTTACAACCACTTTAAATAGCAGCAGCAAAAATAAAAATGTTGGCTGCACTAAAGGTCTACATTTAAATAATGTTAAAAAATTCTATCCATGTATGTACAGTATGTATGTATTTATTTAAAACCCACTGTTAATCTTATACACATTGGTAAATATTTATAAACACTCCATTTACATTACTATACCACCTTTAATGGATCCTTGTATATGACTTATTCTGGGCACCAGGTCAGGTTTGACATGTATATATACCCACATATTTGTTCTAAACAGTGTAAACAGCATATAAACTTTCAAGCTAAGAACCATCTCAAAACTCCTGCTGTGCCTCAGTCTGACATGATAATAAAATAATCTAGTAAAACACTGCAGGAGATTGTTCTGCATAATGAGTCTGTTCTGCAGATTGAATTATTTACTTTATTCTTTAAATTCCACCTGGTACTGTACTTACACTTGCAAATTGTTATTTATGTACCCAAGAGCATCTCTTAAGTAAGCAACTATCTACAAATCATAGTTTGATTTTTAGTTATTATTGCCAATAGTTACTATAAACCAGAACATAAAATATATATTATATTTGGCTATTACACGGATAAGACGGCACCCCAGCTAGCAAATTCCTAGCTTTAACATTTCTGTTGCAACAGAAACACAAAAAAGTCACACATGTTTTTCCCTTTAATTTTTTTAACTGCAGTTTAAAAAAAAAAAAAAAAGTAAACTTCACAAGTATTTATTAGGGACTAGCAACCAGTCAGTTTTTCACAAGAATCCCTTTTTTAATTTAAACTTATTGGTCCAGCTATCTAATACAAAATGTAAATACACACATCTAAATGTTGGCAATTGTGAACATATTATCTGTCTTAAAATATGCCTTTTTCGATTTATTTGAAATTATGTGAAAAAATGTACTTGTTTTTCAGGATATATTTATGTGACATTCACCAAACATTTACTACAGGTGTAACTTCCAATAGTTTTTTCTTTTTTATTCCACAATATTTTATTTGTGAGGAAAATGTTGTTTTCAATGCTCATAAACAGGGTGCTTGAGGCAACATTATCCAATACAATAAATGTTATAATAGTTTTGTCCAGAACAGCAAGCATCAATAGTTGCAATGGAGTTCAAGTCTAAGGTCGCGTACACACGATCAGTCCATCCGATGAGAACGGTCCAAAGGACCGTTGACATCGGTTAACCGATGAAGCTGACTGATGGTCTGATGTGCTTACACACCATCGGTTAATGAACCGATCATGTCAGAACACGGTGACGTAAAACACAACGACGTGCTGAAAAAAACAAAGTTAAATGCTTCCAAGCATGCGTCGACTTGATTCTGAGCATGTGCGGGTTTTTAACCGATGCTTTTGCATACTAACGATCGGTTTTGACCTATCGGTTAGGCGTCCATCGGTTAAATTTTAAAGCAAGTTCTCATTTTTTTGACCGAAGGATAACTGATCGATGGGGCCCACACACGATCGGTTTGGATGGATGAAAACGGACCTTCAGTCAGTTTTCATCGGTTTTGTCCGATCATATGTACGCGGCCTAAGTCGACAAAGTTAATCTTTAGGAAAAACATAAGATTTATTTATGTTAAGTTTGCTAAATAACAATGCTCATTATAATAAAAGTTTTTCTGTCTGGTGCTAATATAGGTTTGAGTGTTTTTCGTGGGTCGAATTGGAAATTTACAAGTTGGTATGATAACAACCAACTCTGAGCGGGATTTTTCTTCTACATGCTGTATGACCAAAGATGGTCGAGTATCGTTATTTAGTGATATAGAGCGATATTAGATGTTGAGGGTGGTTTAAGATGTAAACCCCAGGAGAGAGGAAAAGGGAGAGAAGAAAGGAAGAAAGGGGAGAGAAAAGGGGAAAAAGGGAAGGGGACGGGGTCGGGGTTGGGTTAGGGGGTAGGGTGTATGATAATGAACCTCCCAGTCTGCCATCATTCCCTAAGGATTGGTGTAAATGGATAGGGTAGCCTAATCTGAGACATTTTGGAGATATTTGATATCTAGAGAAGGGTCCTCCCTCAATCTTCCCTTGTTTGGGGGTGGGAGGCCCTATGTCTCGTGTTTTGAAGGGGATAGCTGTTGAGAAGTATAAGTAGAATCATTAAGAGTCACAATTGTCTTGGGGTGTAGGGCCCGGATGAGTTTGGCTTATCGGTGATCTGTGGTGCGGAAGTGGGTCCCGCAAGACCATGTGTGTGAAAATGTGGCTGGACAGTCTTTGGCTATGGAGATTAATTCCTCCATTCCCACAATTTTTTCAACTCGTTTGAGCCATTCAGGAATGGTCGGAACATGGGTTGATCCCCAATGAAGAGGGATACACATGTTGGCCGCATTTATCAAGGGTGGTATTAGTGATTGTTTTTTAAAATATGAACACTCCAACATATATTTTATTATGGAGTGAAAAATATGCCAGGACAACTTCCTGAGATATTGTTTTAATCGCATACATTCTATTAAATATTTTTTTTTAAGCAAATACGAGATATCTGACACATGCTTAATTTTTTCAGATACTCAATTGCATCTGTGCTGGACCCTAGATATCAACAATGTGCTGGCAGATGTATAAACCTGCATCATTTAATTCCTGCCCACATTAGATCTGCACTATGAGAAAACACCTTATAAGTCAAAGATCTACAGTATTTCCTTTTATTGGAGTGTGAGAAAAGATGTTCACATGATAGTTTGTGATGGAGTCACTAGGTATTCCTATAGTAATGCTAATGAGATTATCTTTATAATTGTTATATCCAGATACAAAAATAAAATGTGGTGATTAGTCAATACATGTATGCATCTTGCCTTATATTGCTAAACTGAAACTTTTGTTTGAAACTTTCTGTTCCTGGCATGAAAAGCTACTGGACATAAAGTGGTTATTTCAAAAACATTAAACATAAAACATTAAACCCAACTTGCCCAATAATATAGATTAAGCAAGCTAGCTATTTTCAGAACATCAAGAATAAAAATTCTGATTTCCACAAAGTAAGTTACAGTCATAAAATATTAATGAGGGCTGACATTTATTCCGTTGATTTGTTTGTTACATTTTGCTGCAATCGTCAGAAATATACCAGCTTATCAATTTATGTAGATCTATATTAATGAACTCTCGCCCATGTGTTCTTTTTGAATCTGGCTCTGTCAGATGCCTAAATATATGCCTCTGCATTCTTTAGTAGATGTGAATGGTAACAAGAGGGATTTAAAACATGAGCTTAAGGACATGGCTGTCTTTATAGCACAGCATCTCCCCTATCTGATGGACGTGACATATCTGATCATTTTAAATGTAAATTTGCAGCATGTCTGTCAACTTTCTTTAAAGAATCACTAGAGAGAAATAAAAGAGAGCAAGGAAAGAAAATTGAACTCTATGGTATAGATATCCTGTAATGGATTGAATTTTCAGAATTCCTTCTCTGGTTTAAATTTCATTTGCATAATAATATTGGACCAGCATAAAGTGATTGAAAGCCAACGGTAAATTCAGGTTGCATTCAGTTCAAATTACAATAACCAGTTCAATCACTCAGAAAAATAAAAGATATTGTAAAGGGTAGAAAATCAGCACCTGGAGCCATTAAATAGCTATTTTGTCCATAAATGTGTATGTTTTTCGATTTTGAAATTCTGTTTCTTTCTTTGCACTTTAGCATTTGGTAATACAAAGGTTTAATGTTTGACTGAAAACAAAAAAGGCTCACTGCAGGTGCAGGTTTTGATAAAAGAGGGTTTATATGTTCTCTTTTTTACAGAATATAGCTTATAATATTATGAATGCATGGTAAACTATGTGGAAGATTCTATTTTACAGCAGTGTTAAACAAGTGCAGTCTATACAAAAAAAAACAAAAAACAAACAACAAAATAAGAATTTTAATACCAGGTTACAAAAAATCCTTTAAAAACTATTTAGACTTGCATTCAACTTGATCTTTAAGCTGTATTGATAGCACAACTGCACTAAATAACATATGCCTCTGCAAGTCGGCACGTTTTGGAGAAGGTCACACTTCCTGCCTTATAAAGTAGTAAAGCATGAGCACCATTTTTTGTCAATGCTCTTCTTAAATGTTTATCTTGTTTTAATGCAAATGATTGTGCTTTAACCTTAGATAAGTGAATCCGCCTGGGTTTGATTCGCTGAGGGTTCAGCAGATCCTGTTTGAAACCAAAGTTAACAGTGAATCTCACTGAAATATATGGGGGTGATCCCGTTAGTAAAGTATGATCATTTTATGTCTAATAAGCAAACTACTGTAAAAGGCCATGGGTGCTGGGCATTACCATGAGGCAGGGCCGGCCTTTGGGGTGTGCAAGCTGTGCGGCCGCACAGGGCGCCATGGGCAACAGGGGCGCCGTGCGGCCATCACAGCTCACAGAATGTGAGTCGCAGTTGGGCTGGCGCCAGCTTCCTACCACCCCCCCTGTACCCCACTGCCAGCTTCCTACCACCCCTCCAACGTCATCCCCCTACCACCCCACCCCCCTCATCCCCCTGTCATCTTCATCCCTCCTGTACCCCTCCTGTTTGCAGTGATCAATGTTTTGATACATATTTTTGGTTAAAAAAATCTCAATAAGCGTATTGGTTTGCGCAAAAGTTATTGCGTCTACAAACTACGGGAAAGATTTATGTCATTTTTATTGTTTTTTTTTGTTTTTTTTTTGTGGGACTGCGACATTGCGGTGTACAGATCGGACCCCTAACTGACACTTTTGGGGGTACCAGTGACATTACTACAGTAATCGGTGCTTAAAATATGCACTGTTACAGTAATAATGCCATTGGCAGAGAAGGGGTTAAGTCGTTTATTATTGTAATTGTTTGCACATGCAATTAACTGTTATCAAAACAAATTATTTGTTACAAATATTTTTTTCCTCTTTGTGTATGTTTAGGTGACCAGGGGGCAAGGGGTGAAGATGGGTGGGGGGGGGGGTGCCACAGGATTAGCTCGCACAGGGCGCCTGAACACCTAAGGCCGGCCCTGCCATGAGGGATATGTGTAAATAATAAAATAAAAAAATACCATACGTTTGAAAAGGGTCTTTTCATGTAATTTTTATGGTAACATTAAAAATACACAAATGCTATGTGATGTCTTAAAGCTCATAATGAATTAAAGAGGAAGTAAACCGGTGCTGTGATTGGCCGGAACGGCGATGATGTCACTCCCGCGCATGCGCGTGGGACCGACAGATCCCCGCCATGCGCGAAAACATGGCATTAACCCCGTTAAGGCCATTCACAAAAATGCCACGCTCAGTGGGCCTGCGCCGTTGTCTACGTTGCTCATGCGCCATAGACAGCGGTGCCCGTTTTTGTGAAAATATCTCCTTAACCGTGTAGGTTAAGGAGATATTTCTTGCACCTAGAGGTAAGCCTTAATCTACAACCACTTTAAGAGACCATAGATGATACAACAGTATTGACCAGCAGCAGGACAGTAAAACTGGTCAGTAAAATTGGTCAGCAGCAGGACATTTTTAATGAAGGAGAATGGGACAAAAATGTACCAGAAACAAAAAGTGCAGACAGGGGTTTTCCAACAATAATGAATAGACTGAAGATGACACAACAGTGTAAAATTTGGCAGAAGCAGATGCATTCATAAAATATAAAAAAAGGTACAAGAAAGAGTGGGGAAAAATGTGGGAGAGAAAGTTAGGTGGGAATAAGAAGGCCCGGGGGAATTTTGTCCCTTTGTAGAGATATTCCATTCTAGATAGTCAACAATATTTGATCAAGGTCTGGGGGCATAAATTGTGTTATCCATGGTGTCCTAATTGTGTGAAATTTGTGCCTAGAATCATTCTGAGAGTTTACATACCAAGACATTTTACACTTGTGTTTTAGTTGGTATTTTCAATTTCTATGCGTTTGCTATAGTTGGCTTTGCAGCCGTCAGAATAAAAGTTGTAAGTTTAAATTTAGGATTATTACATCTCTTGGTTTTTAAGTTTAGTAGGTCCTCACACATTTTTTTCAGATGCTTCTGCCCAGGATGGTATATATCAGCTTGTGGGTAGGTTGCCTACAGGCAGGCCCGTCGGAACAGGAGAGGCAATGCAAGCAATTGCTTGGGGCCCCGAGCTGCAAGGGGGCCCCAACTAGGGTGCCCACGTACATTGTCCCAGAATAAAAAGAACACTGGGAACATTCAGGAAATCATGGGACTGAGCCACCATAGCTTTGGCTCTGGCTCTGCCTCTGCCTGACTATACACCAAATCACTGGTTGCTATAGCCGCCTAGCGTCTGGCAACCAGTGACGTCACTGCCCTGCTTGAAGGTGGAGGAGGATTTCACTTCCTCCTCCTCTGCGCTAGTGCTTAGGGGTTTGAATCTGCTCGAGACCCGATCAAATAGTGGCAACCCTGTAGCACCAATCCTCCTCTCCCTTACTGTCTGCTTTCACAGCTTTGACCAATAAGGGAAGGGGGCACTTCAACTCCCAGCACATATTTCTCCCCCCTTGTGCAGAGCCCGGGATCGTCTGTCCACACTTGGTGAAGGGAGAGAAGTTTCAGCAGCATGGAGAACACAGACAGAGGCAGCTGTGACAGACAGACCAGAGCTGCAGACATCGGAGCTGTGCAGGAATTCTTCCTCCTCATCTTACTGTGAGTCCCCCCCCTCCACCCCCTCTGGGGCTGCTGTGTGTATAATGACTTTCTGCATCTGTTCACAGTCACACACTATTCACCTTCTGGGTTTTTTTCTATTAGAGGGGGTGAGCAGGGTCCTCCCATCACCCCCCTGCAGTTCTCCAAGCTGGGGGTCTTTTTTAACTGGTGGGGGAGGGAGGGGAGTTCCTGGATGGGGGTCCCCTAATATCACCCTCTGCAATCCTCATAACTGGAGGGGGAAGAGAGGGGGATTCCTTTATTAGGGACCCTTCTTATCACCCCCCCCACACACACACACAGTCCTCCTAGCTGGGGGTCTTGTTTATCTAGAGGCAGTGTGTCCATAAGGGCGCCACCCCCCTCTCTCCAGCCACCCCCTCTATCAGACAGGGGGGGGGGCACAGTAGGAGCATTTGATGGAACAGTGACAGCGTTTGTCAGTGTAGGGATCACAGGTAGGTTAGTGTAGGGATCAGGTAGGTTAGTGTAGGCATCAGGTAGGTTAGTGTACGGATCAGGTAGGTCAGTGTAGGGATCAGGTAGGTTAGTGTAGTGGTCAGTGTAGGGATCAGGTAGGTTAGTGTAGTGGTCAGTGTAGGGATCACAGGTAGGTTAGTGTAGGGATCAGGTAGGTTAGTGTAGGGATCAGGTAGGTCAGTGTACGGATCAGGTAGGTCAGTGTACGGATCAGGTAGGTTAGTGTACGGATCGGGTAGGTCAGTGTAGGGATCAGGTAGGTTAGTGTAGTGGTCAGTGTAGGGATAACAGGTAGGTTAGTGTATGGATCAGGTAGGTTAGTGTAGGGATCAGGTAGGTTAGTGTAGGGATCAGGTAGGTTAGTGTACGGATCAGGTAGGTCAGTGTAGGGATCAGGTAGGTTAGTGTAGGGATCAGGTAGGTTAGTGTAGGGATCAGGTAGGTTAGTGTACGGATCGGGTAGGTCAGTGTAGGGATCAGGTAGGTTAGTGTAGTGGTCAGTGTAGGGATCACAGGTAGGTTAGTGTAGGGATCAGGTAGGTTAGTGTAGGGATCAGGTAGGTTAGTGTACGGATCAGGTAGGTTAGTGTACGGATCAGGTAGGTCGGTGTAGGGATCAGGTAGGTTAGTGTAGTGGTCAGTGTAGGGATCACAGGTAGGTTAGTGTAGGGATCAGGTAGGTTAGTGTAGGGATCAGGTAGGTTAGTGTACGGATCGGGTAGGTCAGTGTAGGGATCAGGTAGGTTAGTGTAGTGGTCAGTGTAGGGATCACAGGTAGGTTAGTGTAGGGATCAGGTAGGTCAGTGTAGGGATCAGGTAGGTTAGTGTAGTGGTCAGTGTAGGGATCACAGGTAGGTTAGTGTAGGGATCAGGTAGGTTAGTGTAGGGATCAGGTAGGTTAGTGTACGGATCGGGTAGGTCAGTGTAGGGATCAGGTAGGTTAGTGTAGTGGTCAGTGTAGGGATCACAGGTAGGTTAGTGTAGGGATCAGGTAGGTCAGTGTAGGGATCAGGTAGGTTAGTGTAGTGGTCAGTGTAGGGGTCAGGTAGGTCATGCTGGCATCTTTATGCTTCCCACATTGCTTTTATTTATATTTTCCAATTTTGTGATCACTTTTATTGGCTATATTTACACTGATTTGTAAGATATTTTTATAAATAAAATTCATTGGTTGATCTACACCATATGCAGCCCTATTTTATATGTCATGCTATGCTGGGGCACTAGTGATTCATCTTGCCCCACCATCACCCCTCCATCCACCCGGCTGTTGGTTTTCTGCTTGCTGTGGTTCTGCGCTGTGCGTGCGGGGGGGGGGGCCTCCATGTCCATTTTGCTTGGGGCCCCCTAATTCCTTCAAACGGCCCTGCCTACAGGTGCACTAGATAGTTAGAAGCTGGCCCAGGCTGAGGGAAGAAAGGGTTAGTACTTCAGTTCCTGGGCTTTGTGTATCCAGCTTTCCCATCTATGATATAAAAAGGGGAAAGACTGTGGTCCAAGGGTCTTGGCCTACTCTTAGCTGCACATGCTGTGATTGCACTTTAAGGAGGACTGCTGCCCCTTGCAGTCTATCAGAAGCCTCAGGGTTCTAGAGAACAACCAAGACCCGGGGAATGCCAAAATCCTGCTACCTTTCTGAGGTACACCTGGGCAGGCAGTTAGAGGTAGTTAGGGACATTATGATAATACTACTGTTCATGTTGGACTGTATTATGAAGCTCTTTAGTAAAGTTGCATCAGCTGTTCTGAGCTTGGTCTGAAGTTATTCAAAGGGGTGCATGTTGGTTCTGGCATAACAAAAGAACCAGTGTTCGTATAGCACATGTGGGGTGTGAAGCTTAGGAGGAGATGGGAGCTGTGATGTGATAACCCATACTTGTTGATGATCTCTTGGTTGGATTACCCTTTCTATTGCCTAAATTTATAATAGTTACTGTAAGTGCATTATTTTAGCTTCAATAAACCTTTTTGTAAATGTATTATGTGATGAGTCTTCCCTATGTTTAAACCACGCACATACACTGGTGAGCATCAAGCGAGCGAGTCCAGGCTGGAGTGAGAGGGGCTGGGTAGTAAAGGAGGAAACCACATATCTGTTCACTTCATGCAATAAGATATTTTATAACTTGTAGATCATTGGGATTTGGTAAGCGGCACATTTAATATTATAATAATTATATTTGAAAAAACGGATTGAAAATATTCTTTCACTGTAAGTGGTTCACTTGATTTTATAGAAATATTTGAACATGGATTGAAATGAGAACACCAGAAAACTATGGGGTAGATCCACGTACAACGGAGCATTATTACGGTGGGCGTAGCGTATCTAAGATACACTACGCCGCCGTAATTTACCTTTTTTTTTCGAATCCTCAAAGAATTTGTGCCGGCATTCAAATCTCTGTGATGGGGGCGTGTTTTATGTAAATAGGTCGTGACCCGACGTAAACAATGTTTTTTTTTAACTGCGCATGCGCTGTCCGTGGGGGTATCCGAGTGCGCATGCTCGAAATGAACCCGAAACAACATCATTCTACGCAAATCCCTATTCGTGAACGACTTACGCAAACGGCGTAAAAATTTCAAATTTCTACGGGGGAACGACAGCCATACTTAACATTGAGTACGCCTCATAACAGTAGCTTTAAATATATGCCGGAAAAAGCCGAACACAAACGACGTAAAAAAATTAGCCGGCCGGACGTACGTTCGTGGATCGCCGTAACTAGCTAATTTGCATACTCAACGCGGAATTCGACGGAAACGCCACCTAGCGGCCGCCGAAAAATTGCATCTTAGATCTGACGGCGTACTAAGACTAAGACCTGAGATGCCGTCGTATCTTGTTTTGTGGATACAAAACAAAGATACGACGCAGGAAATTTAAAATTACGCCGGCGTATCAATAGATACGCCGGCGCAATTCTTTTGTGGATCTGCCCCTATATGTATATTTTTTTGATAAAAAAAAACATTTTTGATTAACTTTTATTTTTTTGATGAATCATTTTCTGATGAATTTGGTTTCATATTATGTTATTATGTTCATTTATTCACATGGTGGTAATTTTTGTGTTTGTTCACAATACTTCACTTTATTGATTCACATGAGTAGTAAAGTTGCAGAAGTCTTTCCTATAATTAGCGCAAGGTTTTTCTATACTATAAATACTACATAAGGGAGAAGTGATTAAGCCTTTGGGCGGGGCAAAACATATCGGGGTGTGGCCTGGATGGAGTGTAGGCTGAGACTGCTTCCACTCTTTGCATGAGGGGTTTCTGTAATGTGGGGACCTCTCTTCCTTCCCCATAAGAGAAAAGGAGCATTAAATAAAAAACAAAAATTGTCTAAAGTTCCAGCGCCATGTTATGTGCATTCAATAAAAAAGATAGCAAGTTCATATTGTGAACACTTACAAAAATAATATATATATATATATATATATATATATATATATATATATATATAACAAAAATATAATATACTGTATATTCACAAACCTAAAATTGAATGCAAAAGCCCAGAGATGACTGGGTCTTTAGCCTAATAATCCACCCACATGCTAATTTCCATAGTTGCTTGTCAAAATCCCCTACCCTTTGGTTTCATGTTAAATACAGAGCATGTTGGGCTATAGGTGGGCTTCAGCACGTTGACCTATATATTACCTGAACAGATGTTTAAAGAGATGTTTGAAACATGGTCCGACACCCAACTTTTATGTCTTTACAAAAAAACGCTCCCACAACTACAGAGGAGGAAGTAATTAATTCCATATGTAATGCAGTTAGCAAAGTATCCAGAATTTAAAATACTACCATTTGGCAATTCAAATTGATCACTATTAAGCAAATTCTTAGTAGCACATGAGGCACACTGATAAGTGCCTTTAGGGAGATAGCACAGTAGCCAATTATTCATAACATGGCGTCAAACTAGAAGATCACCCATTATTCTAGGTCATTTAAACTTAATAGTGAGCAAGGGAGATCATAATTATATATTGGGGTCTTCTTGAAGCCAGTGCCAATATTTGCTCAGAATCCTTTTCAACTCTGGTGATTGTTGTGACAATGTACCTGACAACTGTTATTGGCTAGAGGTAGTACTCCCTGCCACAAACATGACACCCAGAGGCAGAGGCATGATGGGACTTGTAGTTTTGCAACAGCTGGAGGTGTGCTAATTGCATATCCCTGATTTATTCCAATGTTTTACACAATATTTACAAGTATCTAACGTATACTGCAGTCATATTTGTATCATGTGGGACCCACCTCAGCATAGAGAAGCACCAACATCAGCACCAGAGAATTCCCTGGGCAGGTGTTTGAGCATCAAGAACACCTTCCGGGGGACTATTTACCTCAAAAAGATGATAGATATTAAGAAAATGACAATGTATGTAACATACATATTCAAAATGCGGATTCCTATTCAGTATAATCAAAATGATAGGTACCTATTTGGGATCTCTACAGTATATACTGTATTTCACAAAAGTGAGTACACCCCTTATATTTTATTATATATTTTCACCACTGAAGAAATTACACTTTGCTACAATGTACAGTAGTGAGTGTACAGCTTGTATAACAGGTAAATTTGCTGTCCCCTCAAAATAACTCATCACACATCCATTAATAACTGGCAACAAAAGTGAGTACACACCCTAAGTGAAAATGCCCAAATTGGGCCCAAAGTGTCAATATTTTGTGTGGCTACCATTATTTTCCAGCACTGCCTTAACCCTCCTTGGCATGGAGTTCAAAGAAAAGTTATAAATGTGAGAGGTGTACTCACTTTAGTGAGATACTGTATATACTGTGTATATATATATATATACAAGTACGTAAAGGCAAGGTTTTATTTACATTTTTGGAATATTGTTCTATTATGCCATCACCAGGGGGTGCAAATGAGCTGTTATGAAAAATTTCAAGAAGGATTTCAGTGTGAAAATGCATAGTAGCTTGATAATTCTAATTTCTGTTGAACAGTTTATATGATGCTCACAGCAGCATGATTGCTAGCAAGAAATAAAGTAAAGCAACATCACTGTAAAACAAAGTATATAAGAACAAACAAAAATGTCAAGTACCTCAAATGCTTCACCTGCCTTCTTTAATGGATTGCTAGTTATTTCCTTTTTACTTAACAATAACAAAAATAACTAAGTTTTTGTACAATTTAGTGCTGACTATTTTATATTCATGTTTTTAAGTTATTAAAATAATAAAAACATGACAAAAAAAAATCTGGTTTAGTGCAATTCCAGTTAAGGCTCCATGCACACAGAAGCTGATAAACTGAAGTTTATTGGCGTTTTGGCTTTTTTTTAAATGGGCTTTTTTTAGTGTTAATGAGCTTTGGAGTTTATTGGCTTTTTTCTGAACGCCCGAAATTTGCACTCAAAGTGTCATTTTTCGGCGGGAAAAAACGCTAAAAATGCTAAATGCTCAAAAACGCTGGCGCCATAGTTTTTGAGCGTTTTTGTATCCATTGAAAAATGGTTAACTGTGGGGGAGAGAGAGACAGATGCCATTTTGAGAGGCTAAAAATTGTCAAAGTCAGCTGACAGGCTCCATAGCAAAACAGGAAGTGAGAGTAAATCTCTGCAAATTAAGGGACTCTACTGCACCCCAAGGCCCTCAGAACTAGTGTCCCCACTGGAAAATATCAGGGTTGGTCTTAAATTGGGATGTGGCCTTTACAGGAAAGGGTGGGAAGGGGTGGGTCATATTTAAATTAGGGGGTGCATAAGTTTATTCAGGCCTAGGGCAGCACAAAACCTAAATACACCACTGCACTGAGGTAACCAAACCACAGGGGTATTGATAAAATATTAATTTATTACAAGCTATACAAAATATTCAATTGATTCAGTAATAATGTTTGTTCATATACTGTACACATTTGACCTCAGTTGATACTCAGTCCAGAAAGCTTGAACATATGCTTGTATATGCGGATAGCCATCTGATGCTGTGATCGTTATATTGTTATATTGTCAGTACCATAACGTTTTGGTGAGCACCCATACTAACAGTACAAATATTGCTAATATTGTAAATAAATCTATTTGATATTGATACTAATCTTATATCTCTTTGTAACTTGGACAATGATATAGATATACAAACATCTATTCAAGCTTTTTGGACTGAGTATCAACTGTGGTCAAATGTGTATATGACTGAATATTATTACTGAATCAATTTTATATCTTGCAATAAATTTATATTTTATCAATACCCTTGTGGATGTGCTTACCTCAGTGACAGAAAAACATATCCGTTAAAATCCCCTCACCCCATGAGAGAGTGATGCTCTCTCTTATCCTTTATCTTTTGATCTAACAGGAATATGGATATGACATTTTTTCCCTAGAATTTGTCCAACAAACCTTGTATCTATAGAGGTGTGTTCCTGTCTGGAGACACGGGCAATCTACTCAAGAGACAGTACTTCAAGTGAGAGAGATTCCATGCTCATGGGACTGAGAGAGTTGGGACAGCAAGAGAGTTTCGCCCACACACCATCGGTTAAATAACCGATCGTGTCAGAACGCGGTGACGTAAAACACAACAACGTGCTAAAAAAATGAAGTTCAATGCTTCCAAGCATGCGTCGACTTGATTCTGAGCATGCGTGGATTTTTAACCGATGGTCGTGCCTACTAACTATCGGTTTTGACCTGTCGGTTAGGAATCCATCGGTTAAATTTAAAGCAAGTTGGCTTTTTTTAACCGATGGTTAAATAACCTATGGGCCCACACACGATCGGTTTTGACCGATGAAAACAGTCCATCAGACCGTTGTCCTCTGCTTAACCTATCGTATGTACGAGGCCAAAGAGAGCTGAGGCAACTACTAGATAGTCCAGGGGATGCAAGAAATCTGTAAGTCTCAGAGGAGTGAGAGATTCTAGGGTGTCAGGAGAATCGCTATCTAGAGGCTAGGAGTGGACCTGTGCAGCTGTATGCATTAAAGAGAAGCTTTGTTCATCAAAGTGAAGGGGTGTGCATTGAGAGCCAAGTGAGCTAGGTGGCTTGGTATTTCGATTACCTCTTTATGATGTGTAAAACAAAAAACCCTGTTTGGGCAAGTATATGGACTTTACATTAACTACTTGCCGACCGCCCACCGTCGTTATACGTCATCACTTTAGAGATGAATATCTCGGTAACGGTAGCAGCTGCTGCCACAATCGAGATATTCATCTCTTCTGTGGGCGGCCGTGTTAACGATAATGGCGGTCTCCACGGCGAATCCGCCGCGAGATCGCCGTTATCGGTGGCGGGAGAGGGGCCCCCCCCCCTCCCGCCGCTGTTCCGCGCCCTCCGCCGCTTACCGGAGCCGTCGGTAGCGGCGGAGGAGATCGCGACCATCCGGCAGCTGAGCGGGGACGAGACTGAAGGAAAAATCTCCTTCGCCCGTCCCCATAGCTCCGCTGGGCGGAAGTGACGTCAAAACGTCAGTCCCGCCCAGCGTCTTAAAGAAACATTTTTTTTTTTGTCATTTGAAAAAATGACATTTCCAAATTTTTTTTTTTTTTTTTTGCATTTAAGCCTAAATATGAGATCTGAGGTCTTTTTGACCCCAGATCCCATATTTAAGAGGACCTGTCATGCTTTTTTCTATTACAAGGGATGTTTACATTCCTTGTAATAGGAATAAAAGTGATAATTTTTTTTTTTTTTTTTTTTCAGTGTTAAAAATTGTAAAATAAATAAAAATAAATGCGAAAAGCAAAAAAAAAATTTTTTAAAGCGCCCCGTCCCGACGAGCTCGCGCGTAGAAGCGAACGTATACGCGAGTAGCGCCGACATATGAAAACGGTATTCAAACCACACAAGTGAGGTATCGCCGCGATCGTTAGAGCGAGAGCATTAATTTTAGCCTTAGGCCTACTCTGTAACTCAAAAAATGCAACCTGTAGAATTTTTTAAACGTCGCCTATCAAGATTTTTAAGGGTAAAAGTTTGACGCCATGCCACGAGCGGGCGCAATTTTTAAGCGTGACATGTTGGGTATCATTTTACTCGGCGTAACATTATCTTTCACAATATATAAAAAAATTGAGCCAAATTTATTGTTGTCTTATTTTTTCATTTAAAAAAGTGAATTTTTTCCAAAAAAAGTGCGCTTGTAAGACCGCTGCGCAAATACGGTGTGACAAAAAGTATTGCAATGACTTCCATTTTATTCTCTAGGGTGTTAGAAAAAAAAAATATATAATGTTTGGGGGTTTTAAGTAATTTTCTAGCAAAAAAAAATGGTTTTGTCTCGTAAACACCGACTCTGAAAAACAGGCCCGGGGCTAAAGTGGTTAAACTGTTTTAATACAAGCGGGCTACCAAGCCTTTAAAACACAGTTCAGACTGGCACAGACTTCACTAAAAAACGCATCTCCCACTGAATCTAATCACCTCTTGGCACAGGGTCATTTTGCATATTGGGTTATCACATTGTTCATTGATTTATAGTGATTGCTGCACTTATTTAATGTTGATTCTGTATTCAACAAGCTTTTTTTCAGCATAAAAAGTCATGATAATTAGGTTTAGTGTATATCTGAATACATTCCAATCACTATAAAGGCATTTGCATGAACACATTTAGAGCTGAGGATCTAGAAATACTTTAATCCGCAATATATGTTTCTTAGTAGAGGTACATCATTTTTACAAATACCATACCAAACAATATTTACAAGACAATATGCAGTACAACTACAGTGGGTTACATGATATTTACAAATTACAGGTAAAACCATTATTACAATACAATGTACAGTACAAGTATGGAGTAATGCCGCGTACACACAGTCGGAATTTATGATGGAAAAAGTCAGACGGAATTTTTTCATAGGATATTCCGACCGTGCTTATGCCCAATCTGACTTTTTCTGCCCGAAATTCCGACGGACATAGAAAAAGAACATGTTCTCTTTTTTTCCGTCGGAAATTTTTTATATTGGAAATTCCGTTCGTCTGTATGGAATTCCGACAGAGAAAAAAACACGCATGCTCAGAAACAATTCGATGCATGCTCAGAAGAATTGAACTTCATTATTCTAGGCTCGTCGTAGTGTTGTACGTCACTGCATTTTCGGCGGTCGGAATTTAGTGTGTCCGTGTGTATGCAAGACAGCTTGAGCGGAATTCCGTCGGAAAAAAACAGTCGGAGTTTACTCCAACGGGAAATCTGATTGTGTGTACAGGATATTAGTTTACCTTTCAGCTTCATATCTGGTCAAACTGAGTACTTCTGTGTCCCAGAATAAAGAGAAAGCATATCTTGGTAATAATTAATTATAATACCTCTCTCCTTTCTGTACAGTTGCTAAAATAAAGTACACTACACCCGGTTACTACACCTAGCTAATGAACATAGGTCTCAGCCTGATTGGAGAATCTAAATAAGACAACCCATGTGAGATGTGATAAACAAACAAAACAATAGTCATGACTTTGAAATGAAATGAGTTACAGTACCCCATTGGGAAGCTGGTAATTGTATAAAAAGTGGAGGAACAAAATCAATGATTTCAATAATCAAAGATTTAAATATATTCCCATATATCTGAAAACCTAATGAATACACTACACAAGCAAAACTTTCTATAGTAACAGTAAAACTTACCTAGAAAACACTTCAAAATGAGACTAGAGTGCCATCTCTTGATTGGATATGTAAATTTAAAATATCCAGGCAATATTTCATATTTACTTGAGTAAAATATTGTTTTAATTTGTATTCACAAAAAACAAAGGAATAAATATATGTGAAAACACTACACATTTCTTTTAATTGAACATATTTCTTTTAGATAACACAGAAACAACCTATTGGCTAAAGCTGTCTACCAGCGTGAGCTTTTTTATTACTATTTTCTTAGCTTGGAAATTTAAAATTACTTTCAAATTATGATATCTTGTTCTTACTACAAGCTGATGGTGTAATGCTTCTTGAAATACTCAGTGTGACATTGGTACTGATATCATTAACACCATTACTGAGGAGATGTGTGAATGTGTTTAAAATCCAAAGTAGACAAGGGGGTCCTTTTTTAATAAGGCAAAGAGGGATATAGAAAGTAAATTACTTGCAGTAAGCAGTCAGCAATCATTCTCTTGACTAACATAAACTAAATAAAGAATTGTTTGGCTTAACGTTGCCCATCTTATTTGTACTTTATTAATCAAATTTTACTAGTACAGTCTTCTATAATCAGTTTTCCATCGTCTCTATATTATTAAGTAAAAATTACAAAGTAAAAAAAAAAATTTCGGCAGGAAAAAGAGAAGCAGGGGGTGCTTCAAGACAAAATGATTCCAAATACAGAAAGCAATAAATACCCCATTACTTACAGTCAGGGTCTGGACGAGAGAGAGGGGGGGGGGTGGAAGGGGAAACTGCCCTCGGCACAATCTTGTAATGAGGGTGGGGGGTGTCAGATTGCGACCTGCACCATGCTATTTACATGCAGGAGTAACTCTCCACCAAAATAGCCTGTCTGTCACACCTTCCCATGCCCTGAACTCTGCTACCACTTGCACTCAGAGCTTAGGTTGTGCCTGTGCACATTGTGTGCCTCCTGTCTGTAGCAGCAGCCATACCAGTATTCACACAGGAGAATTACATTATTTTCCATTTCTGGCTGCTGTCAAAGTATATAGTCCAAAATGCAGTGCTTAAAATAGTGATAAATATTTGTGATAGTCCAACTGCCAAAATTCCAATGGGAAATAACGATGAGGGCCCGGATTTCCAAAGCACTTGCGCCGACGTATCTCCAGATACGCTGACGTAAGTGCAAATGTGCGCCGTCGTATCTGTGCGCCGGACCCACAAACCAAGATGCACCTAAAAAAAGGCTTCAGCCTGCCGACATAACTTACTTACGCCGGCGTAGGGTGGTCGCACATTTACGCTGGGCGCATATTTACGCTCCCATTGATCAGCCATTAAAATATGCAAATGAGGGAAATACGGCGATTTACGAACGTACGTGCGCCCGACGCAGTGCGCATAAAGTTATACGTCCGGCGTAAAGTTATGCCACATAAAGGAGGTGTAACCCAGCACCAGACATGCAAAGGTCTGCACCAGGGAATACAAGCCGGCGTATTTTACCTTGGACGTGGGTCTGGCTGGGCATAGGTTACGTTAATGGCGTACACAGTGATCCGTCGTATCTTAGGCAGTTGTTCCGACGTAGATGTGAGCATGCACACGGGGATGCGTCCACGTCCCGGCGCATGCGCAATTCGTTATATGTTTCTGTCTGGCGCTCGGCCCATCATTTGCATGGGGTCATGCCTCATTTGCATGGCTCACGCCCACTTCCACCTATGCCGACTTATGCCTTAGAAACCCAGCGCAGTTTTGGGAGCACTGGCTTTGTGAATTCCATGCTTGCCTCTCTGCGTTGCGTCGGCGTAGCGTATATTATTTGCTCTACGGCAGCGTAATGTGCGTCCGCTCTCTGTGAATCGTGGCCGAGGAGCCTCCACCAAAACTTCAGGGTGCACGAAGAAAAATCACACCAACACCCCCGTGCTATCAATCTGCTTACCAGAAAGATATTAAAACAAACAATGTAATCGTAAGATGCATGAGGTCAGTAATGGATACGGCACTTCAAAACTTGGTAGGCAGGTTCAGATTTTTCAAGATCACCAGTACCAGAAGGACATCAGAACTCACATAGATAAATGGATATATTGTGCAGTCATCAACAGGAAGGTAAAAAGGTGACATCATGACTCATAAAAACTCTGCGACTCACAGCGTGCTTGCATCGGCGAGCCTGACATGTTTCATCCTATGTGGATATCATCAGAGGCACCTCTGATGATATCATTGACCTGAAGATATTGGTTTTAGTATCGGAGCATTTGTACAAGTACTCGTGCAAATGCTTAATATCGGCAACGATAATGTCAGCTTAAAGGATACGCTCACCTTTTATAACATAGTATACCCATATTCAATGTGCAACATGTAACATGCTACAAATGTATCGTCCACCAAACCCCTGATCCCCAGTTTTGGCGGCAAAAGGGGGATCTTCTCCCTTGATCGCTGCCGCAATCTAAAGAAAACAGCGTGAGTAAATAGACTACAACTACCAACACCTTTGCGGCTGTCAGCTTGTAGTTCTCAATGAACTACCACAATGTTGTGGTAGTTTATTGATTCTTCCTATTACTGTGAAACTGCTTGCCCATGCAAGATACAGGCAGACAGCTTACAATGACAGTCTGCAGGAGACCTGCATGGCATCAGCAATCTGTTGTTCACTGTTGCAATTCTTTTCAGGCTCCTAGAAAAAATTGAAAATGTTAATTTTTTACCTGTTAAAAATGTGCATTTATGATTGAAGGATAAGGTGATTTAAAGGATAAGGTATCCCCCCCCTCCGGTGTCACATTTGGCACCTTTCAGGGGGAGAGGGAGCAAAAACCTTTCTAACACGGGCCCCAGAAGACAGCAGGGACCATTCAGATTATGCAGCGTGACTTACCGAAGAACGGTAGATCAGCTTCAGGTGCCGACATTGCGGGCACCCTGGATAGGTAAGTGTCCTTATTTTAAAAATCAGCAGCTGCAAAATTTGTAGCTGCTGACTTTTAAAAAATAAATTGAATAATCGGCGGACCTCTGCTTTAGGATTCCTGATTCCCTTACCGAAGATGGTGGTGGCGGAACCCGAGAGCTGAGTGGTAGATCAGCTTCAGGTGCCGACATTGCGGGCACCCTGGATAGGTAAGTGTCCTTATTTTAAAAATCAGCAGCTGCAAAATTTGTAGCTGCTGACTTTTAAAAAATAAATTAAATAATCGGCGGACCTCTGCTTTAGGATTCCTGATTCCCTTACCGAAGATGGTGGTGGCGGAACCCGAGAGCTGAGCGGTAGATCGGTAAGGTAAGTGTCCTTATTTTAAAAATCAGCAGCTGCAGAATTTGAAGCTGCTGACTTTAAAAAAATAATAATAATAATCGGCGGACAATAACATGTCTGGAGCTAAATGACTGCTGTGATGAGTATATATATATTTTTTATGTATACTAATTCTGTATATTGTGAACTGTCAGGAATGTATGCATATAGATCCACGTCATGATATACAGCACTGTATCTAGTAATAAGTCGCATTCATCTGGACTCATTCTGTGATGTTGAGAGACCAAGAAGAAGTGGTTTTCCTATACCTTTAGAAAGACCATTGATTATGCAATTTTCTTTTCTTCCACCCTTGGTGGAAGGAAAGAAAAGTGCTCAATTCCCCTATCAACACAGTCAGGCCCTGTACACACGTCCGAGAAACTCGACGGGCAAAACACATAATTTTGCTCTTCAAGTTCCTTGTGAAGCCGCCGAGGATCTCGGCGAGCCAAGTTTCCCCATTGACTAACGAGGAAATAGAGAACATGTTCTCTATTTGGCTCGTCGGTTTCCTCGGCCAAAAGTGTACACACGGCTGGATTTCTCTGCAGAATACGGCTCCGATCGAGTTTCTGGCTGACTTCTGCCGAGAAACTCGGTCGTGTGTACGGGGCCTCAGTGTGGATGAGAGAATCACACCCACAGCGCTTTTGTGTTCTGGTGGCGGAGAGCATTCCCTGCTGCCAGAACACAGTGATTAATATAGCCAGTGGCACTAATCATTCAAGAAGAACCTGACAGGCAGGTTGTACACACCAGGGTGCCCATACATGGATATAAAATGTTTCCAGTCCCTGCTGGATGACCCATGTATGGCTGGCTTGAGGAAAAGGGACATTCTTTTTAGGACAGTGAGGTGCACATTTTGGACAGAGAAAATGGCATTTTAACATCCCTACTCAGGCATTTCACAACAATTCATACATCCCACTGTGTAAATTGAAGGATTAACATTTATTAAGCTTTTCCGACACCAAGGATGTGATTATGTAACTAAAACGGGGTGGTTCCATAAAGTTAATGCCTCAATGCTGTTCTTAGACAATAACATATGCATTTTCATGGTATTTTCATCAAGGTGTGAATGCTATCTCTTTGGATATAAATGTTGGGGCATTTTCGTGACATTCATTATAGTTGGCCATTAGTGGCTTGGTCAACTTTTGAAACATTTTCAAAAAGCAGAAAAAAATGTAGTTAAACGTGAAATTAATAAAACAATGCATGTTAAAAGTATACACATACCAAATAGTTCCGATCTTTTGTGCATTTCCAGCCAAAGCCTTTTTTTCCGTTTTTAGTGCTCTTTCTGAGATTTCCCCTTAGTTCTCACTCTCATGATGTATCACAGAAAAAGTGGGGAAATCCAACATTTTTAGCACGGTAAGGGACAGCTAGAGTTCTTGCTTTACCCTGCTGTATACCTATATGTCCCTGTTTGAGGTTTTCAATGGTACAAGGAAGGGAAGTCTCATCATTGGGTCTTCAGACAGCAATAAAAAGTTGAGTGGACACAGTACATCTGAATTGTGTAGTGCATCTTCCTGATTAAGCTCATTGTGAAACACATTGAAGGAGCTACTAATGAACTTGTGAACAGCTATTGTTTATAAAAGATTGTTAGTCTGTTATGTCAAAGTAATGCATTATAATAGTCTGTGTAAAATCAAATCTCCCAGCTGTTTTATTCATCTACCAATAAATTATTCTAGATGAAGATCTATTATAAATGTTAATAGTGAACCCCCATACAAAAGAAGAACAGCGTGGAGTTTCCCCCTTTAATTCATGCCTTTAAGGTCTGACATGAATTTTAAGGGAGACCCAATACAAATAGCAAGAAAAAAAGGCATGGTGTCTCCTACGAAAATTTACACCAGACCCTTATCCGTGCATGCAGCCAGGCAGGCATGCTTCCGCCATTTCCTAAACAACACCAAACCACAAGCCTTCAACTTGGGGGGCATCATGTTGATGAGGACAAGGGTCTCTTTCTCACAATCCTGGCCTGATAATTGTGGGTGTCTGTAGGTGGTGGGCTTATCAAAATTTGTAACCAGCCCCCTTTATGTAAATAAGTAAGGGTACATAGTACCCTTACTCATTCACAAAAAAAAAAGTCAGTAAAGACAGGCTTGGTTTTTGACAAGTCATTTATTTTAAAAAAAGTCCTACAATGTACATCCACCAACAATCATGTCTTCCAGGGATGTAGATCTGCGTTATTCACCATAGACCCGCCAAAAGAATAAAAAAAGGCAACTGACGAAATGCATCTGGTTTTGACCCTCCCCTTGGTTGAATGCCAGCTCTGATCCCAGCCTCTAAAATGCAAACAAGACTGTGGGGTCTGCCAAGTTATGTCATTGACCGAACATGGGCATGATGATCATATGGTATAGAATTTGTCGTTTTTTTTTTTTCATGGGGGTCCAAGTTAAAATTCATACCAGGCCTGAAGGGTTCTTTGTTTTCATGGTTGGGGATACTAATCACTTCCTTAACAACTATTGACAGAGAAAAGAAAGCTGCCATATACTGTATAGTGTGGGGACAAAAACCCACCGTGTGGGCTAATGCCACGATACACACGATCGGTTCATCCGATGAAAACGGACCGATGGATTTTTTCATCAGTTATCCGATGAAGCTGACTTTCATCAGTCTTGCCTACACACCAACAGTTAAAAATCCGTTCCTGTCAAAACGCAGTGACGTAAAACACTACGACGTGCTGAGAAAAATGAAGTTCAATGCTTCTGAGCATGCGTCGACTTGATTCTGAGCATGCGTGGATTTTTAACCGATGGACTTGCCCACAGACAATTATTTTTTTCTATCGGTTTTTTAACCATCAGATAATTTTAAAACAGGTTCTACGTTTTTTCACCGATGGGGCCCACACACGATCGTTTCTACCGATGAAAACGGTCCATCGGAGTGAGTCCATTAGAGTCTAGCATTCAGACCAATGTCCGAACAAGTAAAGTTTAGTTTGAACCTGTGTTCGGGCTGAACTGAAAGTTGAACAACCCTGGGTTTGGTTTGGTGACCATTCTGCTCCCATCACTAAAGTTCAGATCTGCAATCCTAAGCCCTGACTTCTTCCGAAAGGCCAGTTTGACGAAATGCTGTATCGGGGCACATGGTCTTAACATTTTTCATGCCTTTGTTTTTAATCTGTTTGTGAGTAGCTTTTTTTGGTGACCAATACATTTTTAATCATGTATTATGGTAATGCACTATGGGAGCTATTTTTATCTGATATTTGAGGGACCGTTGAATGGGAGATGTCTGTAGGAACATTTATGTACCAGATAAAATATCAGAACTAGAGATTTAATCCAAAAGCACTCTGCCATGCATTTTATTTGAGACAAAAGTGTCCAGTGGGTTATTCTAACAAAGAAGGTTAGTGAAGCACTTTAGGTGAATTTCTGAAGTGAGAGATCTGCATCATCTTCATCACTACTATTTCTTTGTTGGAACTGTTTGGCACTTATTTAAAGACACTTTGATATGCAGCACCTCCGAAATCTATGAACTTTAATAATTTCATGTTTTATCAAGATTAATGTATTAAGGAGGCCGTGGAGAGATTAGCACTATTACTATCATTGTTTTGCATGTTGATTTTGATTTGGGGTTTGTTTTGTTGGAGTTTTCAGTGTTGTGATAGATACACTATAATGTATATACTTAACAAAATCTAAAGCTACCGATGTTATATACATTTCCAAACAGGGACAAAACATTTCACATAGCATAGCTTGTTGTGATCTTATATTAGGTAACACAATGTATTGTGCGCAAAGTTGCCCAAAATGTCAATCCAGAGTCTATCAAAGCACCTCTAAACCATAAACCTGTATTGCAGAGCTGAGGAAATAATTAGAAAAAGGTGCCTCAGTGCCATGTTTCAAAAACAAGTCGCCTGACAAATCGCCCCAGTGTGAACCGATCCTTAATGGAAATATCAAACAGGCTTGCATCACAGCTATTAAAAGCCTGCAAAAATGTATGAGGGATTGAGAGGTAATTTAACATCAGGAAATTTAAAAAAAGGACAATGGAAATAGCAGTTTAGCACCACAGCTAGCAGGGCTGCATTGACAGGTTACACTTTTGGAGAAATTGATCAGGTATTTAGCATCCATAAAGAAGTGTGTTTTTTGAGTGACTGACCTTGCATTTAGCTTCAGGAAATAAAAATTGAGTATTTGTTTGGACACTGAGAATGGAATAAGCATACAGTTTAGCAATGCAGCTAATAAGCCAGTGTGGGCAGTCTGCAATTTTGAAAGGATAAAGCAGACAGGCATTTTATACCTGAAAATGTACAGTATATCAGTGCCTTTGTTTTGGACACTAAAGATGGAAAGGAACCATACATCTTTGAAACACAACTTTGAAGCCTTTATTGTCATGGCCGCAACTTATAAGGGAAAGCGTAATCAGATTGCAAGTTGCAAAGATTGGCTTATTTTTTCTTAGAATGAAAAAATAAATTTTCTATAGATTTAATACACGCATTTTTAAACATTACGAGACTGTTCATTTTTTTATCCATTGCAGGAAATTGAAAAATTAAAGTTTTTGCAAGCACAGCTTTTATATAATTTTTTGATATGTCACTATTTTTGAGGGACAGAACAGGTTGATTTAATTTTAAATATTTAGACTGTATATTTTGTTTAATTTTTTAATCTAAATTCTGGATGATGGTATATCTGTTTAATTTTCATTGAATTTTACATGAGGCTATACTCAAAATTTGCCATTGATTGTATATTTGAAGAGATATGATAAAAATATTGTACATATTTTAGACAAAGAATCTCTCATTCAATATTTTTATTGAGTTTGCATGGAGAGATTACAAACAGTTACAAAAGGGTAATATGTGAAAAGTACATATGGCCTGCAAAGCCCAAGACAACCAAAGTAACATGAAATTAAATTAACGCCTTTGTCAGTATTTCAAACATGAATCAGTGACAGTAAAGACCACCATCTTGATTTGCTGGTACAATAATTAAGGATGAACTCTCATGAGGGTTTTTGTTAAGTGAAATACAGCTCTTGAGTTAATTATATAGAGATGGGATTTGTACTGGAGGGGAGGCAACAGGGAACATGCTATGGGATGAGAGGTCCCACAAGATAACATACGCCCCCCCCCCCCAAAAAAAAAAAAAATCACATTCAGGACCTCTACTCTCATCCAGAGTTGGAAAACCTTGACTCCAAGCTGGGGTTTTTATAGGCTGAAGATGGAGGCAAGGGGAACCCGTTAGTCTTGAACCAAATCAATTTACCTGCACAAAAAAGCATCTGAGTTAACCCTGATGTGAGATCCGCAGATCATTTACAGGACAATATGTGTACCTGAGTAAAAATTGTTACCTGATCAATGAAAATGCATAATATAATGTCTTAAACAAGGACAGACAAAGAGAGGGGAGGTAAAATGAGGAGAGAAAAGGGAAGAAAGGTGAGAGAGAAGGGGGATAGTCAAGGGAAGGAAGGTCTTCCTGTGGCAGCCATTAGATGGATAAATGACCTGGGTATAGAGAGACCTTGATGTAGAGAGCCCAGGGTTCCCAAACTGCTTCAAAGCATTGAACAGTGTCCGACAGTTTAGCTGCTATTTGTCCCTGGGACACAATCCAAGATATTTTCCTCTCTGTCGCTATAATTGAGACTGAAGTTTTTTTTCAGGTTTTTGCTATTGTGATCTTGGCTCCCAAAAACATAAAAAGAACAAGAGTCTGTGTATGTTTTGAAAGTTTGTTAACCCTATGATTCTTGATACTTTCCTCAATATATGGAAGAATTGATTCCAATAACCCCTAATGTGAGGGCAAGACCACCAGATGTGGAACATAGATCATATATGGTTGCACCCTCTATAGCATAGGGGGCACACATTTGGGAACATCTTGGCCAGTCTCGTGGGTACGTAGTACTATCTAGTAAATACTTTAATACTCACTTCAACTAGGGATATGTTCATAATACCCCTGTAGCTGCGACAGAAATCACTGTTCTGGGTTTAGATGAATGTCTAAGTCTGATTTCCATGAATGGGCATATAAGGGGTTGTGTGCTTTTTCTGCCAAGGAAGAGTAAACGATAGGGATGCCTCCCCTCCGATCCATGATACCAGAGCACCATTGTTCATATCTGATAGCTATTGACCATATGGTGTGCAAAAAGTGTGTGATTTGTGAAAATCTAAATTTCTTCAAAATTGCCATTTCAAGCTTGCTCATACAATATTGTACCAAAAATGGTCTGTTCAAGGAGAAAAAGTGCCCTATTATAAACAGGCCTTTATTCAGCCACCAGCAGAAATCTAGAATATTCATGCCAGGGGGAAACTCAGGGTTATGAAATAAATGGGAGAGGGGTCTCATATTAGATATCAGTGTAGTTTGTTTGTGAAGTTTATCAAATAGTGCTAGGGAGTGAGAAAGAGAAGTCGCTAAGATGGAGGGTCACTGTTTGAGAGGTCTCCATAGGAGATAATCCATAGTGTGGTGTGGGACTGTTTGTCTTTCTTAGGAGACCCAATCAGGTTTGGGACCCCTGGAATAGACTAGAAAAATGGGCCAGATGTGCAACTTGGTAGTACCACCACAAATTGGAAAGACCTAGACCTCCCTGTTTTTTAAGGCGGAAATGTTTTTCTTTGGAGAAGCAATGCCACCCTTTCCCCCAACTAAATCTAATGATTTTAGACTGGAACCTATCTAGAGAGAATGGGGTAGATTCACATAGAAGATACGACGGCGTATCTCCAGATACGCCGTTGTATCTCTAAGTGTGCGGGGTCGTATCTATGCGCCTGATTCATAGAATCAGTTACGCATAGATTTCCCTAAGATCCGACCGGCGTAAGTGTCTTACACCGTCGTATCTTAGGCTGCATATTTACGCTGGCCGCTAGATGGCGCTTCCGTATGTTTACGCAAGGAATATGCAAATGAGCTAGATACGCCGATTCAGAAACGTACGTAACTTAATGTCGTTTACGTTAGGCTTTTTTCGGTGTATAGTTACCCCTTCTATATGAGGCGTATCCTATGTTAAGTATGGCCGTCGTTCCCGCGTCAAGTTTTGAAAATTTTATGTCGTTTGCGTAAGTCGTTCGCGAATAGGACTGGACATAATTTACGTTCACGTCGAAAGCAATGACGATTTGCGGCGGAATTTCGAGCATGCCCACTGCGATTTTTTCACGAGAGTCACAGTAAATATACATAAAACACGCCCACATCATCCACATTTGAATAATGCGGGCTTACGCCGACACAGATACGTTACGCCACCGTAACTAAGGGCGCAAGTTGTTTCTATATACAGAACTTGCGCCCTAAATTACGGCGGCTTAACGTATCTGAGATACGTTACGCCGGGCGGATAGATAGACCATTCTATCTGAATCTAGCCCAATGTCTTGATAGATATAGGAAGGGAATGGAAAATATATAACAGGCAAGGTAGTAATGTCATCTTAATCGTGTTGAGTCTGCCAGGATAGACCGCACCTCGACAAAGCTTTTAAGTCTTCTTCTAACTTTCGCTACATGTGGGGGTAATTGGAGGAGTGTAGGTGGGCTAGATTGTTTGTTAACTGAATTCCCAAGTAAGGAATCGAGTCAGTGGCCCAAGGAAATGGAGAGTGTTATTTAAGTTGATCTAACAGACTGGGTGGAACCAACACATTTAATGCTACAGATTTACATATATTAACTGTAAGTTCTGATACAGTACCAAAGTCCTTAAGTAGTCGAAGGATTTTGGGGTTGATATCAGTGGTGATGTGATAAATAGCAGCATGTCGTCTGCGAAGAGTGGACACTTGTGTTTCTCAGAGCCACATGTCATTCCCTTTATATCAGGAGGAGATCTGATGGCTATTGCTAAAGTTTCAATGGCGAATGCAAAGACCAGGGGAGAAGGGGGACAACCCTGTCTAGTTCCTTTTTGGATGTTAAAAGTGTCTGAGTAATGGCCCATAAGGCGTATTTGAGCACTAGGTTTCAAATATAGTGCATGCATAGTCGTCAGAAATTTAGAACCAAAGCCCCATCTCTCTAGAATTTCAAAAAGGTATGACCAGGACACAGAATCAACTGCCTTCTGAAGATCTATGGATAACGAGAAACCATCCTGTGGGGGTCCCTTATCCCAGCGGTAGTGTAATAGGGAAATTAAGTCTATTGCTCTCCTAATCTGGTCTGGACCCTGTATCCCCGGGATGAAGCCCACCTGATCCTTATGTATATAATTCACTATCAAACTTGAAAGCCTAACTGCAAGGATTTTCATCATAATTTTAAGGTCATTGTTAATGAGGGAAATTGGATGGTACTTACTGACGTCACTTGCATCTTTCCCAGGTTTAGGTATGACAGAGACGTAGGCACAATTTAATGCATTATCCAGGGGGGCTCCATCCCAGAGAGAATTGAAAAACGATCCATAAAGGGGGAAAGGGAGGGGCCAATTTTTTTTATAATGAATGACCAAAAAAACATCAGGCCTGGGGCTGAAGCTGCCTTCTATGACTTAATGACCTCTAGTATCTCTTCTGTAGCAGTTTGGCGTGTGCTTGTTATTTTAGGTAAAGGTATATTGCAGAGGAATGTCTCCATTCTAGAGGGCTTGTCAGGTGGCCTGTCATTATAAAGTTTGGAGTAGAAGAGCTTCCATGATCTTCAAGGGGTTCTGGTCTTAGTGCAGATTTTAGGGAAGGTTACGGTATGAATTTTTGGGCTGATTTTGGCTGCTAATTTAGATCCTACCTTATCATTTTGTGTGTAGAATCTAGTGCTGGTCTACCTTAAATGTTTCTCAGCTGAAGTGGTCAGTGCTAAGTTTAGTTTAACCCAGCATTTTGTTCACGCTTGAGTGAAGAGATCTGGATAAGTTTCCCTCTCATCGCCGTCCTTTGAGCTGCCCATAATGTTGACAGGGAGACCTTTTTGTTGTAATTTTCTGTGAAATATTCCCTTAGGGTTTTCTCCAATACCGTGCAATGTACGGGATTGCTCAGGAGAGCTTTGCTAAGTTGCCATTTGAAGGAGCCTTTGACCCTTGATGCATCATGCTTTCAAAAAATCTCCCTTGAACTTTGGCGCAGAGTACGAAACAAATATATAGAATTCCCCATCTATTGTCCCTGATACCAGTAAGTAGCGCCCTTTAGGGTCTCTAATAGTCTTAGTGGGGAAGAAATTGAGGTGTTTGGCAAAACAGATTGCCACCACTCTCATTTTGTTTTCTGCATTCGCTAGATAAAATTGCGGGAATCTATTGTGAATAAATGAGGGGCTATACGAGGCTGGGAAGTGTGTATCTTGTAAAAGCAAAATGTCTGCTTTTAGGGTTACGATTAAACTGCAAAATTTTCTGATGCTTAACTGGGGAGTTAATTCCTTGAACGTTGTGGGAAGCAATCTGTACATTCAAATTGCGAGATGTAACCTTAGCCATTGATGAGAGGGGGAGCTCAAATAAAGCTACACATCTTAACACAAGCAGAGAAGGGTCCCAATAGAGTGATGTCGTTCTGGATTCTGAGATGTCCCGTTCATGCCTGTTCATGAAGAAGGAGCTCCAGGAAAACATTGAGAGGAGAAAGGACTGGATAATGGAGAAGAGGGGAAACATTAGTAAAGTAGGACGTGGAGAAGAGAGAGAACACATCAATGTTAAGCAAATTAAAAATTTCAACCCTAAACCCATTCGGATTGAGAAGGGACTCGACACTTCTCAACCTTAACCCTGTAAAGAATAAATTCCACCCAGATAGGAGGAAGTAATCTGTCCCAGAGAAGGAATAAACGCTTCTCCGCAAAAGAACAAGGTACATTGCAACCGCACCAGTCATCCTACCCTGGTAAAAACCTACAAATGTTATAATGGCAGAGCTCTGCCTTTTGTAACCTATAAATAACTACCTTTCCTGTGTGACCCTACAAATTGAAATAGAGACATGGGGGTATCCGCTGCAGGCCAGGGGGACCAGAACACAGCCCCCTGGGCCCACCCAATGACTTGTGCAGGGAAAGAATCAGAGTCTGGAGAGATTCTGTGCGCTGGAGAAAGCTGCAGGATAAACCGCGTGGGCCAGTTCTAATTCCTTCCCTATGCAAAACCAATGGCAGTTCTTGTGTGGAGAATAACATTTCAGTTTCCTATTAATGCCATACAGATGGGTAACCAATCTATTGATACAGAAGAACTCATAAATATGGTGAAAAACTATATATTCTAGTGCACCGAAAGGGAGCTCCTGGGAGGAATAGGAACCTAACCAGTCAACAAACTACATAAAGTGATATATCAGTCACAGTGAGTAGACTTGATTAAAAAGATCAGATCCAAGGGATCTGAAAGTATGGGCAGCCTCTTCAGTCCAGATGTCTCCTTCATTGTGGGTGAGAGTCCCTGTAATGCCCTGTACACATGATCAGAATTTCTTTTTTTTTCCATCGGGAATAAAATAAAACATGTTCTATTTCTAAACTCCAATGGAAAAAAGTCAGATGGGGCCCACACACGGTTGGAATATCCGATGAAAATATTCCGTCGATCGCGTGTACAAGGCATAAGAGTAATCTCTCACTCTCAGGAAATGATGAGAAGTTGTAGGCTTTATTCTGGTATGAAAAGTTCAGGAGCTGGGTGACCCTTGATCAGGCCCTGTCACTCCTTCCCCTTCAGATACTTTCATGGCTAACGCCATCCTGTCATTCAACACTCATCCACTAATGGGCACCGCAATAAAGATAATTTAAAAACATATTAGTCATAGCGTTGTTCTCCTATGACGGCAATCGTTTCCATCCCTTTTCCCTTTATGATACATTTAGACTAAAGGGCTTTCTTACTGATGGGAATTGGAAATCAGTGTATATATACAAGCAATAGCCATGGCAATGGCAGATCTCCCTAAGCTGATAGCATTTAGACTCTTATGTAAAGATCCATCTTCAATATAGCATGGTGTTTCCATTGCTTATTGCATACTTCTCACACCAATGTTAAATTATGTCCCATTTTTAATAAATTGGAGCAGGATTTTGAACCAACAATTTACAATGTGCATGTATTTTACACTTTGAACATCATTTTTTAACGTCTAGATTTCAGTAGTCTGCATACAACCACTTACAAGATGGTATAGTGTCCCTGTGAGATTCTGTTGGATGTTCCCATAAGCCAATTTCAATTACTAAAGATGTAGGAAAGCAGAAAATACACTTTTTCACATTCTAGTCTTGCCCGCAAATCCAATCTTTTCGACGTGCGGTCTGTGAATAATTTGGCAGCCTGTCTCCTACATTTAAGCTTCTTATCTAAGAAAAAATATTGATGGTCATTAGTGATTAACGCTCGGGGTTCTGTTTCCCAGTAAAATGGAAAGCCTCTTCACCTCATACAGTAGAGCAACAGCATATGACAGCAAATGATTTAATAAAAATGGAAGATCAGATGATGTCTTTAAGGAACCAAGGAGAACAATTTTGGAAGATGTGGTCTCTGTGAACTCAGTTCCTATCCTCACTTAAATATAAGGAAATCATGAGGACAGCGCCACAGGACTGAATGCCACAGTTTATCTGACTCACTATGTCTCTTTCTTTTCTTTTTTTTGTTTCTTTTCGTTTTCTCTCTCTTTTCACTGCATTAACAAAACCGTAGAAGGGGAGAGAGGAAGGGGAAGAAGGTGGGGGTTAACAGAAAAAAGAGACCTATATGGGAGAACAACAGTATTTTGATTTCGTAAACATTAGATAGGAAGGGGGTTTTTGTCCAACTGACATATAACATTATAATGTCCATATCAAAATTGGGGATATGTATGTTTTTGCTCACACTGACTGAATATGTTTTGTAATATGATGTTGCAATGGCAATTGTAAAAGTATACATCCAATTGCTTTGGTTAAATAAAGACTAAAAAAAAATCCAGACCCTGTTTTTTTAGACATATATTTTAGAATGATGTCCAATTAATATAGTACTTTGTCTGAAAATAGATAAAGCATGTTTGAAACACCACAAATATATTCATGTTAAATATAAATTAAAGTATAGCCTTTAAAGTAAAATACATAAACAGAATTAAAATAGTGACAGCCATACACAACACCAGTATAATAGTCCCCAGAGGGAAAAAATCACAATGGGTTTGAGTGTCACAACAATCATCTCGACTAGTTTCACGGCCAATGACGCTTCATCAGGAGCATATAAAAAATTGGATTAACGATTAGTCAAAAGTAATACTTTGGACAAGAATGAAAATGAAATCAAACCTGACAGAGTAATAATATAATGTATGCAAGGGGAAAACATGGGCTGAGCTGCTTACCTAAAAAAAAAAGTCAGTTCAAAGGGCCAGGGGGTCACCGGTCAGTGTGTCCCACGGTGACCAAGGGGGATGTGGATGGAAATGGACCTACTAACTAGACAATTAGGTAACCATAAGTCAATAGTGAATATAGCCAGCATGGTACAAGGGATAGGAAGTGCATAAGGAATGTGACCACTCAGTGAACGTAACAAAGGGGGAATGGGTAGGTGAAAGTGATGGAGGTGGGATGATGGGCAAGGGACAGGGGATGGAGCCGGGGAAGGGGGGTGGGGAAAGAGGAGGGAGGGGGGAAGTAGGAAAGGAGGGGATGAAACAGGAGGAAGAAAAGGGAAAGGTGGAAAGAAATTGGGAGCAGGGAAGGGGGAGGGGAAAAGGGAGGGGGCGGAAAGAGGGGGAGGGATGGGGAGCAGGGAAGGGGGAGGGGGCAGGGAAGGGGGGAGAAGGGAAGGAAGAGGACAGGAAGTGAGGTCAAGGGGGGGGGTAGAAAGGTGGGAGTACCTGTGGTAATAGGTTAGCAAGAGTAAGGGAACCCAGCAAGGCTGGTGCTTAAACGCATGGTGGTGTGTTTAACAAAGGGCAGTGAACCACTGCTAGTGAAAAGGGACTCAAGTGAGATGTATCCTACTTGAACCAGGAAGGCTGAAATGCGAGTGGTAACCTGTGGGTGGAAAAAAAGGGGGGGACCCCCGAGTCAGTGGAGGCCGGGAAACGGCTGAGAAGCAGTGACATAATGAGGGGGGTCCAACTGCCCCCCCCCCTGGCTCTTTGGTTTGGGGACCTTAGACCCAATATTTTTTCTACATGTTAAATGTAAATAAAATAATATCTTAAAGCCCATCTCTTGGTAGAGGAAATATGCTCCTTTGCAGTGGGGATGCCCTCAAACTGCAAGAGTTAGAAGCTCACTAAGTTCTGGGTCAGAAACACCTAGTTATATGTACCTAGTACTCCACTCTCCTGGCAGCCAGTGCCCTCCTCTACACCACTATGCACCAGCAATGGACTGTACCTTGACTCGCTTGCATCTGGTGCAGGGCTATTGGCTCTGTGCTGGACAGGATCTGTGATCATGAGAACATAGGCGAGAAGAGGCTGCAGAGACAGGTCCTACAGTATTGTCTCGATTGAGCCTGTGGAAGCAGAGGGTTGGTGAAGTATATCCAAATCTCATTTGACTTTACTTCTCCTGTGGATCACTGAAGTGCAGTTTGTTCTGCACTCCTGTAACCCATTTTCAGCTGATAGCAGGCTGAAGCCTGCCATTGGCTGATGTCACAGATCCAGTCCAGACTGGGGAAAGATTGAGATCATATGGGTCGGGATCCACCCACATGCCTGGACCAGCACCTGGCTCCGCCTCTCAGCAAGCTGCTGAGAGGTGGAGCCAGCCGCTCCCGCCTCTCAGCAGCCCAGCACTCCAGTGAGCATGAGGGGGGCATGGAGCACTTAGAACTGAGTGATCAACAATTTTTGTTTTCTCAGTTCCCAGTATTAGAGCCAACGGAGAATATATGCAGCATCTGATGAATACTGCATACACCTAGGTAAGTATGATTATAAAAAACACCACCTAAAATTCTTTTTTAAGTAAAAATGCTTTTTTCAGCCCCCTAGATCTAAGCGACCATGTTGCACTTGCAATGTGAGGGCAGCCTTTCTGCAAGGGAGAATTAAACTGGGAAGGAATCTGTAGATTAATAAAATACAACCAGACAGGGTCAACAGCATTATTTGCAATTTCACTCAAACAAAAGGCATTTCCAGAGAAAGGAATTAGGAGGTGAGTGTGTTCTGGCAGATCCACAGGTAATTTTCTGCACTTGCAGGGTCTTTATATGGAAACAACATGGAAAATGTGCACATGTTGCAGAGATATACTACATGGGGTAGATCTACGTACCTGTGCGCATCTTCCTGCCAGGCGTAGCGTATCTAAGATACACTATGCCGCCGCAACTTTTTTTTTTTCCGAATCCACAAAGAATTTGCGCGGTAAGTTACGGCGGCGTGGTGTGTATCACTGGCGTGTAAGGGTGCGGAATTCAAATGAATGTAATGGGGGCGTGTTTTATGTTAATACGTCGTGACCCGACGTAAACAATGTTTTTTTTTAACTGCACATGCGCCGTCCGTGGGGGTATCCCAGTGCGCATGCTCAAAATTAACCCGGAACAAGCCAATGCTTATGATGGTGAAGTCATTCTACGCAAATCCCTATTCGCGAACGACTTACGCAAACGGCGTAAAAAATTCAAAATTGTACGCGGGAACTACGCCCATACTTAACATTGAGTATGCCACCATATAGCAGCTTTAACTCTACGCCGGAAAAAGCCAAACGAAAACGACATAAAAAAATGCGCCGGCCGGACATACGTTCGTGGATTGCCGTAAATAGCTAATTTGCATACTCGACGCGGATTTCCACGGAAACGCCACCTAGCGGCCGCCGAAAAATTGCATCTAAGATCCGACGGCGTACTAAGACGTACGCCTGTCGGATCGATTCCAGATGACGTCGTATCTTGTTTTGTGGATACAAAACAAAGATACGACGCAGGAAATTTAAAATTACGCTGGCGTATCAATAGATACGACGGCGTAATCCTTTTGTGGATCTGCCCCCATATGTTTTCAGTGATATTTGTAGTAAATCATGTAACGGCGATATGTGTAGTAAATCATTTTAATAATAATAATAATTTATCAATAATACAAAAATGTGTGTATTTGTTGTTTTCATATACAAGACATCCATATGAATTTAATAACAACATCAAGCAAAAGATTATCATTTGCCAGAATCAGGCATACTTGTCAGGCTTTAACATCATCATTTGTCGGAATGAAATAACAGTTTAATGTGTGAAGATTAAATATGAGAAATGAAATATGATGACTGATGAGTTAATAGTCCTGGTGAAGCATTGATGATGAACCATGTTGAAGAGAGAGATATGTAATCTGTTTTTAATTTTGTATGCCTGTACGTATAATATTGGACTAGCCCTCATGGCAATATTTCTACTGTGTGAACATTTGCATGTGCAATGTTTTGGCATATGTTGAATTTTAACCACTTTCTACCTGGTCAATGTACATAAATGGATGGGCAAATGCTTTCTAGTTCTGGGAGGATGTACCCGTTACATGGTGTTTCAACACTGCTCAACTATGTATCAAACAAGACATATGAACCAAAAGTATGTGGTATTGGACATTTAAATAAAGATATCACACACGAGTAGGTGATCAGCTAAAAATAGGTATGACATTATCCCTAGAGACAAGGATGGTGGGCTAGCTAATAGGTGTCATCAATGTCATTTAGATGACGTAGTCCTTGGAAGCAGATAAAAGTGTCAATGAAAGATTTGTATTCCTCTGGAGAAAGTCGTGGACATAAAGGCTCCCCATCTTAGGAGAAAGCATTTCATAGAAATAGCGAAGGTGAAATCAGTGAAGACTTTCTCCCTGTATAGCAGCAAAGTTGATGATGATTTTTTAATTAGGAAAATCTTTGCCCCAGTTCTCTGCTGATAAGTTAAAGGAAGGGGTCAATTCGCAGATTAGAGGTTTGTAGATACCCGAAATGAAGTATGAGCCCTTGTTTAGAAGACGATCTAATATAGATAGTTGAAAAATTTGGCTCTGATCTTGCACTGGGTGGTGACGAAACTGATGCATTGCCAGTAATAGAAAATGCGAGTTGCAGGTAGGGAGAAATTTTCAGCAATATCCTTGAATTTAAGTAGGGGGGGACCAAATAGTCAAATAGTGATGAGACTAAAGTCAAGCCTTGTAATGGAAGTGCCCGACAGCGCTCGGAAGATGGACAAAGAACAATTAACTGGTGGCTGCAATAACCCACAATACTTACAAATAGGCTTGCTGGCAGTTTATTCAAATAGATAAAAGGAGGTTAAAATCAGTATATGACTCGTAAATCGTGAGATTACCACACTTGCTGAGAAGCTGGCTCGGGCACTGGTGGATTTCTGTGCTAGACTGTGTAAATCCAGGAAAAGACGCTGACCACACTGGTCATGAACTGAAATGACTGCAGGATGTTCCGTGCCACACCCGCCAGCATGAATGCATGATGTCCCTGGAGCGCATACCGTGACTTGATAAAGCGAATGCGAGCAACACTGGTAGTCACGGTAACAGGAGCGCATACGTTCGTGTTGGCTGCAGCGGCTTGCTTTCTCAGACACTCCTGTCCTGCATAGGATCCAGTGACACTTTCCTCCACGCCCTCCACAGTGCTGCGCCCCTTGGGCTTTGCAGTCCAGCTCCAGGGACAACATCCATTCATGCCGACCCATCCAGCACAAAACATCCTGGAGTCGTGTGAGTTTGCGGCCACCGTGGTCAGCGTCCTTTCCTGAATTCACCCAGTCTGGCACAGCAATCCACCAGTGCCTGAGCCAGCTTCTCAGCAAGCTTGGTAATGTTGCAATCTCACAATTTATGAGTCATGTACTGTTTTTCACCTCCTTTTATCTATTTGAATAAACTGCCAGCAAGCCTTTTTGACAGTATTGTGGGTTATTGCAGCCACCAGTTCTCAGTCCAGCTTCAGAGCACTCCCAGTCACTTCCATTTCCAGTTTTCCAGCATCTTGATCCCATGCCATTGGACAGCAGCACGGTCTAGCTGTGCTATACCATAGCATTGGGTGTTGTTCATTCACCAGTGCCTGGAACAATCTTCTCAATAAAGTCAAGCCTTAACCATGCCAGATAGAGAAAGCTTAATGGTGTAACCCTGAGAGAAACATCGGGTTACCTTGAATGGGCAGATACCTGGAGATGGGCAGATACCTGGGGATGAATTCACCTGGACATGAAAAAGGGGAGGATTTCTTACTTTATCCCACCAAGTTTATTTGTTTGGTATTATTGTAATTAGTATTTGATTCCAGCATGGAGTGCACATTTTTAAGATTGGTTGATCAAGGGGGGCAATGCACTATGGTGTCCGTTTATGAAGCAGTGAAGAGCGGTGATCCCAGGGATCACCAGTGATCACAGCCCATAAACAGTTTATGAAACAGTGATAATCGGGGGGAGAAGTGTTTGAATTTGTTCTCCCGCCCATTATCTCTTCACACAGTGAAGTCTCATAGACTGACACAGAAACGGCCAGTTTATGAAGCTGTGATCTGAGCTCTTCACTGGCGATCTGTGTCAGAATTCACATTCCCCGATTCACCATCTCAAAGCTGGTGAATCGGGGAGTGAAGAGGAAATCCCGGGGGTTCTGAGGAGAAAGGAGGAAGATTTTCCTACTACCTCGTTCAGACCCCCCAACAATGTAACCATGTCCCCCTGTAATTTTTATGTGTATACATATATATACATAAATATATATAATGTATACATGTACATATATATAATGTGTGTGTATATACATGTATATACAATGTGTGTGTGTGTGTATACATATATATATTATGCAGGGGGACTCGTTATTTTAATTACATTAACCATGTGTCTTTCAGTGAACTGAGCGGTGATAATTTATCACTGGTCAATAAACTGACATCTCCGTATTTCTGTGAATTTCTGGTCCGTTCTCCACTGTTTGAAGCATTGGAAGATCACTTCACTCCTCCAAGGGTGAAGTGATCTTCTCCGCTTCATAAACTGGCACACAGAGGAGAAAAATCTTCACCGTGAATGCCGGAGAAAGAAGCAGTGAATAGATTTCACTGCTTCATAAACGGACACCTATATCTGTTGTGATATTTAGTGATGTAAAAACACTTTTTGAGTGCTGGCTTGTTTTCCAGATTTGATTTTGTTTGGTAAATATCCCAAATTAGAATACAATAGAAGTGATTTGCTGCATACAGCATATATAGTATTTATACAATTTTTGAAAACCACATTGGATAAACCATATCCCCATTTATCTTTGGAGAAATTATAAAATATAACATTTGTGTTTTTGTGATTCTGTAAGATGTCACACACAGCATATACAATTTCTTTTGGACATTATTGTCTAAGCCACATCCTCATTTAGAGTGTCCAAAAAAGTAGAGTAGATTGTTATCAATACAGTGAAAGGAATATGGTACACACTGTTTGAGCTTTTTATAAATTGGTAAGTCTAATTTGAAAACTGGGAAAAAATTGGAAAGCCTCATTGGCTAAAACAAGAAGAAAGAGAACGGTGCCCTCTAAGTGCAGCATATTTAAAACATCTTTAATAAAAAGGGATTAAAAACACTCACATTTGAGTAGAGATAATCAGGCATGTCAAGGGTTAAGTGTGTTACCTCATCCGCATTAGTCCTGGTGTAGTGTGTACATCACGGGCTGATGGTTGAGATCTGAGTCCTGTAGCACTCCTGTCTGCACTGAATGTGTACAGCGCTGGCTGGCGGCTGGGACGGGGATCGTGGAGGCTCCGTAATGTGATGTCGTCACTTCCGGGATTCAGGCTGGCGGGCAGCGCTTGGCGATCGGGACATGCGTTTCCCTTCTTTAGGCTTGATAGGTGGCCATCTTAGATGTGGTAATTTATACCATGTGGCAAGGGGGAGTGTGGGGGAGTGGCAAGGAGAGAGTGTGGGGGAGTGGCAATCGGCTCAGGTAGTCATGGAGACCACACAAGCTAGAGCACAGGAGCACGGGGAGTGGCCAAGCTATAGTACTAATGAGAACATTGGTGACACAACTAAGAATGACAAATGTTAAAAATCGGTTCATAAAAAGGACATATACCAAGGTGATTGATTTAAAGCTATATATAAAAACTTTATTAAACTGTATATTATATTAATACTGCATAATATATTAAGATTATTTATAACCTCTATGCTAATTTAATTTCTATATTTACACCCAATTTATGGAGGTCAGTAATGGTATATATATAAAAAAGAGGTAGAGGATAATTATAGACAAAACTAGATGGTCAAATAAATAACATTAATCAAATAGAATTAATAAATTATCACTAACAATAATTTGTTAATAAAACTCTATACAGGCAGGATGGGGGGGCAGGACAGGGGGGGGCAGGACGGGGGGGCACTAAAAAAGATGAAGGAGTGGCGGTGTCCTTACAAAAAAGAAAGCACACCACAGAGGCAGAAGAGGGGGGAGACATAGACATAAAGGGGAGAGAGAAGGTCCGCAGACTGTAAAAATCTTTAATCTCTCTGAACACATTTTATCCATATCAGAACAATCTCTGTAAGCTCGCAGCCTAACCTTTGCCCCCACAGCACCACCGAACCCATTCACCCTCTTTTTAGATCTCAATAGATTCATCAGGAATATTACTATTAAACGTTATTATAACATGGATGCCTCCAAAAAAAGTAGCCAAGATTTAGAATATGATACCACCCTCGAAGGTCACACTATTGAAGATTCCACCACCATCAGTGAAGATACCACTGTTGAAGATTCCTACATCTTGGGCTCACTGGAAATGAGGGCACTTGATCAACTGGAAGAGTTGTATACTGATTACCTTGTTGAAACACTGACTCAACACCTTGCCACCTCTCCACCTATTCAATGTACTAAATTTAGGCCCAAATCAATATTTAACCCTACATTTGCTAAAGGACCCAATGTTCAGACGTTTTACCAAGTTGTTTATGCGGACATTCTACGCATGTGTAATGAATCTACGGCCCGAACCCACTCCACTTCCAACCTAACCTCCACAGAACTTACAGCTCTTTTTTTTTTTCAATCAAGTTTAATTTTATTATGAAAAGTAGATGGTACATCAGATGTTATACATTAGATAAATATCAATACATTGTGATATAGAAATTCATATATTAATAGTACATTACATTCTAACAATACTTAGGTTCCAATGAAGGGATTACTCTATAGTCAGAGGTATAATAAACAAAATTAAAGGAACAAACCCCTGCTTTTGTAAATCGATCCATCGGAGGTCTAATAATTATACTTATACTATATACTCCAAACTATCATCCAATATAATTCGAAGTCATGGCAGTCTATAGTATATGTCAAATCATAAGTAATACCATTTGACCTCTTAAGAATAATTCAATTCTATACCTCCCACCCCTAATCCTTCAAACACATTAGAGTCGAGTCGTTTCAACCAATGTATAGTTTCCCATTATTTCATTTCATCCCCCATTGCCAAAATATTTTCATATTGAGAATTGGAAGGGATAAAATGAAAAGATAAGGATTGAATAAACAACCATAAACTTTGTCAAACTGATATTTCCTGATTATTTAAAAAAATATTTTGACACCAGAAAATATCGTCAAACAACCATATCTAGAAATTGTCTGAGGAAATGAATCCACCTCCAATATACTCTCCACAGGATCCATGAGTCAAAAGATATTATATCCAGAAATTCCAGTTTATCCAAATTGATCATAGAGTGCATCCAAATGGATAAAAAAATAATTGTTATATGATAAAGAAGAGTACCAAGTCATTAACAACATATTCACATATAGATAGTACCATATGTTATCTAAAAATTAGAAATAAAAGAAAATTTAAAGAAATCGAACCAAGAGGTGAACAGGAAGAAAGAAAAGGGAAGAATAGATGAGGACTAAAGATCAGAGAGGAAGAAGAGTAGATAGCCTACCTGCCAAGTGTATACAACAGAATACGGTGAATCACCATATTACATTCACGTTGAATTTAATATACCCAAGTATTTCATCCACGGTTCCCAAATCTCATGAAACTGGTTACCTGAATCTAACAACAAGCCCAACCGTTTTTCATTCTCCATTATCCAAGTCACTTTCCTTTTCATATATGATATCGAAACCGTCGTTTTTTTCCAAGCAGCAGCTATCGAAATCCTTGCTCCTACTAGGATAAATAATATCAATCTTCTTGTAGACTTATGAGCATGCGGTACTAGTCCATTCAGCAAAGCAATCGCTGGAGATTGGTGTATATTACAACCAGTTATACGTCTTATAATATGAAAAACCCTATTCCAGTATCTGCGTATTTTTGGGCATTCCCACCATATATGAATCATAGAACCAACTCCCTGACATCCTCTAAAACATAGAGGCGACAGAGAGGGGTAAATAGTGGCTAGCTTCAAGGGTACCAAGTACCATCTAGTAAAGACCTTCAGATTAGCTTCTATAAGTGAAACATTGGTAATCCCTTTCACGGATCTATCAAAATTAGAGTACCATTCTTTCAAATCCCATTCAACCTGAAGATCCCTTTCCCAAGCAATCATATGAGGTAATTTTTGTTCATTAGCAGCAAGCGATTTATATATTATGGAAATTCCTCCCCTCCTTCCCAAGGCTTGGTCACATTTAACCTCATAATCCGTCATATAGCCCGACACGGTCGTATCTAACCAAAGCTTCTTAGTAAATCTAAAGATTCGAGAAAATCTCGGTTTTTCAGAGGATGGGAGGTCCAGATTATCCGTAAAATATTTTTCGGAAAGAGGACCTGAATGTGAGAAGAAACGTCCAATGCGGTACACCCCTTGTCGCGCCACCATTGAAAGGATTCCCCTTTTACTTCCGAGGCAAAAGTAGGGTCTCTGAATATATTAGCCAATGGGTGACCTTTGGAGACCAAAGAAGGATTTTTTCTAAGTGAATCCCACAGTACCATGGCTTGAGACAGAGTCGGTGACATAATAGGAGGTCTACTTTTGGGAGTAATCCATAATAAATCTTCCAACGAGTAAGAGGGAGTAGCCTGCTCTTCCAAACTTATCCAACCAGGACGATCACTTTGGATGTAAACGTCCGAAAGTTGAGCCAATCTAGCAGCCTTGAAATACCACAATAAATTCGGAAGACCAAAACCACCCTGTTCAGGTAGATTAAAAAGAGAGCGTGAAGAAATACGTGGGTGCTTCTTAGTCCAAACAAATTTGGTAAGCTTACTCTGAAAGGTTTTCAAGTGGTTTGACTTGGTATTGGGAGCGAACGGAATAGGTATAAAATCTTAGGTAAAAGAGTCATTTTAATGGAATTTATCCTTCCCATCCAGCCTATGTTATGTGAGCTCCACTCATTTAGATCAGATTCAAGTTTTTTATACATGGGAGGGTAATTGGCCTGATAAAGATCCTCGGAATTATTTTTTTTTTTTTAATCAATAGGTTTTTATTGAAAATTTAGTAACAGGGAATATAAGAGAAGAGATATACACAATAATCAATGCGCAAGTACAGTACAAGTTTCAGTAGTAGTACACATGTGGGCTAAACAATACATCATATAAGTTTAGGCCAAATAGACCAACAATTGTCAAATGCCGCACATTTTAAGGAGTTAATAGCTATTAGACGTTCAAAGGTATAGTTTCGGACTGCTGTAATGACTTCAGATATGTTAGGAGCCTTGTTGGATTTCCAGTTGCATAGTATCAGTAGGCGCGTCTCAAGGAGGATATGAGTTGTGATTGGTCTGACTACGTGTGGGAATATGTCCATGTTTAGGTGCAATAGTGCCACAGCAGGATCGGGGCGTGTGAGAATTCCTGTGAGGGAGGAAATCAGTTGGAAAACTCTCTTCCATAAGCTTCTTATGTTAGGGCAGTGCCAGAACATATGCAAGAGGTTCCCTACTTGCCCACACCCCCTCCAGCAGGTTGGGGAGTGTCCCGGGAAGTAAGTGGCCAGACGGAAGGGAGTGTAATGCCATCTGTTAGCCATCTTAATCATTAATTCCCAGTGTTAACACAATGGGAGGACCTGTGCACTTCTGCAAAGGCTCGCTGCCACTGTGACTCCGAGAAGGTGGTACCCAGATCAACCTCACACTTTTGCATTGCTGTCGTCTTAACCAATTTCATCCTGTCACGCAATGTGTTATAAAAGAAGGATATGCCCTTAATGTTGTTATTTACAGTGGAGAGGAATTGCCATATTCTTCTTGGTATAGTTACGGTCGGATGAGTGTGGTGTTTCAGGAAGTGCGTAATCCTGAGGCACTTGAAGATTTTAGTGTCTGGGAGGTGAAATTGCCTCACGATTTGTTCCGCAGTTTTGCGATGTTGGCCATAATATAGATCTGAGATGCAGGAAACACCCTTATCAGTCAAGTCCGTTACATCCAGCATTGGGATTTTGGCTTCTAATAAGGTCAAGGGGAGGTTATAGTCTATGGTCTGTAGGTCGTTGTGGGATTGTCCCAGTAGGAACCTCCACGCTTTCAATGAGGCTTGCAGTGGGGGTGACAAGGCCGTTAAGTTCCAAGGATCCCAACCGTCTCCCAGTAGAAGTAGGACAAGGTCATTGGTAGGGGACAGTTGCGTTTCTATGTCAACCCAGTGGGGGGTGTCAGTGTGTTTGAACCAGTGTTTAATCTGATCCAGGCGTGTCGCTCATAAGTAGTCGAATATGTCTGCTAACCCCGCTCCCCATGCCCTCTTGTGTAGAGTCAGGTTGTTTCTAGAGCACCTAGCCTTCTTCCCGTTCCAGATATATTTCCAGCAGAGTTTTGTGAGACAGTGCAAATAATGGTAAGGTATGTGTATCAGCAGGTTGCGGAACACATATAAGATTTGCGGTAAAATTAACATTTTGTACGCAGTAATCTTACCCAGCCATGAGATTTCTCGTTTAGATATATCCCTGAGTTGGGCTTCCAATTTGGCCACCAGTGGAGTCATGTTAGCTTTTGCTAGTGCAGCTGTTTTGCTAGTAAGTAAGATACCCAGGTAGGTAATGTTGCCTTTACACCAGGTGTAGGGCAGGTTATCTTGCAGGTATTTTTTCACGCTGAGTTTAACTCCCAGGTCCAAGATTAGTGATTTTGTGAAATTAACCTTATAATACGAAATTTCGCCAAAAGATGTGAGTGTGGCTTGTGCTTCTAACAGGGACTCAAGCGGGTTGGTCAACAGCAGAATTACATCATCCGCGAACAGGTTTATGGTGTGCATATCATGGCCAAACTGAAAGCCCGAGATCAAGGGTTTTGAGCGGATTGCCTGAGCTAGAGGTTCAATTACTAGATTAAAGATGGTTGGTGAAAGGGGGCAGCCCTGTCTGGTCCCATTTGAGATGGTAAAGGGTGAGGACAGGAAACCGGCAGAGTATACCTGGGCAGTCGGGTAGGAATATAGGGATAAGATAGCTCTTAGCATCGGTCCTTGGAAACCGAATTTCTGCAGCACCATTTCCATATAGGTCCAGTGGACCCTGTCAAACGCCTTTTCTGCGTCTATGGAGAGCAGCAGAGAAGGCGTTCGAGTTCGTTCAGCATGATGGAGTATATTTATGATTCTCCTAGTAGCATCAGAGGTCTGTCTCCCCTTCACAAAGCCCAGCTGGTCGCGCTTGATAAGAGATGGTATAATATTCGTAAGCCTTCTGGCTAGTAGTTTTGCATAAATTTTGGTGTCTGAGTTAAGGAGGGATATGGGCCTGAAATTTGAGGGTGTGGTAGGGTCCTTACCCGGCTTTGGCAGCGTGACTATGTGTGCTGTCAGCATTTCTCTTGGAAGAGATGCAACTTCGGTGGCTCTATTGAAGACTGAGGACATGTGGGGCGAAAGTATCTGACAAAATGTTTTGAAATACTCATTGGAAAAGCCATCAGGGCCAGGGGATTTCCCGTTTGGTAATGATTGTATAGTTTTTTCCACTTCTTGGGCCGTTATTGGTTTATTTATTTCCACCAACTGTTCTGGGGATAAAGACGGAAGGTGGAGTTTGTGTAAGAAGCTTTGTATTTTTTCCGCCGTCGGTTGGGGGGTAGTGGGATCATCACGTAGGTTGTATAGTGAGCTGTAGTATTCAGCAAAGTGGTTAGCTATCTCCTGGGGGTTAGTAATTTTGTGCGGGGTAGAGGGGTGATTTAAATACCCTATTCTCGTCTTAACGCGAAGATCCTCAAATTTTGAGGTCAGGAAAATACCTAAATATTTAATGGACGATGTATTCCAGCAAAAAGCATAATTTTTTTGAATGAGGGAAACAATAGATTCAGGGAGTGACACATTAAGGGCCCTGGATTTAGTAATATTGACTCTAAGGCCTGAGACTATAGAGAATTCATCCAACAGAGAATATATAGCAGGTAAAGAAGAAATTGGGGAGGTAATGAATAATAAAAGATCATCCGCAAATAATGCGAATTTGTGTTCCTTCCGGGTACATTCAACCCCCCTGATATTCGGGTCGTTCCTGATTGCTATTGCTAAGGACTCTATAACGACAGCGAACAACAGGGGAGACAGAGGGCATCCCTGGCGAGTACCCCTTTTAATTTTAATAGTCTCTGAATATATTCCCTGTAGACGGATCTTGGCCTCAGGTGAAGAGTAAAGAGCAGTCAAAAGACTTAAAATTCTAGGACCAAATCCCCATCGCCTTAAGACTGTAAACATAAATGGCCAGGACACTGAATCAAAGGCCTTCTGGAGGTCTATTGATAATAGCATGCCTTCCTGTCTATTGTTTCCTATCCAACCAGATTGTAATATTGAAATTAAGTCCACTGCCCTCCTGATCTGGTCTGGAGCTTGTCTATTAGGAATAAAACCTACCTGATCATTATGTATATATTGGCCTATGAAGGACGAAAGTCTATTAGCCATTATTTTAGTCAAAAATTTTAGGTCATTGTTAATGAAAGATATCGGTCTATAATTTTTAACTAGGCTGGGATCTTTGTCAGGCTTACGGATCACAGATATGTAGGCCATATTAAGTTCATTGCCTATTGAATTACCTCCCGACAAACCATTAAAAAACCTTGCGAGAAAGGGTGCCAAAAGGACCGAAAACTTCTTGTAGTATGGAGATGAAAAGCCGTCAGGGCCGGGGGCCTTATTAGTCTTCAATCCCTTAATAACCTCTATAATCTCCTCAACTAGAATGGGAGCCTCCATTTCTGTTTTATGTAAATCCGACAGTCTTGGTAGATCTAAGCTTTCAAGGAATTCTGACACTCTATTAGAACCACAGCTGTCATCATAATGATAAAGCTTTGAATAAAAATGTTGAAAAGCTTCCATTACCCGTTGGGGGTTTAGAGTAATAGAACCATCACCTAGTTTAATCTTGGGAATGATCCTTGATCTAAATCTGGGTGAAAGATTATTAGCTAGCATCGGACCAATTCTATCCCTCATTCGATAAAATTTCGTCACTGACCATTTAATAGCTTCATCCGCTTTAACTGTCAGCACTAGGCTCAGGGCAGTTCTAGCAGCGTCCAAATTGGATTTAGGAAACCCAATAGGGTCAGTTTTATGCTGCAAACTCAAATCAGTAAATTCCTTTTCAAGTCTTCCTATCTCCATTTTTTTTATTCTCTTTTGCCTGGCTGCTATCTGTATTAGTTTACCTCTTATTGTTGCCTTATGAGCAGCCCATAAGGTTTCTGAAGAGATCTCGTCTGTATCATTATCAATAAAATAATCTTTAATGGCCTGTTCAACTTCCAGAACTATATTGGGGTAATTTAAAAGTGATTGGTTAAGGGTCCAATGAGAAACCTTCTGAGAAGAGTTCAGTCTCTGTAATGCCAACATAACTATGGAATGATCCGACCATGGAACATCTACAATAGACGAGTTTAGAGCATTAGGGATATGATAAATAGATAGTAATATATGATCAATACGCGAAAATGATTGATGAGGACTAGAGTAGTGTGTATAATCCTTTGCTGTCGGATTCAATTCCCTCCAGATATCCGACAATCCAGATTGGTGAATCAGACGTGCAACTTGTGTACTGGCCTTAGTTGGTCCGATCGATTTAGCCTTTAATGGTTTGGACTTATCCAGTCCAGAATCAAAGGCCAAATTGGTGTCACCACCCATAATTATGATCCCCTCCATGAGAGGGTGGAGAGTCTCAATCATATGGTAAAAAAAGGACTTCTGTCCCCTGTTAGGGGCATAATAGGAAATAAAAGTATATGTTATCCCATCCAAGGTGCCCTTGACCAAAACAAACCTGCCGTCAGGATCAACATACTCCTTAGACAGGTCAAAATTGCAGTGTTTAGAGAACAAAATAGCTACTCCCTTTGTTTTATTTTCAGCTTTGGATAAGTAAAACTTTGGAAAATTTTCATGTAAAAACGAGGGGGTGTACCGCTTTGGAAAATGAGTCTCCTGTAGTAACACTACATCTACACGAATGGACTTATAGTAATGAAATGCTTTTCTCCTTTTGATCGGAGAATTCAACCCCTGCGCGTTATGAGAAATAACACGAAGGGGAGAGGGAGAACTAGCTATTCCAGCCATGATTCATGAAATTAATGAATCTAAGCAATATGCCCTTCTTGAGACTGGAGGTTCTAGATTCAATGTTACAAGAAAAACTTACAGCGAATGGGTCGTATAACTGCAGTAGTGAACTCATCTCAATATATTCATATCTTGGCAGGTAGGCTAAAAAGGTAAGAAAAGCAGATAAGATAGAAAAAATCATAGAAAAAGAAGAGAAATACAAACTCATCAGAAACAAATAAAATAAAAGAGAGCCAAAAAAAGGCTCTGAATGAGGGAAAGGTGAAGTCCTCCTTCCCTCATTCGAAAAAAACAACTTTAGAATAGCCCATGGAGAGGGCTATGAACTCACACCCCAGGACGACCAAACGTCAATCTAAGGAGTGAGTTAAGGCCTATTGACCCACCACTGACCCACTATCATTGTCAAAAAATTAACATAAGGTAATACAATCAATTATATAAGGTTCAGCTCCGGAATACTTCAAACACCAAACGGAATGATAGTAAGTGCTCTTTTCGCAATATGTGTGAGAAGAGAAATAAAAAAAAAAAAAATTATAGGGGGGAACATTTTTTTAAAAAATGTTGTTCCCCGTCCTCCAAAAATACATACTGTATGCATATATCACATATTCGGAAGTATAGATATGGATATATACAGAGACACCACTAAGTGTCAAAAAGAGGAGAGAAAAAAAAAAGGGGGTATTCCATTCCTTATACCAATGGAAATACATTCGAGTATTGGTTTTGAAAAAATTCAACTCTCCCCAGATAAGAGATAAAAAAAAATTGTAAAATTTGCTTCTCATTCATAAAGAAATACAATATTCATTCAGGTAATATTATCTTTAACCTTCCTGTGTTTGACCCTGTTCCAAGCAGAAGAAGTCGGGCTTATAGGAGTTTGTCTTTTGGTAGAGCCCTGTTGGGCAGGAGTAGTGTCCATATCAGGTTCCATAGATATTATGTTCAGACTCTTCAGTAATCGTTCTCCTTCTTGAAAATTACGAACCGCGTAGTGGTTGCCTTTGTAAGAAAATTTAAGCGCAAAAGGAAATGCCCATTTATATCTTATATCTTTCCCCATGAGGGCCGACAATAAAGGCTTCATTGCTCTTCTCTTTTGTATTGTGTGAGGGGAAATGTCGGAAAAGATTTGACCAGGGATACCTTGATATTGTAGTTGTTCAAGTTGGCGAGAGCTTTTTATTATTTCCTCCTTTGTAGAGTAATAATGTGGTTTTACTATTACATCTCTTGGTAAGCCGTCTTTTCTTATCGGTCCTAGGGACCTATGTGCACGGTCCAATTCCAACTTATGTGCTGAGACAGATGGCAAAAGAATTTTGATAATGTCCTGCACGGCAGAGTTTATATCAAGGATAGATTCTGGCAGACCTCTTATCCTGAAATTAGCCCTTCTAGATCTGTTCTCAAGGTCATCGATCCTATCCTGTGCTATGTCAAGCTGTTCCTGCATGTATTGTAAGTGATCAGCGTTTTGATCCGTTCTAGAAATATTAACATACAAATTATGTTCAATAGTCTCAATCCTTTTACCCAGATTTTGAAAGTCAGCTCTAATTTCTCCAGTAATCCTTTCCGCATTTTGTGCCAAGCCTCTGTCCAGCATTTCAGATATTCTAGCAAAAAGTTCAGAAACATTAAATGTAACATCAAGATCCTGTTCGCTATTTGGTGCTTTATGAAGTGCATCACATGAGGAAACCAGTACAGGTGACATATGGTTAATTTCCACAGGTTTTATCCTTTCCATCAGTGAGTGGGAAGAAGAAGCAGGGCAAGCATTAGCTAGTGATTCCTGAGGTGAAGCCTGTTGCATGTCAGGAGATTTAGATTGTTTGTCTGACATAGGCGCTTCTGCTGCAACGTGTGCATACGATTGAGGGACTGCTGACATTTTAGAAAGTTTCTGTGTCACAACTGCAGGTTTATAATTTTGTTTTCCCTTTTTCTTACAATATTTACCAGACATGTGCCTGTATCACAATGGATCTTAAACAGAGCCACAACATTCAGAAGACAGTCACTTTTGTTTATCAGGTCAATCTCCCTTCATACTAGAGATGATAAAGTACAGTGGCCAGTGGTGAGGTGAGCCTTTCTCCTCTAAGCCTCCATCACAGAAGTGCTTTTGATTGTGCCTTCTAATCTCATATCAAAGCAATGAGAAAAAAAAACAGCTGCGTATGAGGAAAGTTATCATAGGGCCCAGGGATTAATATAATGGACGTCTCTCACCTGTATATTCGGGGTGTATATATATATTTTTTTAATAGTCCCTCCACTGGCAAGCTAGCCACTTGTGTAACTCCCGAGCCTGTAGTTATAACCGCCGGCGGTACTCCGACAAAAGAAGTAAATACTGCATGTAATCCCCGAGCGGACGCCCGTACTGGACTCAGTGTAGTGGATACTATGATCCGTACTCGAGCTCGGTGGTGTCTTAGGCCTCGTAGGCCTCAAAAATGGCGATGACGCCACAGCATAGAGAGGAGGCCTCGGTTCACAGTGATGAACGAGCAACAATTTTATCTTTCAATCCACATAACGATCGGAAGCTGTGTTCGTTTAGCCCGCTGTCACAGTACTTTAGATCGAGGGGTATAATGTTTACTGGGCCCCAAAATGGCGGCGGGTCTCCAGGTTAAAGATCTGCTCCCGGACCTAATAACCGCTTCAAATCGCCGCTCAGGCTTATGTCTCTGGGCCACCACCTAGATCGCTACACATATGAGGAGGATGACACTATGATTGTGTCTATTTCTGCTGTTTTTACCTCACTCGAGCACGGCTGTGATCAAGGCTTCGTAGGCCCCAAGATGGCGGCGGGACGTCTGCAATTGAACTCTGTCACGGACTGATTTACACCGCCGGCAGACCATCAAAAGGCACAATAATGGTATGGGGCTGTGCAGGGAGATTCCCCGAGTCAGGATGGAGGGGTTAGAAGTTTAAATTCCCGATTCTCGGTACCGGATGGCTTCGGATTCAGTTCAGCTAGGACGGAGCTCCCTCAGAAAGCATCCATTGCCATCAGCGTAGAACTTACAGCTCTTAAACTTCTTACTCACAACAGACAACTTGTCATTAGGTCAGCAGACAAAGGAGGAGGGATTGTAGTCCAAAACCGCACAGATTATATGAAGGAGTCCAATTGGCTGCTTTCAGATAGCTCTACGTATAAGAAACTTCCTAGAGATCCCTTACCTACTTTCATCACTGAAGCACACGACATTGTAAACAGAGCTACCGCAGATGGTATAGTTACATCACATGAAGCTGCATTCCTGAAGCATGATTTCTACAAAAGGCCATATTTCTATCACCTGCCAAAGGTACATAAAGATCTCAAAAATCCCCCAGGTAGACCCATAGTTGCCGCTATGGAAAGTGTTACCAGCTATTTTTCTGTTTATATAGATCACTTTTTTCAGCCAATAGTACAAAATTTACCCTTCTACAAGGACAGCATACATCTTCTCAACATGTTAGAATCCTACACCTGGGAACCCACATACTGTTGGCTCTCTTTAGATTTGGCCTCTCTATACACATCCATCCCCCACAATATTGGACTCATGGCCGTACAGGATTTTCTGATTGGATCGTTCAGCAGAGTTTCATTGAATTTCATTGAATTTCTAATGAGATAGGGGGTTTTGGTGAGCTGGCCTTGTGATGAAAAGATAACCATAGAGTGATCTGATAGGGCTGTGTCCTTTATATAGGCTTTTTTAAGGGGATATGCTTAGTGGAGACAAATATGTGGTCGATTCTGGAATAGGATTGATGTGGGTTCGAGAAGTGTGTGTAGTTCCTTTTTGTAGGATTGAGTTCCCACCAGATATCTACTAGACCTTGTTGGAAGATCAACTTCGCTATCCGGGAGCTGGATTTAGTGGGGCGGGTTACTTTGGTCAAATGCGATATTAGAGTCTCCTCCAAATATCACTGTCCCTTCCAAAAGTGGTCCCAAAACTTCAAACATGGATTGAAAAAAATTAGCTTGGCCCTTATTGGGTGAATAGTATGAGACAAATGAAATCAAGTGGTCATCTAACACTTCTTTTTGCCAAAATAAACCTGCCCTCCGGGTCCTTGTGTATTAGTAGGGTGTTAAATTTACATGTTTTTGCAAAGAGAATCGGGACCCCCCTCATCTTGTCCTCAGCGTTTGCTAGGAAGAATTGGGGGTAGTGAGCATGGAGAAAGGAGGGGGAGTACCGTATTGGGAAAAGTGTCTCCTGTAGGAGAACAACCGCAATTTTTGGGGAATGATAGGATTGTAGCACTTTTCTCCTTTTAATAGGAGAATTCAGGTCCTGAACATTATGGGAAACTATTCTGAGTGGGGGAAGAAGCATGGTGTTATGAGGCATGATTAGTGGAGGAGAGGAGCCATACATAGTAGACATCACTTACCCCTTGCGATGAGAGGCGTAGTAATTGTAGACGATGCCTGCAGACTAGACTGGGACCCAGTGTGAAGAGGTGGATATGCGGTATCTGTGGACTTGCAATCAAAGAAAAGAGGTTAGAGGAGAATAGAAGAAAGAGGAAGAAACATAGTGCAAATTGGCCTAATCTAGGCCTGCGACAATGGGAGGGGGAAAGGCCCGTCCCACCATCGCCATACAAAAAAACATTGTAGCCCTTACTATGAGCTATCAGACCATCCCCCGACAACGGTACAACCATAATCGAGAGGTGGTTGGAGGCGCAAGGCAGCTGCCTCAGCCACAGCCATCCCTGTGGATAAGAAAATATATTAGTTAACAACAAAGTATAACATTAATAAAAAACTAAAACGTTATAGGGTGAATAGATCACGGTCAGCAGGAAAAAAGGTATTAATTAAATCGAACCATTTCGGGGAGAGGGAAGGAAAATGTGAAGTAGGTGGGGAGAGGGAGCTGACGGCCCGGGATAGGATAAAAAAAAAAAAAAAAACTCAAAAATAAAGATATAAAAACAAAATAAGATAAAAAAAAAAAAGGGGGGGTGGGGGGTGGGAGGGGATGTGATGGCATAGGTCATGTACCGCTACCCATTAAAAAAAAAAATCCAAGAAAAAGGTGCAGGGAGGGATATTCCATCTGAAAAAAATTTGCAGTCTGTCCTACTGTAGTTTGGGGAGGAGATGAAAAAAAAAAAAAAAAGCTTGATGTGGGTCCAATCCGGATTTTAAGAAGGCCTTAGACTGATGTCTCTCATGCAAATCGCATGTTAGAATAAGTGCCGTCTGTCCTTCTATCTTAGCAAGGGGTGGGTGTATGTTAATCGCTTGCCGACCAGCCGCCGCAGTTCGGCTCTGCTGGGTGAGATCACGTAATATTACGTTATCTCGCCAAGCAGCAAATAGGCGCCCCACCCTCGCCCCTGATGCCGACGCACGTGCCCGGTGCGAGCGATCACCGCCGGGAACCCGCGATCGCTCGTTACAGAGCGAGAATCGGGAGCTGTGTGTGTAAACACTCAACTCCCGGTCCTGTCAGGGGGAGAAATGCCTGATTGTCTGTTCATACAATGTATGAACAGCGATCAGTCATTTCCCCAAGTCAGTCCACCCCCCCCTTGAATTAGAACACACCCAGGGAACATACTTAACCCCTTCCTCACCCCCTAGTGTTAACCCCTTCCCTGCCAGTGGCATTTTTATAGTAATCAATGCATTTTTATAGCACTGATCGCTATAAAAATGCCAATGGTCCCAAAAATGTGTCAAAAGTGTCCAAAGTTTCCGCGATAATGTTGCAGTTCTGATAAAAATCGCTGATCGCAGCCATTACTAGTAAAAAAATAATAATTAATAAAAATGCCATAAAAATATGCCCTATTTTGTAAACGCTATAACTTTTGGGCAAACCAATCAAACGCTTATTGTTTTTTTTTTTGTTACGAAAAATATGTAGAAGAATACATATCGGCCTAAACTGAGGAAAAAAAAAGTTTTTTTTATATATTTTTGGGGGATATTTATTACAGCAAAAAGTAAAAAATATAATTTTTTTCCAAATTGTCGCTCTATTTTTGTTTATAGCGCAAAAACTAAAAACCGCAGAGGTTATCAAATACCACCAAAAGAAAGCTCTATTTGTGGGGAAAAAAGGACGCCAATTTTGTTTGGGAGCCATGTTGCACGACCGCGCAGTTGTCAGTTAAAGCGACGCAGTGCCGAATCGCAAAAAGTGGCCTGGTCTTTGACCAGTAATATGGTCCAGGGCTGAAGTGGTTATGGGAGATGCAAAGTCAATCTTGCAGGAGAAGATTAATGGGGGAGATTAATGGTGTCGTGAGGATCTCCAGAATCGAAGAGGGGATCCAATTGAAATTCGCCAAACAGGGCCTCGCCCTGGGGAGAGAAATTATAGGTTTAGCTTCTGTTCGGTGGTCAGGTGGGCATGGAATCCTTTGTGCGCCTGCTTTTGTTTGTTTTCCATGTGGGAGAAATCGGGCTTGTAGGAGTGGGTCGTTTGGAGGAACACGCTTGCAGATTAGAGGTGTTCATTGCTGGATCTTGCGTGATGAACTTCAGGGAGAGGAGTACCCTTTCACCCTCCGGGAGCGTAGTGAAGAAATAAGTTTTACCTTTGTAGGCTAATTTTAAAGCGAAGGGGAAGGCTCACCGGTATTTGATTTCCTTCTGTGATAGGACCGTCAGCAGTGGTTTAAGGGCTCTGCGTCTTTGAATAGTCATGGGGGAGATATCCGCAAATATCTGGATGTCATGCCCCTGGAGGGAAATGCGAGATTGTTGGTGGGAGGTTTTCATGATCTCCTCCTTCACAGCGTAGTAGTGCGGTTTCACCACTACATCCCAGGGGAGTCCGTCCTTTCGGGGTGGGCCCAGAGATCTATGGGCTCTGTCTAACTCTAGTTTGTGCGGAGTGATAGTAGGGATCAGGACTTTAATGAGGTCCTGGACTGCCTTGGGGATATCTGTAATGGACTCTGGGATACCCTTGACCCTGAAATTGTTCCTTCTCGAACGGTTTTCAAGATCATTGATCCTGTTTAGGGCCACATCTAGTTGTTCTTGTATAACGTGGATGTGGTCAGTGTTTTTGTTGGCCCTGGACACTGTAATATCCAGCTTTTGTTTGATTACTTCCATTCCGGAACCTAGGTTTTGGAAATCAGAGCAAATGTCATTAGTGATTTTTTTTGCTGTATGAGCTAGGCCACTCTCAAGCTACTCTGACAATTTCAGAAACAAATCTCCTGCATTCTGGGGTACGCCTGAATCTGGGCCTCCTGGGGTGTTAATGGTGTCCAGGTGTACTGGCGTTGCTCCCAGGGGAGAGAGAGTGTAATTGTTTAACAATCTCTCTATGAGCAACTCCGTGGAGGCAGGAGATGAGGTCATATGATAGGAGATGCTGGGATTAGCCTGGGGAGTGAAAGTCAGTGTGGCTGGGGCGATAACTTGCCTGCTCCCTGTCTGTCCCCCTGTGTGAGAGTCTCGTGGCTGAGACGCGACCGCCATCTTGGATTCGGCCTGGCTTCCCTCCGCGGAGAATTGTGGTCCCAGGTTCCTTTGGACTGAGCTGCCTGACATGGGGTTGCTGCTGGGATGTTCCCCGATCGGTGCCCGTTGTCGGCGGATCCGGTGCTAGGGCGGCTGGATGGCTGAGGCAGAGCGGAGCTCCCGGCTTACGCGGCCATCTTGGAAGCTTCCGCTCATGCGCCTCTAAAACACTTATCTTATGTAACTTTTGTTTATTTTTCACTTTGGGGGGGAAAAAAATAAAGGAATATTGTATATGTTGTTTAGACAGCATAGAAAAATATATATTTGTACGCATTTTGGAAATTACAGAAAACAAGCTTTTTTTAAAGTATATAACTTGGTAAACAAATAAATAATTTAATCACTCAGTAGACAGTAGCGATCACAAACAGATTTGATTAAAAAATATACTTTAGAGTGTATTTGTTCCCCAGAAAAGCAAAATATTGTACTGACTCAATGATAAAGAAAAATGTGTGTCTTTTTATTAGAGAGTCACCACACAGCCAAAAATAAAAACACTGGGTGCATTAATTACCCCAATGCATGTCAGGAAAATATTTTCTAGACTCATGCACAGTATTTAAGCACTTTTATCAGTCTGTAGATAGCAGGCCATTAGCGGTGGTAAGAGATGGTAAACCTGTGGGGTATAATAATATTTTTGTTGGTGCAGATTCAAATAAAAAATAATAATTGGTAACATCAGCTTAAGGTGTTTGGGACAGGCAGATGCGTTTGTCTGTAACAAAACCATCCACTGCAATAATGCCCATTCTGAAAGGACACTGGCTGCAGGGCAGTCCAGCAGCTTGATTACATGCTGGGAAAGCTCAGGCCACTGGCATTTATTTATTTATTTCAGGTACTTATATAGTGCCATCAATTTAGGCAGCACTTTACATATACAGTGTACATTTTCATCAGTCCCTGCCCTCAAGGTGCTTACAATCTAAAGTTCCTAACTCACATACTAGGGCCAATTTAGACTGGATCTAACTTACCTACCAACATGTCTTTGGAGTGTGTGAGGAAACCGGAGGTACCCGGAGAAAGCCCACACAAGCAGAGGGAGAACATGGGATTGGGATTTGTGGTTGGGATTCGAACCAGCAACCCTTTTGGTGCTAGGTGAAAGTGCTATCCACTACACCATGATGGCCTTAATACCCAGTAGTGACATTCTAAAGGGGTCCACATCCATCCTTGCCCCCATGTACTCAATGATCATATGGGTTATTCACTGTCCATGACTGCTGGCAGGACTAAAGATGGTTGGGTAAACTAAGCAAGGCCTGACAACTTGATATAGGTGCTAAGATGTTTTGAATGCAGTTTATAACTTATTCTCTTGCTAGTGAAAGGATAGATCAGCCAAGATAGATACAAATCCAGAAAAAAAAACATAATCATAAATGATATTCACATATCATGGAAAATATTAAGGATTAATATTCTTCCAAAAGAATTAGCTGAAAGTGGTCCTGAAAAAAATGTTTTAAATCTTCCAGAGCATAAATTCTGTATAAACTAGTTTTTCCTGCAGGTGTCACTTTGCTTGTTAGTAAGGTCATGTCCCAGAAAGACCAATTATTTCAGGTAGATGCAAGCAAAGCTGTATGTGATGTTAAGGATATATGCATTGTGAAAAAGGTCACAGTTATTGGAGTACAGAATAGACACATATGAATTTTAGACTGTTGATTGATTAGTGCTATTGCTTCTGCATTTAAAAGATGAATAAAACATTGACTCTTGATGCACCTAAAAGGTGGTCTAAACTTCCTCCCTGAGCTCTATAATTTAAGATGTTGATCTATACTTGTTTTATATTGTCTTGCTCCACTGTAAAGCTGGCCACACATGGAGCAAATTTCTTTCCTGCAACCACATCCACATCCTTCATTCCCCCATCAACATAGACAGTGTTTATGCAGGAATCCCTCCTTCTGGACCATTGTCTTCTCCCAGAAAGGGGGACAGGGGAGGGTGGGGGATATCTTTCACGCCGGGAGCAGACAGTGCTTATTGTTAGGGGTTATAGTAACCACTAGAGCTAATCACAGGTAAAACTCGGCATGCTGGTTGAACCCAAGTTGATCGATCGATCAACTTGGTACATTCAGCCTGCCCATACTTGGTTCGAATCCTAGCTGGTTCCTGCTGAACTGGCCGAGATTCGAACTATGTATAGCCTGCCTAATGCATGCTATATGAGTTTGGAAGATCAGCAAAAACAATAATAGGATTTATTTAAAAAAAAATCCAGACACTATGATAATGTTCTCTTTAAACTGTCAGGCGAGAAATGTGGCAACTGCCATAGCTGGCATTTGCAAGCTTCATCCCTGTCCTTGGCTAACCAGGAACAACCATGTGCAGGTCAGGAGTTAGACACCTATGAGACTTTTAGTAATGAGTGTTAAAGAATGTATTTAGATTTACTATGGAATGGATATATCCTGGTTCTACGCGTGATGTTACAAGTTGATTGCTTCCTTATCTTATCTCCACTGCATGTATAATCATCCCCAGACAATGGAATACAAGCTTCACTCCAACTATTAAGGAGTGGGTTGCTGAACTTAATCAATTAAAGAGAATGGAGGAAATAACTGCAAGTATTGAGGGAAGCTACTATAAGTTTATGGAACTGTGGTCACCCTGGATTGACTTTCTGAGCTCGGAAACGTTGAGATCTTATTTTTAAAAGTAATTCTACATGAGCAGGGCCTGAAATGGGTGTGGATGAATGATTTTTCCCCAGAAGAAGTTAATGTTGTGTGTATGTGTGTAATTGTGTTTTTTTTTCTCTCTTCTATTTTATTTGTTCTGGTTTTCTTTTCTATTCTTGCCTTTTACTGGGGCAGAAAGAGGCTACCAACAGTAACAGAGTCTTATGGAACAACTGCATGCTATTCGGCTCAGGCACAACTGCCCATGCTCCATGTCTTACTGTGGAGGGTTTCTTTACTGGCTGCAGATCACTTGCTTAGGTATCTCTGTCTCACCAGGTATGGCCTCTCTGGGCTGCTGACTGACGGAAGCTGAGAAACCCTGGGAGCTGTGAGAAATAAAGTAAAAGGGATCTGTGCCTGCATCTGAGCAAGGCTCAATTCACATCTATGCAGTTTGCGAATTGTTGACAGTGCATTCTGCTTTGCATTTTGTGTTTTTGCACACACATTTATACCTTGATTTTACTGTGATTTTCTCCTGATTTGCGTTTGTTATGCTTTTTTCTTGTGGCCAATTTGTTGTTGGATAGATTAAAAAAAATCAAAATGTAAATCACGGTCGAAATCACGGTAAAATCACAGTAACAAAATGGCAAAGACACCCTAAATCTCTAGCTTCTCTATTTAAGTCTTCTCTATATGCAAACACATCACACCTGGACTCTAATAAATAGAGTAAAAGGAAAAAAGATAAAGTGAAGATAAAGTGAAGAAAAAGCGGGGAATAGGTGTAAACCGAGTCTAAATGAGCATTATGTTATAGCTTAGCTCTTAATTCAGTTCAACTTCTAATACATGTCCCAATGCTGGTGCAGAAAAGAAACAGATGACAGAGCAGAACTTGTGTTTGAAAAAGTATTCATCTTTGTTTACACAACTGGACAAAACTCACAAATGGACAAAACTCACAAATGCAAAGTATTGATTGTAAGCAGATATTACCCTAGCTCATCACATCATTATCCTTCTCCATGAGGGAGCAGCCTTTCTTGCTCACTGGTGCATTTACATGGGAAGTTCCCATTTACCCCAGCTAGTTGGCTGCTGCACCCAATGGTATTAATGTGTATTCCTGGGTCAGATAAGATGCTAGGGATGAAGGAAGGCTACCAATGCTACAGCAAAAAAACAAAAGCATATCAGCAATATGGCATGAATCATGATGATGGTGATGTGGGTCACAAAATCGTGGATCATCCAGGTCATGTGTATTTGCTTGATCTGTTGCAAATTCTGTTTCTAGCATATCTCATCACTTATCTGTATATCTAAGCTGGGAACTAGAAGGCATGCAAAACCATGCTGTCCACTCAGTATTACACACAGTATATATACTTAATTGCCTTAATCGTCATCAAGCTTTCTTTCATGATGTCTACCAGCTTTCCAAAATAAAATTGCAAGGACAGTGTCCTGTGGTGGAAAAAATATTTGTGTGATCCATGTGCTCCATACATGGCACCTGATAGTATCAATAAATATGACAATATTAATGTTGTTAACTTTGCGTCAGGACATATGTTGTCTTCTTTACTCCATTTTAAAAAGATACCCAACAAAAAAATCACTTTTGCAAAGTACTTGAAATTATTTTAAAAAAAGCAATCATTTTATTCACACAATTGCAGGTGTATTCTCTTTTTATGACACAGGATATGTTAGTTTTGCTTTTATGTTCCGAGCTGAACAAAGTATTAAAGGTTGAGTAAAATGTCAACCCATTATGTCACCATTTGATTCACTATCTTTTGCTCTTCCTGAGTCTGTTTACGCTCACAGTCTCTTGACAAGCTGTTTTTTTCAGACTTGCTCAGCAGTCCTTTGATAGTATAACGATTCAAATGTCTATAAAGAATGATTCTTATGGGATATGTGTATTCTGCTTCTATTTTCTTCAATAGGTAGTAAGCTTATATCATTCTTTATAAATGGCACAAACAGCTTTCCATTTGTGCTCACTGCCGGCTGTATGGTTCTCCTAAATGCCACAGAATAACCATTTTAACATACTATACTGTTTTGTCTTCAAAAGATACAGATGACTTTAGACCTTTCTTTGTGGTTCCAGAGGCTGCAGAAGTACAATATGGCACTGATAATTTAAATATTTAGCTTATTATCATTTTACCACATAGGCTTAAAGTATTCAAGAGAATACAATTTCCCACTGCAAGTTGTATTCAAGTTTGCCTGCAATAGTATTTGTTTAATAACCTAAGAAATGAGCGCTTGCTGTAAAAAAAAAAGAATGCTAATAATGTTCTTACAAATACAAATAAATGTTTTAAATAATTTTGGAAGTGTGGACTTAAACTCTGCCTCCTGTACAATAAAGCCCCTCTCCCATTTAGTAGCCAAGCCCATGCCATTTTATATCAACTATTTTGTATATGGCTGATAAAAACAGGTTAGGTTTAAGAGAGCTTAGTCCTCTTTGCAGTGGTGTTTACTGACAATTGAATGGACCTTAGTCAATCCTTACTGGATTGCTATGGTCTCAAGTTAAGAATTTAGAGGCACAGTATGGTTCCCACCAAAAAAAATGCTTGGTGAGAACCAGCATCATTAATAATGCTTTCAGAGAGACATTAAAACTGCACCATTCCTTTAAATAACATACCTGGGGGGATACCCTTAGCATGCCTGTGATGTGGTGTATTTATATATTGTATATGTAGCTCCCTGGTGTTTAGGCAGGGTTGCCCCTAATTTACCTGCCAGGTATAGCTGCCTTGGCTAATTGTTTAGGATCAATTGATTTCATTCTAAGTCTGAAATTGTTGCACTTCTCTCTTTTGCCACTTAGTGGCCGGGTACCTGGTGACATCAGATTAGAGAAGGGCAATACAAGGTCAGATTATGGATACATGGGGTATCTCAGCCAATGGGCAGGGGTTTTCTTGAAACCCTTGGTCTGCTGGGAGAGCCTATATATATGGATGGAGTCAGGTAATCAGTGTTCTGGGCCACCTGGACAGCTGTCTGGGTGGATGTGTTGTATTGCCCGAGCAGCTATGCTGAAGTTTGGGCCAATCCTGGGCACATATGGCTGCTAGGTTGTCTGAGGGCCTATCCAGAAGCAAGAGAGAGCAGCGCAGGGTTGGGTTTGCGGCTTGCAGTCCAACCAGAAGTGGCAGTTCTTCCGGCCGGAGAAACTGTCATGGTCAGAGGTAGAGGGGAAGCTTTACCACTAAGGGGCCATCCACTTCATTACCAGGGAGAACAGTGAGTAACTGAAGCAAGTACCGGAGCAGTATTGTCACCAACCAGGGACGTTAAAGAATCTGGAAACTTCAGTGGGTATCAAGCCAGGGACCGAGCCAGCAAAGGTGATGCAGAGCAGCCTTGTGTATCAAGCCAGGGACTGAGCTGGCCATTGGATTGAAGATTAAGAATTATCTTGAGTGCCAAGCTAGGGACCCAGCAGCAAGGCAGGGGTGATGCTTGAAGAAAATACTACAGTGATGATTGGAGGAGTTCAAGGGATTTATTGGCAGTGAATTATCTAGTCTAGTAAGGGAGACTGGTAAATAAACCAGCCTATACAATTGACCATGTAGTTGCCATCATCCCTTTAAACTTGGTAATGTGGAAGCCTCTAGGGTTGGGATTATGTGGGCAACGAAAAGAATATATATTAAAAAAAATATATATATATATTTTAATACATATACGTAGAAAAATTACAAAAATTACATGAAATACAAAATTGGTGAAAAAGAACAAAACATTTACATTGGAAACATATAAATAGACAGATTGACACTATGCCATGTTACAACATGAAATTCACCCCAAAGAGGTGAATTTGTGAAAGATGGACTGATCCGACGCGTTTCCGAAAAAACTTTTAAAGTTTGATCTTCATCAGGGATGTAAAGTGTCTTTACTGTCTAAATAGAGAAAATGTTGATTGCAAAATATATACAATAAAATTATATTCAATATTGTACAAGTTCATACAGATGCAATAAAAAAACTCACTTCATAGTGCCTATGGCTGTGTCTCAATTCTACACCTGAAATAACCTCCACAGTGCTGACCCAAGATCCCCAAGCCGATCCGTAATCCAAATCCACATAAAATCGCCAAACACTGTCTCATCAGAGATTGAGACCAAAAAGGTCAAAAAAAGGGCGTTTAAAAAAGTGAATCTAGCAAAGGAAAAAACAATACATAGTAAAAAGGTCATTCAAAAACTCATGGATGATGAAAGCAAGTCTGTATTTGTCAAAAGACAAAATAAAGAAATCCCACTTACTTGATAGAAAAGTGGACTAACTCCCAAGATGTTTTCCATACAGAGAGAAAAAGGTGCCCCAAAGAATATGTAACCTGTGGAGATTATCCAGCAGATATACTAAAAAACAGAGGGAAAAAGAACAGCACCATTTAGAAGGAATACATCAATTGGGAGAAAATTATCTTTACCATGAGAAAATGGAGAAAAACTTACTAAGTATGTAAACCAAAAGGACACTAATTGGGGGGCGTGGCCAGCAGCCGAGGCGGATGGCTGTGTAAGGAGAGAGCTCCGTGAGACCCGCTCGAATCCAGCTCCATCCAGCGACGCAGCAGCTATTTTTGGGCACCATCCGACTGTCCCTTACCTCGGGGAACCCAGACGCAGCCATGGGGAAGAGAAAGAAGGAGAAAGGGCCGAGGAAATTGACGGACTTCTACCCGTCGGCGAGCACGCCTAGGCCGCAAGATGGCGCCGAGGCCTCGGACTCGCGTTCCGGCCTACACCTCAGTAGCGGTGACGGAGCGACCCCACCTCGCGGCCAAGGCTCCTATCCTCCACATAACATTAGCAGAGTCTCATCGCCCGGCACATCACCCATACACAGCCCGCAAAAATCGGCGCAGAAAACGTCCTCATCCCACAGATATGCAGGTGAGCCAGGGGATGGGTGTAACTCGCAAAATAGCACCAGTGACTTTGTGGAGCAGATTAATGAGTTCCCCACTACAGGCCAACCCCTTAGTGATACAGTGATGAGGGACATGTTGATCACACTCAGAGGCTCCCTGCATAAGGACATGATGCTATGTGTCACCCAGCTAAAAAGTGAGGTGTCTGCCATTGGGGACAGAATCAGCCATGTTGAAGACAAGATGGGGGACTTCACTACAGCCCACAATGAACTAGTGGATGCCCACAACGATGCTGAGGGAGAAATGCAAGCCTTAAAAGAGAAATTAGCGGATTTGGAAGACAGGTCAAGAAGGAATAACATAAAGCTGAGGGGGGTGGAGGAGGCCGTGAACCCAGCGGAGCTCCGGCATTATGTACAGGCCTTCATAGCAGCCATGCTTCCTGATGCTTCTACTAACGAAATTATAGTGGACAGGGCTCATCGGCTCCCTAAGCCCAAATACCTGCCTGAAGGGGTACCAAGGGATGTCATAGCTCGGGTACACTTTTTCCACGTTAAAGATGACCTCATGAGATTCACCCGGAAGAATCAGCCCCTGCCAGGCCCCTATTCCAACATTAGTGTCTTTGCTGACCTGTCCAAACACACCATGATGGCGCGCAAAAATCTATCCTCATTTACCAAAATACTGCAGAATCACCATATCACATACTCCTAGGGCTTTCCGACCAAATTACTGGTTACCAAAGAGAATCGCACATATGCGATTACCAACATTGAAGATGGAATTGTCCTGGCCAAAAAATGGAACCTGCTCCCAGAGGAAGCTGATGTCCCAACACAGGATCAAAATCTCCCAAGGCTATCCCCTGAGTGGCGTCAGAAGTGACACTCCACACTTTCAAATGAGCATTGTCCTGCTCCCTTCTTCCTTTCTCACCGCAGTACTATGCATTGCCTTAAAAGTATGAACACCAGAGTAGCTGGCTCTGGGTCTCGGGGAGACATATCCCCCTATCTCCATTGCGAAAATGCTCGCACCTAGTGGAACTGTTCGTTTGTTTTTTACGTTTTTGTTCAAGTTATTTGTTTTATTTTTCATTTTTACTGTACCAAAGGATTCCCACACTGGGAAGGATCTCCCTTCAGAGAACTTGCTAACCACAGACACCTTCAGCATCTCAGAACTTTTACAGCCTTGGAAAAGTGGACCAACAGCACCATCTTCAGGTAAACTTAAAGCACCACATCTGCATACAGAATACTCCTCACTACACATGGAGCATCCCTTATGGTTACCACCATGACGATTTCAATAGTATCCATGAATGTACATGGTCTTAACAGCCCCTTTAAGAGATCTTCCATGTGGTCAGAAATGGCCAAACTTAAAGGAGATGTGATATGCATTCAAGAAACACATTTTATGACTTCTAAACAACCTAAGTGTTCACACAAGGCCTATCCACACATATTTCAATCCACTGCCCCTGTCAAGAAAAGAGGTGTTCTGTTGGCCATTAAACATACTGTGGCGTTTAAATTGCACGACTTAGTGTGTGACACGAACGGAAGATACATCATCCTGACCTGTGATCTGAACAATGCAACCTATACTTTGGTTAACCTATATGCACCGAACAGGAGGCAACCGAGATTTTTGAATTCTCTGCTGAGGAAAATTGAAAAAATCAAAAAAGGATCTCTGATTCTGTGCGGTGACTTTAACTGCATACCTGATCAAACTTTGGACTGTTCTCAACCGCAGGTCTCATGCAGAACAGAGATTCGATCCCTTATCCACAGCCATAATTTATATGACACCTGGAGATGTAGTCCATTTCCTCGGAAATGGACTACACCCACTATTCCTACCCCCACCGGGCATACTCCAGGATTGACCTGATCCTTTCTGACCTACCTCTTCTGCAAAAGACTTTGGAGGTCAAAATACACTCTATAACGTGGTCGGACCATGCTCCTGTGACCATCCTGCTGCAGGATGGCTATCCATCCTCTCCGACCTATTTGTGGAGGAATAATGTTGAGTTGCTTTCCAACCCTGTCTTGACGGATGGAATTGGATTGCAACTTAAAGAGTTTTTTGCTATTAATGACAACGGTGACACCTCTGTGGCCTCCCTGTGGTGTTCACATAAAGCATTTAGTAGAGGCATTCTGATCCAGGCTTCTGCCAGGCAAAAGAGGAGGAAGGCAAAACAGTTGAACGACTTGCTAGAGGAGCTTAAAACCCTAGAATCCCATCACAAACAACAACCTACCCCCATTCTAGAAGACAAACTATTTCTATGTAGACACAACCTTCGCATATTGCTAATGGCCACTCACCAAACGTACCTACGAAGGTCTAAGGCGACATACTATGCCCACGGCAATAAAGCAGGGAAAGTCTTGGCAAGATACATAACTAAACGGCAACAACAGACCAAATTACCCTACATTAGAGATCCACATTCTAATGAAATGGTTAATCACCCGACACATATAGCCAACGCCTTTATGAAATACTATAGAGATCTTTATAACCTCCAACTAGACCCACTCACCACGCAACCTACCGAATTAAATATTAACTCATTTCTCAATGCAATCTCTTTACCCTCATTAACTGCCGAGCACTTAACCACACTCAATGCCCCGATCACCCTTACAGAAGTCACAGACACCATACATGCCCTTCCTAATAATAAATCTCCAGGTACAGACGGTTTCTCGTCAGAGTATTATAAGGTCTTCTCTCCGATTCTAGCTCCGTCCTTATGCACCTTGTTTAACAGTGTTGCCTCCTCCTCTATATTTCCTGAAGAAATGCTACAAGCAACTATTGTAACATTGCCTAAACCAGGGAAGAAGCCCGATACTCCACTGAATTTTAGACCTATATCTCTCCTTAACACAGACCTTAAGGTCTATGCGAAGATTATAGCGAATAGGTTGGCCAATATCACTCCTTATTTAGTAAAGTCGGATCAAGTGGGATTTGTTAAGGGGCGTCAAGCCCCAGATGGCACTAGGAGACTATTTAATCTGATCAGCCTATTGGAAAACAGGAAGACACCAGCAGCTTTTTTAGCCCTAGACGCAGAAAAGGCTTTTGATAGGGTGCACTGGGGCTATCTCAGTGCCACCCTACAAAAATTTGGCCTGCAAGGCACCATCCTATCAGCAATTTCTGCACTATACACATGCCCCTCGGCTAGGGTTTTCTCGTCTGGCGCCATCTCCGATCAATGCCATATTACAAACGGCACTCGTCAAGGATGCCCGTTGTCCCCTATAATCTTCACCCTGATGATGGAACCCCTAGCCGAGACTATCAGATCCAACCTAGACATATCAGGGATTAAGGTAGCGGGAGACATCCATAAAATAGGTCTCTTTGCAGACGATGTAGTCTTGACAGTGACAAATCCGGCTTCTTCCTTGGCAAAAGCACAAGAAATATTACAGCAGTTTGGTGCAGTATCCTATTATAAATTGAATATTACTAAATCCTGTATCCTACCTATTAACCTCTCTAAGTCAATGGTGGCATATCTCAAAGGAAGATTCCCATTCCAATGGATGACTAACTCCCTTACATACCTGGGTATTAAATTAATCCATCCCTCTAAACAAACATACAAGATGAATTTTAACTCACTTCTCGCAACTATCAAAACGGACCTAGAACACATCACAACATTTGAAATGTCATGGCTAGGCAGAATAGCAGCACTGAAAATGACACTTCTCCCCAAAATTATTTACTATTTTAGGACCATCCCAGTGGTGATTCCTGAGGCCTTTTTTTCACAAGTTGAAAAGTTGTTCAGGAGGTTCATATGGCAGGGTAAGATGCCTAGAGTGACGTTTGCCACAATTCAAAGACATAAATGGGAAGGAGGTATAGGGTTCCCTACTCTACGGAATTACTATAGAGCCGCAATTCTAGACCAAATGAAGGCGTGGTTTGAACCAGTTCCCTCCAAACTTTGGGTTAAAATAGAAAAGGCAACTGTCAGAGGAAGGGATCTTCCGGCACTACTATTAGCTAAATTGACGAGCCTACCGTTACCACAAACTGTTTTGCCCTCTATTGAGACCACACTCACAGTATGGGGGAGCATACAACCCTACATTGACCCTACGACCAAAAATAAACGCAGAATTACCGACCTTGCAATCATTGAACACCTGATACCTGACCTAACAACCTCCTCATGGAGACAGGACGGACTAAAAACCGTTCAAGGGGTATTGAATAGACATCCGCCCACACATATGTACTCTTTCACTAGACTGAAACACTTCCAATATTCACACTCGAATTTAACTTTTGAACTCCCTATAGATATCTGGTCATATCTTTGCACATCCTATGATAAACCTAGGGGACTATCTTGGTTCTATGCCCTATTACAACATAGCAAAAAACTTACTAAGACGTCACACATAACTAACTGGGAAAAAGACTGGGGCCACACATTCCCACTTGATGTATGGACGAAGGCGATCAAACTGACGTACAGATATACCCACTGTACCAACCATTGGGATAACATGCTGAAAATCCTACATAGGTCCTACCTTACGCCAGTTAGACTGTCATTGATCTTCCCTTCCGAAACTTGCCTCTGCTGGAGGAAATGCGGAACCAAAGGTAATATCTTCCATATACTATGGGACTGCGAACGTATTCGTACATATTGGAACGATGTATTTAAGTTAATGTCATATGTCACAGGTATTATTGTGCATCCAACACCCCCTCTAGCTTTAATGAATATTTCGATTACTCCCATTCCGGTCTCATTAAGAAGCGTAGTGATACATATTCTAATAGCTGCCAGATTAACCCTTACTTCAAAGTGGAAAACTGCCCAGGTTCCCAAGCTAATAGAGGTAATACAGAGAGTATCTACACAACACTCATATGAAAAATACTTTTCCATTCAGTCTGGCAATTCCCGCTCTTTCCATGAACAATGGCTACCTTGGACTTCTAAATTTCCTGATTAAGTCACTCATCTCAACTGTCTAATGACAACCAATAGGGGATCATTTGGTACAGACGTTTTATGTTTTATGTTTTATGTGTTAATTATTATTATTTTGTTTTTCTTTCCTTTTTTTTGTTACTCTTTAATTACTTTAATGAGTTCTACAATCCATGTCATAATGTTAAAAATGATATAGGTATACGCATAGTGGTTTCGGCCTCTGCTTGTGGGCCCGCCCACTCGGGTCCGGCCTGCAGGTAATGGTCTATCGCTCTGAATAAGCACTAAAAGAAACATGCCTTATTACAACAATATTTGATTGATTTACCTAACATGCTCCAGGTTACTAGCTTCTTCCTTTGTAGGGGACCGTGGCTCCACATTGTGTAGTAGGACGCGCGGTCTCCGACCCTGAATTTTCCTTTACAACATGTGGTAACTTCTGTTTGGATATCATACAATATATTGTTATTACTAATTGACTGTTTTCTGTGGACCTGTGTGTCCTCTTTTTGATGTCTTGCCTATGATATGTTCCTTTTTGAAAAACCCAATAAAAACCAATTGAAAAGTAAACCAAAAGGACTTCCAGCAGCGAGATCCTGGGTGGAAAGCGCCTTCTTATGGATGTTGTACAGAGATCAATTAGATGCTCCTTGCAAATGCTGAGGAGGAAGAATGACACCATTCAAACTCCCCGGCGTTCTTATATAGCATGGCTATAACTCTCATTGGTTAAAATGATACCATGTGACCGCATCAGCTGTATGATGCATCACATGTTGGGTAATGACTGAAAGAAAAATCCCTTAATGATATAGGTGGAGTGTAGAATAAGGGAGACTGGGAGCTCAGTGGGCAGAAGAACTAAAAGAAGTGATTGTAGTGGAAATTAAGGAACTGTTACACTTTGCTAGAAACTGTTAAAGACTGTTAAAAAGCGTATATAGGTATATGAATATGATAAGATTGTCTGATGCCTTATCAGTCTGCTAAGAGCAGCAATAATATCAGGAGCTGGAATTTTGCGAGCTCTCTGCTGCAGAAAGGTGTTATTTTGCTCTGAATAATAAAATAACTCCTGTTGACAGGATGTTTTCTTTTTTTTTTTTAAAGATGTTAAAACATGCCTTCAAATTAAAGGGAAAATAAAGAATAATTAAGGAAAGGGTAAAAAAGGGAAAAGAAAGGGAAAAAAGTTTGAGTTTACTTTTAACACTGAGATAAGTAGAATAATATATTTTATTAAAATGCCAGCAGTGCCAATGGATCCCAAAGCTGTGTGACCTTATGCTATTATTGACAGATATTGATGTTAAGCTTTACAATAAGCTTTAACAAATAATTAGTGCATTGCTAAATTAAATACGCCTAGCAGACATAAAAACGTCTCCTGTTGTTTACATAATTCAAATATTGAACAAGAAATATCCAACTGCTAAACTTTAGAACACAAATTTATAATTGCTAAGAAAGTATGCTAGAGTTGTCTGTGCACCTTTCTTTTTTCAGGTAATTGTATCCCTTAGGGTAGGTGTCAATGTGAGCTCTTGATGGCTCTAGGCAAATCATGACCAGCACCAGGGCACCAAGATCCTTTATTAGAAGACTGTTTTTTGACAGAGATGTAATAAAATCAGACTTTAATTCCGGTAGAAAAAATGTAATGTAAGTGTAATATTGGGTGCAGGTAAAGTATGAGAATTTTTTAAAACACATATACAATTGTGGTGTTTATTTAATATGACAAAACTGTGCAATGCTTTATAGGTATGCCTCCATCTTCCTTTAATTAAAAATAATATTTTGTCACTCAACTTATTAGTTAGCTTCCCAGCATGTTTTTTTGGCAATTCGCCACATTTTTTTAAGCCAGTGAAGAGACTAAAATTTTAAGTGCAACTATATTTCCCATGTCTATATATTTTGTCAAAATGCTCTCAATGTGAACTTTTCTCAGTGACCTGAAATAAATTTTTTGACAATCTTCATCAGAGGAGTAACCATTTGGTGAAGCTCAAATGCCTTGAAAGCTACTCTTTAAAAATAGGGGTGTCAACAATGATGATATCCATAAGTTGTATATAAACCACAAAACCAAAATGTAACATGTTGCAGTTTATCAGTTCTTAGATGTTGTAGCTGCTTACACATTTCAGGTTAAGCACATACAGAAAATATCTCCTGATTTTGCCAGAAATGCAGCATGTTTGTCACTTCTTATGAGCTTAAAGCGGAATTTCATCCAAAAGCGGAAATTCTGTTAGTTTGCATCCCTCCTCTATTGCCACATTCTGTACTTTTTTTTGGGGGGGGGGGGGTAACTGGTTTTGACAGGTACACGCTCCTACTTCAAGCTCAGATTGCCACATGCAAAAAAGGAAAGAACTGGATTTGGGGCTTTGCATGAGGCATGTCTATGTTGGTAAATATTTATGAATGAAGTACCTAATTATAAATATGTCAAATGTCACGATCCCCTAGGGGTAGTCCACGGAAGTATAATGTATTAAATTAATGATGTTAATGAATTGATAAATAGATATGATATATAATGCATAGTATAAAAATATACAATGAATGGGGTATACAGTGAAAACCATAATTAATGTAGTATTAATAAAAAAAAAAAAAAATTGTTAATATTAATCATAGATGGACATGATTGGACATGATTGGTACAGACAGCAACAATAAATATAATGAGCAGATGAATCAAACATAATTATCATAATAAATAAATAAATACAATTAACAAATTCATGATTGTGTGCAAGCTTGACCTGGCACTCTTGAGTGTAGACTCGACGCGTTTAATGGCGTTTAAAGCCAATCATCAGGAGTAGGATGCATACATTTAGCTACAAAATTAAATAGATAAATGGGTAATTAAAGTAACAAGTAATATACTCTGCTCTCTAAATGAAGGAAAGGAGAGCGAGATGTGGCAATTTATACTCATAGAATGACCCATAGGTATACCCCCAACATCTAGTGGGAATCAAAGATGGCTTGGAATGAACTATCTCATCCGGGGTTGAGGCAGGATGCCCCCTACAATCCAAAAACCATTCCCTATGTACCAAATTCCGGAAACTAGAGGAAATCATTTCCTCAGCCAGTCAACAATGGTGGGATGTTTTTTTTCTCCAACAATATGTATATTACACAAAATCTCCCCCCGAGGCCTTATGCCGCATACACACCATCACTTTATGTGATGAAAAAAAACGACACTTTCTGTGAAGTAAAAAATGACGTTTTTGAAACTTCAATTTTCAAAGACGAAGTTGCCTACACACCATCGTTTTTCTCACAATGTTCTTGCAAAGTGAGGTTACGTTCCACCACGTTTTACCATTGAAGCTTGCTTCATAAGTAGCTTCTGGGCATGCGTGGATGAAAAAACGTCTTAAAAAACGACGTTTTTTGCTACACACGGTCAATTTCTGTGAAGTAAAAAGTGCACTTTTGAAAAACGACACATAAAATTGAAGCATGCTTCAATTTTTTTTGGTCGTTTTTTACAAGACATAAAACGACGTTTTCCCCCACACACAGTCAATTAAAGTGACGTTTTTAAAAACGTCATTTTTTTTCATCACATAAAGTGATGGTGTGTACGCGGCATTAGAGTCCTCAAACAATGCTAATTCTGAATCAGAATTCTGTACTGCTAAATGGATTGGACTATTAGGGCAACAAAGAGATAGGAAATTTCAGAGCCTTAATGAAAGATTACTGAATTATGTAATGATATCTGATGCTCCACCTCACATGTACCTCTGACATGGCTTGTCACACTCAAGAAAAACACTAAGAAAAATGGATAATATCATTTGTAACAAACTAGAAAAGTTCAGAAGGGACTTAGATGAGTATAACCCTAGCAAAGTGTTTTTTTGAAAAAAAAAAAATTGAAATCCAGTCCATAGAAATAACCCCCCTCCCTGTTCCACTAATGTCTTGTTGTCACTTTGCGAGACAAACATTACAACACATTACCCAACCACCTCCCCCAAGGTACCCCAATAACCTCTTGACAAGAGTATAGCGCCCAAAAACAAACAAACCCCCTCACCCTACTCCCAAACCTCAACTCCAAAAGAAAAAACCTGGAACAAAATTAGAAAAGGTGCCCACTTCCAGTTGGATTCCACCCAATCATATGGTTGAACAATCCACCCCACCTCCCAGTTCCATTCATCCTCCTGAAATTTCCATAGTGCAGCCAGGTTCCATTGGAGATCACCACAGTGCAGTCAACCCTGAGTGTAATGCCCCCACACTTCCACCTGCCTTGGCTTCCATGAGTTCTGTACAGGCCCATAAAGATACTCAGCAAGTTGTTGGTTTGCATCAGGCAGGCACCCAACAGGTTACCAGCCCCAACACATCCCCCTTGCACCATGATGATTTTTTAGAGAAAGGCCCCCACCGAGCCTCACAAAACAAAAATATCAAGGAGAGACCAGAGGTAGTATTATGAAATTGACTTCAATGGGGTTAATATTATTGTTTGAAATTTGTGGATTTTTGCCCATGTTCTCCAAATGTGCTCAGGTATAGAACCCAGGCAAATTTTCCTATCTCTACCTAAGAAGAAGAAGAGAAATTTGATTTTGGCTATTAAAAAGCGTGTTAAAGCTAAGCCTAAATATATGTATACAAACACAATAAATATCCCACAAAAGATTTAACATGGTAATTACATTTTTGAAAGGTATCATTTTTTTATCTCAAAAATAACTTTATTGACAATTTGTGCCAGCATTACAATGTCCAAAACATATGCACCACAGTAATACATGGTAATTTGAAGTCATGTATGTATCATGACATTTAATAACAGGATATAACAGTTAACCCATACAAAGACAAACACATAGATACCTGCATGCTATTTCAGATATATATATATACCCCAAATGCATTATCAAATAAAATATACTACTCATTCCTGGCCAACTATCAGACGATCCATTACCAGGTCAACAGGTGCTAGGCCCGGGGTGTCTAACCATGGGGTCCATAACTTGTCAACTTTACCGAAGCTACCCCTATGCTGAAAAATATATTTTTCCAGTCGAAGAGTGTCTCCCATTTGGGCTATCCACAGTATCGGAGGGGCAGAGGAAGTCGGCTCTCGCGCAGGCCACTAGGGGCGCGTGCGTGCCGCCGGAGGCATGTGTCAAAAGTGTCCGAAGTGTCCGCCATAATGTCGCAGTACCGAAAAAAAAAACGCTGATTGCCGCCATTACTAGTAAAAAAAAAATATTAATAAAAATGCCATAAAAATACCCCCTATTTTGAAAACGCTAAAATGTTTGCGCAAACCAATTAATAAAAGCTTATTGCGATTTTTTTTTACGAAAAATATGTAGAAGAATACGTATCGGCCTAAACTGAGGAAACATTTTTTTTTATATATTTTTGGGGGATATTTATTATAGCAAAAAGTAAAAAATATAATTTTTTTTAAAAATTGTCGCTCTATTTTTGTTTATAGCGCAAAAACTAAAAACTGCAGAGGTGATCAAATACCACCAAAAGAAAGCTCTATTTGTGGGGAAAAAAGGATGCCAATTTTGTTTGGGAGCCACGTCGCATGACCGCGCAATTGTCAGTTAAAGCGACGCATTGCCGAATCGCAAAAAGTGCTCTGGTCTTTGACCAGCAATATGGTCCGGGAGTTAAGTGGTTAAACAGCATGGGCTAGATTCAGATAGCCCTGCGTAATGTTGTGCGGACGTAACGTATCTCCGATACGTTACGCCGCCTTAAATTAGGGCGCAAGTTCCGGATTCTGAAAGAACTTGCGCCCTAAGTTACGGTGGCGTAATGTATGTGCTCCGGCGTAAGCCCGCCTAATTCAAATTTGGATGGTGTGGGCGTGTTTTATTCAAATTTAGTGTGACCCCACGTATTTTAAGTTTTTTACGTAAAAGGATCCCAGTGCGCATGCTCGAAATTCCGCCGCAAATCGTCAATGCTTTAGACGTGAACGTAACTTACGTACAGCCCTATTAGCAAACGACTTACGCCAACAATGTAAAAAATTCAAAATTCGACGCGGGAACGCCGTCCATACTTAACATTGTGTACGCCTCATATAGCAGGAGTAACCTAACGGCGGACAAAGCCTAACGTAAACGACGTAAAAAAATGCGCCGGGCGTACGTTTGTTTGAGAATCAACGTATCTACCTAATTAGCATATTCCTTGCGTAAATCGACGGAAGCGCCACCTAGCGGCCAGCGTAAAATTGCAACTAAGATACAACGGCGTAAGTCAGATCTTAGTCAAATCTATGCGTAACTGATTCTAAGAATCAGACGCATAGATACGACGCCGCAACTCAGAGATACGATGGCGTATCTGGAGATACGCCGTCGTATGTCCTTACTGAATCTGGCCCCATATGTGTGGATAATTAAACAGGATTTTGCTTGGTTTTCCTTTTAATACCATTAAAACACAATTTTGTTGGTATTATGAGTCTTCTTGCTTTTTTAACAAAACTGTACTTACCCTTTCAAATACGTTCCCATCTCTTCTATTCAGTAACATTGAAATAAGGAATGAAAAAACTTTATTGGTCATTGTTTTATATTGCTGGCTGAAAACACATATTGACAAAATGGTTTTAAATCAAAAAGTCGACTAGGTACATTAATACTTTCTAAGATGTGCAGTATTTTCATCTTCAATAAGACGTAATATGCTGTAAAGATTAAATCATTTTGTCCACTGTAATTGGGAGTGATGATCAATCTATAAAGATTTTATAAGTCTACAATTTAAAAGTTACTAGAGAGAGAGACGACCTTTATTTCTTACATTTTCTGCTGACTATTTTAATTTTGTCCACTTTTTAATCAAATCACTATGAATATACTTTTACCATTCAATTGAAAATAGAGCTCTAAAGTTAATGTTAAGCTTCACAATTCATTTAAAAAAGACTGTAAATGTATACTGTATCTATAAAAATGCATATCTCCCATTTTCTAAGAACATGGAACAGTCTGCCCTGTATATGACCCTCCCCTGTTGGCTGATCATAAAAGAGAGGATATTGCATTATGGTAGCCTACCTTTTCATGGCAGCTTAACAAGAAATATGAGAAAGGACAGATTAAGTACATATTGGCTATAACCATGGATCAGAAGAAAAGGAGCACCTAACAGATCAAGTTGCATTAGTTCTTGCCTTTTGTGCGTTTACTGCCAGTACATTGGGTTTGAGAACCATGACGAGGTTGTATGAACACTCTTCATGCCTTCTGAAAGAAATGCCTGAATTCATATAAGTGTAACATTGATTGAAATATTTCAATTCAATGTAGAATTGTCTAACTTTAATCTCTGTTAAAAAAAAAGAATTGTCTAACTTTTCAACAAGTGCCTTAGACGTTACTATGTTCAATTTACTATGGCATTTTAAAGAGGTTTTGGTAAGCAGTTTTGACTTGCACAACCACTTTTTTGGTATTGTTTTTCATCATACTATGCATTTCTTAGAAGGTATGTGATGCTTTTCATTTTTGTCTCTCCTTTTTCTACTTCTTGTAACTTTGCAAGACATTGACATTGCTGAAGATTATTTTTTTTAGCTAAAAATGTATTTAAAGCAAGCTTATCATGGCAGCAAAATGAGTGGTTCCATTGCTGACCTTCTTCTGGAAATGCTAGTTACCTGACTATTACACTGACCCACTGACTTTCTACATTGGGTCATTAACACTGATAACTATTGTATGCAGCCAGGTGATCAGAACTCCTTATCTCTTCAGCATTTTTAGATAGAGAAGCGATAAATGAAAGCCTTCATGTTTCTTTTATGACAGGGTTCTTGAAATTGTATCTAATTTCAAGATAAAAAATAATGTAATGCATTGCAGTTAGCTGATCCTTGAGGCCGCGTACACACGGTCGGTCCAAACCGACGAGAATGGTCTGACGGACCGTTTTCATCGGTTCACCGCTGAAGTGGCCTGATGGTCTGATGTGTGTACACACCATCAGTTCAAAATCCGATCGGGTCAGAACGCGATGACGTAAAACACACGATGTGCAGAGAAAAATGAAGTTCAATGCATCCAAGCATGCGTCGACTTGATTCTGAGCATGCGCGGGTTTAGAACCGATGCTTTTGTGTACTAACCATCGGTTTGGACCAATCGGTCAGCGGTCCATCGGTTCGATTTTAAAGCAAGTTTTAACATTTTGGTCCGAAGGACAACAGACCGATGGGCCGTACACACGGTCAGTTTGGACCGATGAAACTGAACTTCGGTCCATTCTCATTGGTTTGGACCGACCGTGTGTACGCGGCCTAAGTGTTGTGACTGCATTCTAGTAATCCTGCCAGTAACACTCTTTCTGTCCTAGGATGACAATGGGCACTCATTGTACTGTTTTTTTTTTTGGAGGAGCCCTATTGTCACCTATAGAACAGCAAGTGTGTTAACGCTGCAAAACACCACCTCACCTCTTTCCTTATCTCCATAACATAGGAGGAGATGGTCTATGGTCCATAAAGAGTTGGATGGGGACATTGTTCAGGGACAGCATTGCAACAGAGGCAGGGAGCATAAGTAGTTATTCTTATTGTAGCTAGATTTCTGATAGGATAAACAGTTATTTTTTGCATGTATTAGATTTAACAAATCCCATGCTTTATACCTGTAGGATACTCTTAGCTCACTTCCTGTTTGAGGATGGAGTTTTTTCCTGGACACTATGCTATGTTTTGAGATAATTCATTGCAGTTATAATATAGTAAATTTTTAGTTTTTAGAACACGTTTGTAAAGTAAATTTGGTATATAAGTAATGCAACTTATGCAAATGTTTAGAAATTCCCATGGTAACTGAGGAAAAACAGAACAAACATTAAGTATAATATATATATATATATATATATATATATATATATATACCTTTAGAGAAGTTTTAACACAATTACAGGTTTACTTAAGGGTAGAGTTGAGCGGACACCTGGATGTTCGGGTTCGGGTCCCTAATATCCATACCAGACCCTTTAGGTCTGGTATGGATATTAAGGGGAACCCCGCCGTCAATTTAAAAAAAAAATTACGTGCGGTTCCCCCTAAATATCCATAACCAGACCCTTCAGGTCTGGTATGGATATTAAGGGGAACCCCGCCGTCAATTTAAAACAAAAATGACGTGCGGTTCCCCTAAATATCCATAACCAGACCTGTTATCCGAGCACGTTGACCTGGCCGGCCGCAGAAAAGAGGGGGGGACGGAGTGCGGCCCCCCCCCCTCTCCTGAACCGCACCAGGCCACATGCCCTCAACATGGGGAGGATGTCCCCATGTTGATGCGGACAAGGGTCTCATCCCCACAACCCTTGCCCGGTGGTTGTGGGGGTATGCGGGCGGAAGGCTTATCAGAATCTGGAAGACCCCTTTAAAAAAGGGGACCCCCAGATCCTGACCCCCCCTGTGTGAAATGGTAATGGGGTACACTGTACCCCTACCATTTCACGAAGGAAGTGTAAAGTCTTGTAAAAAAAAAACACACACACACCGTAGAATAAAGTCCTTTATTAATAAAAAAAAAAAAGAAAAAAACTCCAGCGGTGATAATCCACTCGTTCCCTTTCCTTCTTCAATGATGTCCTGATCCTGCGACGGCTGCGGGTGATCTCAAGCAATGAGAATATCCAGCGACAGGTGATCTCCGCTCCAGCGATGAGAAGATCCATTTATCCAGAGCGCAGCATCCCCGACCTCCTTTCACCGCTGGACACAGCCCAGCGAATGACGCGCTGAAGCTCTGACCCCGTCACGTGACCCCGCACCCTCTGACGTACCCTCTGCTACGTCACTGGGTAAGCCCCGTCTTCCCTCTTCCTGGGCTTCCCCAGTGACGTAGCAGAGGGTACGTCAGAGGGTGCGGATAACGGGTCTGGTTATGGATATTTAGGGGGAACCGCATGTCATTTTTGTTTTAAATTGACGGCGGGGTTCCCCTTAATATCCATACCAGACTTGAAGGGTCTGGTTATGGAAATTTAGGGGGAACCGCACCTCAATTTTTTTTTAAATTGACGGCAGGGTTCCCCTTAATATCCATACCAGACCTAAAGGGTCTGGTTATTGAATTTGCGGGGACCTCCACGCATTTTTTTTCCTGAACTCTGATCCCGGACCCAAACTTTTTCCAATTATTCGGGTTCTGGTCCGAGTTCTGGAAAAACCCAAAGTCCGTACCGAACCCGAACTTTACAGGTCGCTCAACCCTACTTAAGGGATAAGGTACATTAACTAAGTTAGGCTTTGTTTACTTGATTATCCCTTAAATTAAATACTTTGACTTCTAATGGAGGGATTATCTTATACTTACTCATGGTAGTTATTTGTAGGCGAAACAGCATATTTTAAAAAGATAATTGTATTACAAGTTAAAATAATAGTAAAGTGATCTTTACTAAACTGGTTTTGCAAACAAATAGAAAAAGTCAAAACTCCTAGTTTTGTTCATAAAGCTGCTTTGACAAATTTTTAATTTCTTTCATTTGCTTAGAATTTGTTTCTTTTAAACTGAGAAAGCTATTACAAATCCAAGATCAGAACCTAATATCAAAATGATCATTCTATGATCAGCACAGACTTAAGAGGGTGGGAGGGGCAGTTTGACTTTTTCAGTAAAAAAATTATAAATGAATCTTAGTATAGCTCCAGTTTTACTGATCACTTTGTCAAATAATGCTCTTCACTAAAGGTAATCTCTGAATATAGGGCCAGATTCACAAAAGAGATACGACGGCGTATCTACTGATACGCCGTCGTATCTACTGATACGCCGTCGTATCTCTGTTTCTAACTATGCGGCTGATTCATAGAATCAGTTACGCATAGCTAGCCCTAAGATCCGACAGGTGTAATGGACTTACACTGTCGGATCTTAGGATGCAGTACCGCGGCCGCCGCTGGGGGGAGTTCTCGTCGTAAACCAGCATCGGGTATGCAAATTAGCACTTACGGAGATCCACAAAGCTTTTTCCCTTCGTTAAGTCGCCGTAAGTGTTAGTTTGCCGTCGCAAACATAGGGTACCTTTTACAAAGTGTAAAGTTACAGTAGTACACCATGTAAAAGTATACCCGTCTTTCCCGTGTCGCTGTCAAATTTTTTAAATATTTTTTTTTTTTCACGGCACAACTCTTTTTTCGTCGCGATTCACAAAACCTCGGCGCATCGTAACTTTGCGCAAAGCACGTCGGGAAATTTGCGTCGGGAGCATGCGCAGTACGTCTGGCGCGGGAGCGCGCCTAATTTAAATGGGACTCGCCCCATTTGAATTGGCCCGCCTTGCGCCGGCCGGATTTAGGATACACTGCGGCAAATTTCCAGGTAAGTGCTTTGGGGATCGGGCACTAACTTGGAAAAATTGCGGCGGTGTAACTTAAATCGGAAAAGTTAAGTTGCGCCCGGGCTACGTGAATCTGGCCCATAGATTTTTTTTATCAATTGCTCCGGTTTAATTGCCCAGGTTTTTGTGTAAATTTAATTCTTTATAGTGTTAATGTTTTTTTTCCATTTTGAACTAATGAGTTTTCTCTGAATGAGAATTCAAGGCTGCACTGCAATTTCTTTGTAATAAATGACCCATAATTTACAAATCCTCTGGGGCTATGTATTTGAAGTATAATGTATGAGTCTTCCCAATACATTAACTACAAACATCTTTGTGTTTATCCTCCAGTGACTTGACCAAAACCTGTACATATTCAGCAATTTTGATATTCAGTGTAATAGTTTTAGACAGTAGTGCCTGCCAGACATTGAAAATATGGGACCAAAATAATTAGCTACCTAATTTGGTATTTACAGAAAATCAGTAGCAAAACAAAATACCATTCTCAGAAGCATCTGTTGGAAACTGCCATTCTCTAAATCCAGATCTGCATAGGACACTTCCAGGACAGTGACGCAGTGAAGCAGGCAAGGTCTAGGTGTGGTGCCCTAGAATTAGGATGGGATTCAGCAGTTACAGAACAACTACTTACTATCAAAATCATCTGAGACGTGTATGCTTTGATACCAGATTATTTTATGCAGTCTCAGCCGACCAAGTGCTGGAGGACTGTAACGTAGTTAAACAAACCTACCAACAGCTCTGTACAGAGGATGAGACTGATTATCCCTCTGAATGAGCCTTAAGGGACCAAAAACGTAAGATTCTGCCATATTTGCTCAGAAAACAGGGTCTAGGAATGTGTTATGCTCAGAATGTACTGTGCAACATGCACTTACCTACCTGACCATTACACTCATCTACCTGACACATGCACTAACCTACCTGACTATTACACTCACCTACCTGACCATTGCAATCATCTACCTGACACATGCATTAACCTACCTGACCATTATACTCACCTACCTGACCATTACACTCACCTACCTGATCATTACAATCATCTACCTGACACATGCACTAACCTACCTGACCATTACACTCACCTACCAGACCATTACACTCACCTACCTGAGCATTACAATCACTTACCTGACCATTACACTCACCTACCTGACCATTACTCTCACCTACCTGAGCATTACAACCACTTACCTGACCATTACACTCACCTACCTGAGCATTGCAATCACCTACTTGACCATTACAATCACCTACCTGAGCATTACAATCACTTACTTGACCATTACAGTCACCTACCTGAGCATTACAATCACTTACCTGACCATTACACTCACCTACCTGACCATTACAATCACTTACCTTACATATACATTTACCTACCCGACACATGCACTCACCGAATTAACGCCTTTATTTTTTCAAAATGTAGTAAAGTCTGTAACTGTACTGTACATGTCCACTCCACATTGATCTTACCTGTCTCCAGTCTCTCCGGCAGCTCATTACCGCCCGCAAGTCTCCTCTGATCCCAGCCGCGTGTTCTCTCTGACCCCGGAGATTTGTGGGAGATGTCACCCCAGGCCGCTTCTTAGTCACTCCCACCTCGGACACGTCACGCCATCACCATTGGCCTAGAGTCCTGTGGGAAATGTAGTTTGCGATGGGGGAGCGGTGTACGATTGCATGTCAGTGTTTTTTTTCTAATTTCTCCTGGCGTGCCCACAGAGAGGGCTCGGTGTGCCTGCAGTGGCACGCGTGCCACGGGTTCGCCATCACTGCACTATACTAACAATCCAATGTTAGTACAGCAATCTCCCCTGCTGTGCTATCATCCACACCAGAACACTCCAGCCAGCGATTTCAGCCATTGGCTGAGAGCACTGATCGGAAGCCAGTTATTAGACCTTTTTCGGTCATGACCCACTTGGCTGGCTTCTGTCAGACCAGCTGCCATACACATGGGCGGAATCTCGGGCGGTTTCTAATTATATTATAATTATAATTATATTATTATTTGTTATAATTATTTATTATATTATAATTTATGATTTTGTTTTTCAAACTTTTTCATACCCGAGATGTCTACTAGACTCTTGTTCGGACAGATTTAAGTGAGTTATTCCTAAGAATTACAGGCCTACAATGTAAAACGCCAAATTTCCTTGCAAAATAATGGGACCGCTTTCAGCACCTAAAATCTGAAATAATCATACCGCCAGGGAGGTTAAAGGACAAGTTCACCTATTGAAACATGTTACGTCCATATTCAAGGTGTAACATGTAAAATGTTACAAATGCACTCATTTTGACATAAATGTGGGGGGATCTTCTCCACGGCTTACTGTCACAATCTAAAAAAAATGCTGCCATGTGGGGCTCCACCTGCCCGGCTTCGTCATTCATTCACAGTGTTCTGTGAATGGGAAAACTAAAACTTGCAATAGCTTTTGTGGCTGTCAGCTTGTTGATCACCCTAGGTAGTTCATTGAGCTTCCTGTCAGAGTGTAACTGCCTGCCCATATCAGAGGTACAGGCAGACAGCTACACCATGGCCATGGCATTACACCCACGATCTGCTGATTGTGGGTGCAATGCTTTACAGGTTCCTAACAAAAATATAAACAATATATACAAAAAAACGAAAAATATAAATGCATATATTTTTTTTACCTGCAAAAAAATTTGCATTTATTATAATTTTTTTGTAAAGGTGAACTTAACCTGTAAGTACAGAGATTTGTAAAATTAGCTACTACATGGGATTTAACTATAAATGCTATATTAATATATAAGATAATTTTGAAAGCCCAATTCTGTTTAAGCCAGAAATGACTTAATGATTGAAGTGAACAGCTTCACCTTGTCTACTAAGAAAAATGAACATTTACTTCACTGAATGAACTGCCCTTATTACTTTACTAAGCAGTCCCTATAAACGTGTGGTGTTAGAAGAAGCAGCAATGCACCACCACACTTAAAGGGTCACTAAAGGCAAACATTTTTTTTTTTTTAAATAACAAACATGTTATACTTACCTCCACTGTGCAGCTCGTTTGGCACAGAGTGTCCCCTAACCCTGTCTTCTGGGGTCCCTCGGCGGCTGTCTCGGCTCCTCCTTGCAAAAGCTTTCTAACTTCATGTGAGCGAGCATAGTAGAAGGCTTTTGCGAGCGCGCTCCCGTGATACAGCGGCGGGCATAGCCGCCGACTGTATAACTCGGCCCCGCCCCCGGCGCGCCGCGTCATCCGCTGTGATTTACAGCAGCACCAGCCAATGGCTGCGCTGCTATCAATCCCACCCAGCCTAGCCAATCAACGGCCAGGCTAGGAACCGAAGAATGTCACATGGACGCGCCCGGGACTTTCGAAGGGTTAGGTAAGTAAAACGGGGGTTCGGGGGGGGGGCGGTACCATCGGATGTTTTTTCACCTTAATGCCTAGGATGCATTAAGGTGAAAAAACATTTACCTTTACAACCCCTTTAACAAGTAGTACAGGCATGTCAAACTAATATGACACAGTGGGCGGAATTGAGACTGAATATAACATTATATATTTTTATTATTAATATTTATAAAAAATTCATAAGGTTAACTCAAAAACCTAATTTTGAAAGACTAACCATTCTTTTTGTATTTGTATTTCTGTCAATAACAGTAGTTATATATTTGAAAATTATGCCAACTTGATTTGATCTTTCTTTTTTTTTGGAGTTTTTCATTTTAGGTTTGTAAAAGTATGCAGGCATAAACTAAATACAACTCATTAAAGCACAAGCACAGGCAAACCAGAGATACATAATCCTTTGCATGTATTGATCATTTTAGCTATGCAAAATGTAATTTACTGTGCATGCTCATATTGTTTGAAATGCCTATTTTTAGATCAGATTAATTGCATTGCTTACCCTTTCCAAAGTAATTATAATGAGTAATATGTTTCTTCAGCAAAACCATCATTCTCTAGAAATAGCCAAGTCAAGTTTGACACTACAGTGCTAATTTTAGTGATATGCAATCTTTGACACAATATTAAGTGGCCTATTTGTTTTTGTTTTGTTTGTTTTTTTATATATAGAAAACCCATTGGCTGTTTCAAAATGAAATCACAGACTATAAAAAGATGACATTTAAAGTACCCATCAAAAAATGCCTTATCATTATGTAATTATCTACTGTCTTTCAGAATTCCTTTATTGTTAGGTAGCATAGCAAAATCTTGTGTGAAGTTAACATACATATTTCAAAGATGACCATTAGCGTTGAATAGCATGCATTTAGCATATCTGACAAATGCTTTATGTGCTTTATGTTAAAAGGATACAGTACATTATTTTCTGTAATGTAAGCATGAAATAGTACACCTCGAGCATGAATGAAGGATTACATACATTTTGCAAACAGTTGGAAAACCTATTAAGACCACCTGGGGTGTCAGATGTAACAGAGTGTGTGCTACATAAGGGTAGACTTCTGGCTTTCTGGTAGAAAATTAGCCTTTGGCAAATGATTTCCACTTGGGACCAACACAAACAAAAAGATTCAAGGTGAACGAGTAGCGATATAAGTTGTATATTTCCTCTGATTGTATGCCAATAACCAAAGGCACATTTCAACTAATCTCCTCAATGATATTTGAACTTCTTCCAGTTGATGCATAAAAAGATAATTGTCATAGATGTTTCCAACTTACATCTTGCCTGAATGCACATTTTATCATTTTTAATGGTATAATGCATAACAGCACAGTTACTTTCTATGATTTGTTTTTTCAAACTGTGATAGATTAAAAAGCATGATTTGGGGACACTTTGATACAGTTATTTTAAAAGAGAACTATAGGTTTTTTTTTTTAATCATACTTACCTAGCTGGATGCAGCATCGCCCCGATGCTGCATCTGTCCCCTGCCGGCTCTAACACTGAGAACCGAGCCATCAAACACCACCGATTGCACGGTTCTCACAGCTCCCTGTGCAGAGAGCTGGTGATTGACAGTCATCAGCTCTCTTCTCTGCCCCCTCCTCACTCACTAGAGAGCTGGGCTGTGGATGGGGTGGGAGGGTCGGCTCAAGCACTCGCTGAGAAGCTGAGTCGGATGCTGGTCTATGCATGGGGCCGGATCCCGACCATATAGTCATGATCCCTCCCAAGCCTGGACCAACTCTGTGACATGAGCGTACAGCGGGCTTTACAGGAGGTGCAAAACAAACTGCACTCCTGTGATCTATGGGAGAAGTACAGCCAAACGAAATGGCTGTACTTCTTCTTTAACCACCTCAATACAGGGCACATTCACCCCCTTCCTGCCCAAGCCATTTTTCAGCTTTCATCGCTGTTACTCTTTGAATGACAATTGCGCAGTGATGCAACACTGTACCCAAATTAATGGTATTCGATCACCTCTGCGGTTTTTATCTTTTGCGCTATAAACAAAAGAAAAGTGTAAATTTTTTAAAAAATTACAATATTTTGTACTTTTTGCTATAATAAATATCCCCCAAAAATATATAAAAATAAAAAAAAAATCCTCAGTTTTGGCCGATATGTATTCTTCTACATATTTTTGTTAAAATAAAAAATCGCAATAAGCTTATATTGATTGGTTTAAGCAAAAGTTATAGTGGCTATAAAATAGGGGATACATTTATAGCATTTTTATGAATTTTATTTTTACTAGTAATGGCGGCGATCTGCGAATTTTATCGTGACTGCGATATTGCGGCTTACACATCGGACACTTTTGGCACATTTTTGGGACCATTCACATTTATACAGCGATCTATGCTATAAAAAAGGCATTGATTACTGTATAAATATGACTGGCAGGGAAGGGGTTAACACTAGGGGGCAATCAAGGGGTTCAATATATTCCTTAGGGAGTGATTCTAACTAAGGGGGGGACTGACTGGGGGAGGTGACACACACAGATCCACGGTCCTGCTCAGTTACTGAGCAATCGCGGGTGCACGGCGGCCATCGCATCGCGTCCCCAGTGACGTGGTGGGCACACGCGCACTTCCGGCGGTGTGCGCGCCCCCTAGAGGCTTGGGAAGGCAAAGACGTCATATGACGTCCGGCCAGAACGGACGTCATATGACTGAATAGAGTGAGGAAGGTTCAGAACCTCTGTCAGGTTTTATTGCTGTTTTTTACTTCATTGGGGTATTTTCTCATGCCCGATTTTCTCATTGTCTCTGTTCTTGCGCCAACAGGATATTTTTCATCACTTCCTGTTCCTCTACCTTTCATGTGAACAGGAAGTATGAGAAAGTCTCCACAATGGGGACACAACCAGCAAAAATTAAACCATGAAAGAGATTATAACCTATAGTTCCCTTGCTGTTTCTGGCAACAATATTTTCAATATCACAATTTTAATACAAGCATGCAGCAAGTGAACGCCTGATCCACATACTTCTTCCAGGCTAGAAACTATTAGAATCAGCATCATATTTGGACAGCTAACATTTTATGACAAACAGTGGCATAACAATAGTCATACCAGCCCATGCTCCTGATGAATTTAACAGTTCAGGAAAATGAAAAACGCTTCTGCAGCAATTCATACCTTCAATCTGAAACTTTAAATGCATATAATCTGAAATTAGATCATTATTTTCTCTTTTTTTTTTCAGAGACAACAGGTCACATACATTTAAGGTATAGACATTGCAATATTCAAAATGGTTAAGTAAATTAAATCATCTACTCAATGTAATTTTCTGCTTAAATTACCTACTGCTCACAATATATATTTTTTTTCTTATCTCTCAGTTAGGCAAATATGAAATACTGCATATTGAGATCTCCTTTTTACAATTTACAACCAGCACCTTTGTGAAGTTATCTTCTGGTTAACATGTGCTGGGCTTTCCAATTAGAAAGTCAAACATACTAGCATAGAAATAATCATGATTATTTTTATAATAACGATAATATATGAATTATTAAACATTTCAAATTAAAGGCAATATATGGTGGTTTTGTACATATTTACTTTCTTATGGTGAGGATTAAAAATTAAATTAAACATTTTTTACTAGTAAGGTCAATTTAAAATGCCACATAACAATATAATGTCTTCTGTGCAGCCATAAGGTGACACTCTTGTCTCATTTTCATGTCATTAGCATGATTACATTAAATTTTTGCTGAAAATCACCTGAATGAACCTGAATGAGTAATTGATCCAGTGACTCATCCTTTATCAGATTTGTTGAGTTGTCGGTTTCTGATAAACAAAAAGATCTGCAAAGCAAGCTACTCTGCAATGCTGTCTTTTTAGCTAACCTATCATGTTCTAGGAAAACGTGGTTATGTTTTATATGTTTATTCATAAAGCAAAAATTGTACAATTTTTTAAATAAAAATAAAAACTAAAAACACAATCTTAATCTTAAAAAAAAATGGATCCAAAACTATTACAATTTATCCAGGATTTTTTTTCCCATAAGCAAAATTGAATTAACTAATTTGCCATAAGCAAAACAATTCAGTTCTAATGATGTGTATTATATTATGGGTTGACTGATGGCTATTTAAAAAAAATTGTAGTTTCTTACAGCATGGGTGCTCCATGCAGTGCTCTTCTTCTGCAACTGACAGTCTCAGCTAGAGTACAGTGTGGGAATCATGTCACTCAGGCCTCATACACACGACCAAGTTTCTCGGCAAAAACCAGCAAGAAACTTGCTGGGAGATATTTTTTTGCCGAGGAAACCGGTCGTGTGTACATTTTCGTCGAGGAAACTGTCGAGAAACTCGACAAGCCAAAAAGAGAGCATGTTCTCTATTTCCTTGACGGGAATGGAGAAAATTGGCTTGTCGAGTTTCTCGACAGCCTAACAAGGAACTCGACGAGGAAAATGATGTGTTTCGCCCGTCGAGTTCCTCGGTCGTGTGTACGAGGCTTCACTCTTCCCTTCCTGAGCCCACATCCATTCACAAAAAAAGGTATATTCTTTTCACAGAATATTTTTTATGTAAATGGAAGGGGAGGGGTGGGGAAAAGATAGGATCACCCCTTGCCTATTCACAGAACACCTTGTGGTCACCTAGTTAATGTGATGGCCAGACTTTGAGAAGGCTCTCAGCCACAGCAACTCACTATCGACTCCACAGCTTACAGAAACCATATTGCTCTACTCAATATGGCAGGAAGAGTAACAGAGCACCAGAGAAAAATGTACAAATGGAGTACTGAAAAAAAAGAATTCCCACCCGTTCGGCCATGTAATTCCCAAGTCTATGCAGAACAAAGTTCAAAGGAGTGCTCAGTTACTCTGTGCAGTTCCACATTTTGTGAAAACGTGGAATAGGACGCCCTAGGCTCCCTCAAGAAATTGCTTTGGCCAGCTCAGTAGATGGTTTTAAAAAAAGAGTTGGATGCATTCTTAAATGCACAATATATAGCTGGATATTAATATTTATAGGTGAAAACGTTGATCTAGGGAATATCTGATTGACTTCAGGGGGTTTAGGAATTACAGTAATACATTTTTCCGCTGCAGGAGCAAATTTGACAGACTTGTGTTCTTTTTAACCTGACTAACTATGTAACTATGTAACCATAGCTGACCTCTGAAGGTTCAGCAGCCAACTGAACATTTCCAGGACCTGTAACATTTGCTGGACATCTGACATCAGCTTCTTAGCTGGTGATCTCTGAGGAAACAAAATGTCCAGGTGCCACACAATGTAACCCCACATAACTGTGGATACCCCTTCACTGTAAACAGGAAGTTCTTCAAAAATCCAAACAAATTGGAGGTCTAGTTCTTGTTATGGAACTGGTACAAGCTTATTTAACCACTTCAGATCCGTAGGACGTCCTGGGACGTCCTGGACTTTGAGTGGTGATATCTGAATGATGCCTGCAGCTGCAGGCATCATTCAGATATCTCTGTCTTCAGCCGGCGATTCTGTGCACCAGAAGAACGATCAAAGCGGCGGTTCCGCCGCTCGATCGTTCTTCTAGGCAGCGGGTGGGGACGTCCCCCCCCTCCCGCCGCCATCCGGTGCTTCTCCGGGCTCTCCCGTGCCATCGGGGGCCCGGAGAGCGAATCGGCCGGCGCGCGTTGCTGAACCATAGAGATGACTGGTGACCAGACGGTCACAGTCATCTCTATGACCGTCGGAGGGCCGGGCACGACGTTATGACGTCACGCCCGGTACCCGGAAGTAAACAAAGCCGCAATCGCGGCTGTCGGCATGTAATCGGTGAAATGTTTTTCACCGATTTCATGCTTGTAAGCCTGTAGGAGAGATGTGGGGTCTTATTGACCCCACATCTCTCCATAAAGAGGACCTGTCACAGTGATTCCTATTACAAGGGATGTGTACATTCCTTGTAATAGGAATAAAAGTGATCAAAAAAAAAAAAATTCAAAAAAAGTGTAAAAATAAAAAAATGAAGTAAAAAAATAAAATAAAATAATAAAAAAAAAAATTAAAACGCCCCTGTCCCGGTCGCTCGCGTGCAGAAGCGAACGAGCATGCAAGTCCCGCCCACATATGTAAACACCGTTCAAACCCCACATGTGAGGTATCATCGCGTGCGTTAGAGCGTGTGCAACAATTCTATCACTAGAGCTACTCTGTAACTCAAAAATAGTAACCTGTAAAAAAATTTAAAGCGTCGCCTATGGAGATTTTTAAGTACCGAAGTTTGGCGCCATTCCATGAGTGTGCGCAATTTTAAAGCGTGACATGTTAGGTATCTATTTACTCGGCGTAACATCGTCTTTCACATTATACAAAAAAATTGGGCTAACTTTAGTTTTTTTTTTTTTTTAATTCATGAAACTGTTTTTTTCCCTAAAAAAAGGCATTTGAAAAATTATTGCGCAAATACCGTGCGAGAAAAAAAGTTGCAATGACCGCCATTTTATTCCCTAGGGTGTCTGCTAAAAAAAAATATATAATGTTTGGGGGTTCTGATTAATTTTCTAGCAAAAAAATTGTGATTTTTACATAAAGGAGAACAGTGCCAAAATAGGCCCGGTAACGAAGTGGTTAAACCCAAGGCTTGCTGCTTACATAAAGAGCTTTACTTGGATTCCAAAGGCAGCACTGGTTTCTGACCTGTTACTTTCACCTTCTTCTGCAAGAGCCTGCACAGTCACCTTCTAGGAAGCATACTTAAAGGGTTTGTAAAGGAAATGTATTTTTTATCTTAATAGCTTCCTTTACCTTAATGCAGTGCTGTTTTCATGTCCTCATGGTTCGTTTTTGCTCTCAAGTTGCTGTAATTCTTCTCTGATCTCCACACTTCCTGGTTGTCTGTTTCCTGATAACCACAGTGCTGGGAGATTTCTCTCTGTGGTCACTAATCAAGGAGGTGTGATTACTGTGTGTCTAAAACCCCTCAGTACCAATCAGTTTTGTTTTCCAAACCATCACTGCCCTGTATTGGCTCTGTGGCTCTGTACAGCAGAGAAGCAGGAAACATGCAAAAACGAAACTAGAAACTACAGGTACATTATATAATTGATTGTTATCTATTTTTAATCGTTTTTAAAAGGAATCAGTTAACTATTATGTCTCTATACCCTGTAAACAGTCATTTCAGCAAAACATTTTTTTTATTATTTACAACTCCTTTAAGGCATCCAAGGATTTTCCAATCAAACGTTTGCTTTCAAAGGGCCTTCTTTTGATTTACTTCTCCAGTGAAGTTCCACCAACTAGCACTTAAGCCATAAGATCCTTTTCTTTTCTCCAGCAATTTGGTGAAAGATCAGTATGAAACTTGGAGATATGATATGGTGTCAAATAAAAAAGTAGTAGAATTTTTTCAGTCAGTTCCTATAAATAAACACTTTTAGTTGCGAAATAGGTATCCTTCAAGTCTTTCTGCCATTGGTCTATGGTGCAAGAGGTCTGTAAGTCTCCTCCCCAGGCCAGGATGGGTGGTAAATTAACACAAGATCAAATTATTTAGGCGCAAGGAATATATGCAGAGAATAGTTCCAGGACCTGTACAGCAGGTAAAGAGCTGTAATTGTCTTTAAAATCGTTGATGAAAAAGGTAGTCTATACACAAAGGGCATGTGCTGGGGGGGCACTGGCGCTAACAGCTCTTCTTTTATTTTCTTTATCAGCTCATCCCCCACAGTTATTGCCATTTTGTATCACTTGACCCTTCCTCCTAGATTGTAAGCTCTAACTAGCAGGGCCCTCTGATTCTTACTGTATTGAATTGTATTGTAATTGTACTGTCTGCCCTACTGTTGTAAAGCGCTGCGAAAACTGTCAATGCTACATAAATCCTGTATATTAATAATAATAATAATAATAATAATAATAATAATAATAATAATAAAAAGGAAGGAAAGGGGGAAAGCACAAATTGCGGTATTAACCACTTAAGGACCGCCTAACGCCGATATACGTCGGCAGAATGGCACGGCTGGGCACAATCATGTACCTCTATGTGACCGCGACCCGGTCCGAAGCTCTGTGACCGCGATCGGTCACAGGAGCTGAAGAACGGGGAGAGGTGTGTGTAAACACACCTTCCCCGTTCTTCACAGTGGCGCTGTCATTGATCGTCTGTTCCCTGATATAGGGAAAGGCGATCAATGACGTCACACGTCCAGCCCCCGCCCCCCTGCAGTTAGAAACACATATGAGGTCACACTTAACCCCTTCAGCGCCCCCTAGTGGTTAACTCCCAAACTACAATTGTAATTTTCATAGTAAACAATGCATTTTTTTAAGCACTTTTTGCTGTGAAAATGACAATGGTCCCAAAAATGTGTCAAAATTGTCTGATGTGTCCGCCATAATGTCGCAGTCACGAAAAAAATCGCTGATCGCCGCCATTAGTAGTAAAAAAAAAAATATATTAATAAAAATGCAATAAAACTATCCCCTATTCTGTAAACGCTATAAATTTTCCGCAAACCAATCGATAAACGCTTATTGCGATTTTTTACAAAAATAGGTAGAAGAATACGTATCGACCTAAACTGAGGAAAAAAACTTTTTTTATATATTTTTGGGGGATATTTATTATAGCAAAAAGTAAAAAATATTGCATTTTTTCAAAATTGATGCTGTATTTTTGTTTATAGCGCAAAAAATAAAAAACGCAGAGGTGATCAAATACCACCAAAAGAAAGCTCTATTTATGGGAAAAAAAGGACGCCAATTTTGTTTGGGAGCCACGTTGCACGACCGCGCAATTGTCAGTTAAAGCGACGCAGTGCCGAATCACCTGCATATTGGTCCAGGTCTTAAGTGGTTAAAACATAGAATTTATTGACAACAGCAAAAAACACTCACAAGATTAAAATCATAACCATGCTTATCCTTCTTAAAGCGGAGTTCCACCCAAAATTGGAACTTCTGCTTAATCCACTCCTCGCCCCCTTACATGCCACATTTGGCATGTAATTTTTTTGGGGGGGGGGGAGTGGCGGCTTCAGGAGGAGTGGAACTTCCTGTCCCACTTCCTTCTTTCCACAGAGGGGCTGCTAAGGCGAATAGCCTAATCGCCTTTCTGCAGCCCCTCCCTGTAGGCGATCGCCTGGGACACGTGACAGGTCCCAGGCGATCGCCTGTCCAATTGGATGGCGCGGCGCCACTCGCGCATGCACAGTGGGTGCCCAGCCATGAAGCCGTGTGCCCACACTTGGAATGAAGATGCCGACTGGAGAGGGGGGGAGAGGAGCGGAGCCCCGGCCGGTGCGTCGCTGGAACGTGGAGCAGGTGAGTGTCTGTTTATTAAAAGCCAGCAGCTACACTTTTTGTAGCTGCTGACTTTTAATAAACATAAAAGCTGACTGGAACACCCCTTTAAAACCCGTGCTGGTATTGTAACATGCAGCTATTTATAGAGGAGAAAATGTAGGGACTACAAGGACCAGCGACTCTAAGAACACCTAAAGCTAATGTCTGTTTTGTACAGAAAATCTACCAATATACCGTTTAGATTAGCACCTGTATTGTGTTACCTGCTAACAAAGGTAGTTATATAGGGGAATGGGTATTACGAAGTATACATAATACTAAGGTAGTGAACTCTGGGTCCAGAGTGTTTTTTACAGTTGCCAATAAATCCTATGTTTTAATACTGCACTTGGGTGGTGCTTCCCCCCTTTCCCCCTTTGTGGTGATTTAACAAAATCCTGTTTCTCAATGAGAACCATATAAAACAAGGAAATCCCCCCTGTATGCTCGAGACCTGGTTTAAAGCATTGACAAAACCTTTGCCCCGGGAGCTTACACTCCATCTTAGGTTCTTCATGGAGATAAGATAAGATACGATATGGAGGTAATTATAGAACTCTCTACAGGGCAGGTTACATTTTAATTGCAAAGCTGGGAATAGTTTAATAATGTTGCCATTATAAAGGTCACTAATGGTGGTAATACCTTGTTCCAGTGACAAATCAGATTAGAGGGCGGAGAGTACAGTGATGGGAATTAGTAGTACCGTATAGAGGGAGGCATTGAAACTTGTGGCACGCAATGCACGCCAGGCTGTAAAAGTGACATGTATAGTAGGGGATAAGTTGGTCGGTATAGAATGCAGATTTCTAAAAGTGTGAAGGTATGCAAGTAAATCTCTGCTTTTAATTCACACCATAAGGACTAAGTTTGTTCTGAAAATTAATCTTTAGTCTGTACTAAGAAAGCAGCAAGGCAATAGATCTGATGACCTATGAACTAAATGCACTGTGTGTTTTTTTACACTGCCATAAAAAGCTGTTCAAAAGCGATTTTAAGGATGTAAAGCAGTGGTTCTCAACTTGGGGTCGGGACCCCATCGGGGGTCGAATGATGATTTGCCTGGGGTCACCGAATCCTGGGCTGTTTCTGAAGCCCGCACTGCACTCCCTTCCTTTTTGCGGCCTCCCAGCTGGGCTGTTCCTGGAGCCTGTGGCCGCCCAGCTTGGCTTTTCTGGGGGCCTGCGACCACCCAATGAGCCACTTTACAGCCACCCATTCAGTTCATGGCATGACTGGGGGGCAGTTGACTGGTGAGGAATGTGAAGAGGGAGGGGCTGGAGAAATGTTGAGAACCACTGATGTAAAGTATGCCTTGGCTATTGGGATAGGAACTGTTCTAAAAATATAAAGTAATTGTGGAAGAAGTTGCATCTTGCATCTTAAATGCTACAAGTCAACCTGATCAAGGCAGATATTAGTACCTAGATATTGGTAATAAATTTGCGTTAAGCTTGTCCACAAGTGGTAGCTATTTTGCTGCAAAGAGAAGGTCTTTTGTTTTAGTAAGAACACTGCCCAACACTGGCAAATGGAAACACTTTCCATCCAGTAGTGACATCCACACCAAGATCCAATATGTAAGATTTCAATGCATTCACATTGAAATAAGACACTCTAATAAACAATTGCAAAGACTGATTGACTGCCAGGGATGTGAATACCCGAGTGAGCATGAGGAGATAGGGACTCAAAATAAGCTTAAAATGCTTGCAATAGTCACCAATTAGTCCATCTGGTCCTGGGGATTTGTTGTTAGGAAGGGTATCTATAACTCTGTACATTTCTGGTAAAGAAAAAGGTGTGTTAAGGGTCTAAAGGTGCCCTGGTGAAAATTTTGGAAGATTAAATCCCTTTAGAAAGTGATGAATGTAATTTAATGTGGGTTGAGGAATTTGATCATCTTCCTCTAAATGATATAAGGCACTATAATAAGAGCTAAAAAGCATTTGGTATATCCTGTGGATCATATATCTTTTTATGAGAAGACAGATGGTGTACTCTATATAGAGTATTTTGGTCTTAAAGAGGTTGTAAACCCTATAAAAAAAACAAAAACACAACAACCTGTAAGATTAAGGCATAATGAGCTAGTATGCATCGCATACTAGCTCATTATGAAATACTTACCTTAGAACAAAGCTCTCATAGTTGGGACCACACACCGCTGAGATGGTCGGCATCTTTTGGGTACACGGGCTCCGGTGCTGTGATTGGCCTGAGCCGCGATGATGATGGTCATGGCACAGGGCCCTGAAGAATCAGGACAAGTGACCTTTTCTTTAGAGCTCATGCGCCGATGACATTGGTGTCGGCGTATATAGTAAATATCTCCTAAATGGTGCAAGTTAAGGAGATATTTACAGAACTTAAAGGTAAGCCTTATTATAGGCTTGCCTGTACGTACTTTTAAAAAGGAAGGCCGGATTCTCGTAGCACTTACGCCGACGTATCTACAGATACACCGCGTAAGTGTAAATGTGCGCCGTCGTATCTATGCGCCATGCCCATAGAACTAGATACGCCTGAAAATAGGCTTCCTCCGACCGACGTAACTTTCCTACGCCGGCGTATCTTGGGTGCATATTTACGCTGGCCGCCTCATTGCAAATATGCAAATGAGTGAGATACGCTGATTCACGAATGTACTTGCGCCCGGCGCATTCAGATACGCGGTTTACGTAAGTCGTACGTCTGACGTAAAGTTAAGCCTCATAAAGCAGGTGTAAGTCATGTTAAGGTATGGACCAGGGAACAGCCGTCGTTTACGTAGTAGTACGTGAATAGGGCTGGGCGTAGGTTACGTTCACGTCATAGGCAGTGATTCGACGTATCTTAGGGAGTATTTCCGACGTGATTCTGAGCATGGGATGGCGCATGCTCCGTTCGTCCGGCCCATCATTTGCATGGTGTCACGCTTCATTTAAATGGATTACGCCCACTTCCACCTACTTTGAATTAGGCCGGCTTACGCCGAAGAATTTGCGTTACGCTGGCGCAACGTTGGGAGCAAGTGCTTTGTGAATACTGTGCTCGCCGCTCTGTGCTACGTCGGCGTATCGTATATTTGATACGCTACGCCGGCATAACTATGCGCCGAGGTAGGAGAATCCGGGCCGAAGACTTTACTTTCTCTTTAAATCGATTACCCTGTAAACATCTTGCCAGCATTTTACCTGTTATTTCCCCAGGAGTATAATATGAAATTTTTAGTAGTTGAGTAGTCTTCTCAAAGTTACAGTATGTAATAGAACTTCCCCGGAGCCCATGCAAATGTTTCACTTGTTAAAATTAAAAGTAAAAAAAAGTTGACAAAGTCAAGGTTTGAATTTACGGGGTTGATTTACTAAAGGTAAAAAAAAAATTCACTTTTCAAAGTTACACTTTGCAGGGGAATTTTCCCCATAGCTTTGTGAATTTGATTAATTTTAGCTGACTTCCACCATCCAATAATGTGCAAGCAAAAATGCTGTTTCTTCTCATTCTTCCTTGCACCTGATTCTTTGCAAAGTGAAACTTCACCATATCCACTAAGCTCAGGGGCAAATGTCAAAATCTGTTAGGCTCTGAGAAACAAAGCAGGTCACATAAACAGATGTTAATGAGATCACTTATACAAAACAGAGAGAAATAAATTAACTGTTTATACAAAAAAATGAAAGAAGCAACCAAGGCAGCGAAACACAGAATGTTTCATAGCAATTAGCATCAACATACATTGCATACTATGCAACAATGGCAAAAGTCTGCATGAAATTTAATGTTTAAGGAACCAAAAATACAGCATTTTTCACACACTAAAATGAAAAATTGTGAGGGTGTATTGCAATATAATGCCAACAAACAATCAATGCAGGAACAAAGATTGTCTCTGGACAGCCACACTCTGAACAAATTGTAGCCTTTTATTAAAAGAAGGACAGCACTACAAGCCACAGCAAAATAAAATAAAACCTGACTGCTGACGCGTTTCACACTAAAACTAGTGCTTAGTCATAGCTAATTTTAGGATAGCTTCAAATGTTTCAATCTGTGACTGCAGTGGCTGGTAGAGATGGCCTGTCGGTTCGCCAGGCGGTCGTTTCACGGCAAACTTTCGTCGTTAGCAGTCCGCCAAACCTTCGGACATCTGGCGATGTTCGCGACGGTCCGCAATGTTACATGGGTAAGAACTTTGACCTATGACACATCCATCAGGTGGTGCAGGACAGCCAATTGAGACATTGCAGTACATGGACATACCCCCTACCTTATAAATAGACCTGATCTGGCGGCCATATTACATTCTGCTGTTTGTCAGTGTAGGGAAAGGGTGCTGTGTTTGGAGCAGGGACAGGTTGTATTATTTCAAATAGCTATCTAATGGTCCACAAAAGTCATTTTAAGGACTGTTATACAGTAGGTGTGCTACTTGCTCTAGTATATAGGTGTCTAATACATTCATATACTTTTTGTCAGTGTAGGGAGAGGCTGCTGTTTGCAGCTGGGACATACTGTATTCATTCAAATAGCTATCTAAAAGGTCCAAAAAAGTCCTTTTAAGGACTGGTATAGGTGTGCTACTTGGTCTGCACTGCAGTACATGATAGTGTGTAACTCATTCATACACTTTTTGTCAGTGTAGGGCGAGGTTGGTGTTTCCAGCAGGCACAGCGTTTAGCGACACAAATCGCTACCTAACAGGTCCACACAAGTCCTTTCAAGCACTGGTATAGGTGTGCTACTGTGAAGGGCTCATGCCTGTGAAGTAGTGCATGTTTCCCGTGCTTATATCTGTCCCTGTACAAGATGTCATTTCTGAAGGGAAAAAAAAAGTAATTCAAAAGTACTCATGGCTATAAAGAATACAGTCATTGCTCAAAAAAATAAAAAAAAAGTGGGGGTCAGCCCAAATTCAATTACCAGGCCCTTCAGGTCTGGTATGGATATTAAGGGGAACACTGGCGTCAAATAAAAAAAAATGACCTGGGGTTCCCCCCAAATATCCATACCAGGCCCTTCAGGTCTAGTATGGATTTTAAGGGGAACTCCACCCCAAATTGAAAAAAATAAAAATGGCGTGGAGTTTTCCCTCAAAAATCCACACCAGATCCCTTATCCAAGCACACAACCTGTTTGCCGGCAGAAAAGAGGGAGGGACGAGAGAGTGCCCCCCCCTCTCGTGAACCATACCAGGCCACATGCCCTCAAAATTGGGAGGGTGCTTTGGGGTCCCCCCCAAAACACCTTGTCCCCATGTTGATGGGACAAGGGCCTCATCCCCACCTGGCCGGTGGTTGTGGGGGTTTGCAGGCGGGGGGCTTATCAGAATCTGGAAGACCCCTTTAACAAAGGGGACCCCCAGATCCCGCCCCCCCCCTGTGTGAAATGGTAATGGGGTACATTGTACCTCTACCATTTCACCAAAAAAGTGTCAAAAATGTAAAAAAAAGACAATAGCCGGTTTTTGACAATTCCTTTATTAATGTCTTTTTTCGGCGCTTCTTCTTCCATCTTCTTTTCTGCTTTCATTCGGGTTTCTTCCTCCATCTTCTTCTTCCTCTGCTCCTTTCTTGGGTCTTCTCGTCCGCATCTTGCACCAGCTTCTTCCTCCATCTTCTTCTCCTTCCTTCGGTCTTCTCGTCCGCATCTTGCACCGGCTTTTTCCTCCATCTTCTTCTCCTTTCTTTGGTCTTCTCGTCCGCATCTTGCACCGGCTTCTTCTTCCCCGGACGATCCGCTTCCAATTGAAGTTCCCACCGTGTGACGCTCCCGTTCTTCAGACAGTACTTTTATCACTGAGGACGCAGCGTCATCCGGTGACCCCTCCCCCTCTGACACCACGGGGAAAGCCATAAGAAAGTACCCGTATGATACATGTGCATCAGAGGGGGGCGGGGTCACAGGAGCGTCACACAGCGGGAACTTCAATTGACTCCATCATTATACACCTGTTTGGCATGCTTCTCTTCTGCTTGCTCTAGCACCCTCTTCACCAACCGAGAGACCCAGAACCTATGTCCACCCATTCAGGTGCCAAAACTCAAGGTGGAATCCCTCATCTTTGGAAAGTGCCGCAGTCTGGTTACTGTAAAACTCGATTCAAGATTAGAGCTGAGACAGGTTGTCCAACCAATTAAAGCCATTAGTTAAATGACTAAAATCAATAGATTACAGTGATTTTTAAAGCCCCAAAGCATATTATGGTGGAAAATTAAGTAAATAGTTAGCAAAGAAGATTTAAAAGTCACGCAATATTCACCTGGTTTCCAATGCTGTCCCACACAGTAGTCAATTGCCTAAAATGTCATCTGACTTAAATGATACACATAGTCATTTATTTAGAAAAACTGAGAACATACTGTGAGTGTAAGTTTTCATGGGTCTGTCCCTGAGGAAGTGCCATTAAAATATGCTGCACTCCCAGTGCAAAGATGTAGATCACTCCCCTGAAGTCCAGCCCCAGACAAGAGGTGAAGAGGACTCAGTATGAGCATAAATGCATGTTGGGGGATGTGGGTTGCTGCTAGGGAGAAGCAGGGGCTTTATTCATTCACTACTGTATTTATCACTCATAAAAATATCAATTTAGCATATATGGTATTATTGCTGTTTTTCATTCAGTTATTACTCTCTGAGTATAAATAATATGAATTATACATATGCATGCAGCAGTTTAATGATTGATAACATACTGTAAGCAAAGTAAACATTACATTAATTTACAACCCCACGTGTATGGATACATTTCTTATGAGCATGTAAGGACATTAAATGGATTAAAACAGTGTGTAAATAGTACTAAAAACAACATGGGGTATCACAGAATGTGGCAATTTTATGTAATAGATCAACATTTTGATAACGATATTACAATTATGACAGGACCAGAGTATTGTTGTATATTGGTCAGTTGGAACTAATGTATTGTACGATCTTGATAGTTAATTATCATTAAAAAAACACCACATGCAAAGATCATCAATTAACCCAAACTTCAGGATAAACAAATATTGTCTAAATACAAGAGGCTTATGTATTCCTTCTTGAATCTTGGTGTGCTTTGTGTATTTCTTCCAGGACTCTGCAGTAACCCAGGGTGAAACTTTTCCTTTGTTACAGTACTTCCTGTAATAAGGACCACTTGCTTCTGTTCTCTCTCCTTGTGTAGGGTGACTGGTCTTGTCTCACGCCCTCCTATAGTTTTCTACAGGCAGCCTGTAGTAAGTGTCCCTGCTATGTCCTTCCCACAGCTCTACTCTCTGCACATAACCATAAAGGTTATGTGCAGCACAGTTATGTCACTTCTTGTACAAAGTAATATCTGGGTTGGCAGCAGCATTTGATGCACACTAAGTGGAATTATAGCCCAGCAATCAGTTAGAGGCAACAGGGTCATAAAGCCCAACTTGAGGATCAAAGTAACCTATTCCTCCTTTGCACCCATCTCTCTCACTGATGACTGGGTTAAAAAACCCTCCTAAATATCTGTTAAAATACTTAAACTATGGTCATTTGATCATCTAGCACCGGGTCCTTCTCCTCTCTGTTTATTTCCTTGGATGGGTCCTTCTTCCAGGTGTCCACGTCATTGCCTGCGTAACATTAAAGCCTAGTACACATGGGCCGAAAGCTGGGTGACATAGGCTGGGTAATTAAAAACCAGCTGAAATTTGGGCTGTGTGTATGCCAACCGGTCCTACAGAAGCCGTTTGGCCATCTTCTGTCAGATGAGCATGCTGGAAAACCAGCAGCTGACCGATTCCCGATCAGCACTCTCAGACAATGGCTGAGAGCGCTGATCGGAGTGTTCTGGCTGGGGGCTGCCCCCTGTCAGAACACAATAGCAGGGGAGATCGCTGTACTAATATTGTTTTTTTTGTACAGTGACTCCAACCTGAGCTGTGAGGTTTAATGATATTGTTTACTAGGCTTAAGAACAGCAATTGGTTAGCCAGCAGTGGTGTACTTTCATGATCCAGAAGAAGACCAATGTCAAGCTGAGGGGAGGAGAAAGGAGCGGACCAAACAATGAGTGTTAATGATTTTGACCAGTGCTCAAAGCAAGGTCCATAAAGACATGGATGAGTGAGTTTGGAGTGGATGAACTTGACTGGCCTGCAAAGAACTCTGGGCCAGATTCACGTAGCCCGGGCGCAGCGTAACGTAACCGATTTAGGTTACACCGCCGCAAATTTTCTGTCTAAGTGCCCGATCCACAAAGCACTTACCTGGAAATTTGCGGCGGTGTATCCTAAATCCGTCCGGCGCAAGGCGGGCCAATTCAAATGGGGCGGGTACCATTTAAATTAGGCGCGCTCCCGCGCCGGACGTACTGTGCATGCTCCCGATGCAAATTTCCCGACGTGCTTTGCGCGAAATTACGACGCGCCGACGTTTTGTGAATCGCGACGTGAAAAAAAGACTTGCGCCGGGAAAAAAAAAATGTAAAAAAATTCAAAAGCGACGCGGGAAAGACGGGTATACTTTTACATGGTGTAGTAATTTTACACTTTGTAAAAGGTGCCCTATCTTTTGCGACGGCAAACTAACACTTGCGGCGACATAACGACGGGAAAACGTTTTGTGGATCGCCGTAACTGCTAATTTGCATACCTGACGTTGGTTTACGACGCAAACTCCCCCCAGCGGCGGCCGCGGTACTGCATCCTAAGATCCGACAGTATAAAACTATTACACCTGTCGGATCTTAGGGATATCTATGCGTAACTGATTCTATGAATCAGTCGCATAGATAGAAACAGGGATACGACGGCGTATCAGCAGATACGCCATCGTATCCCTTTTGTGAATCTGGCCCTCTGACCTCAACCCAACAGAACAACTTTTGGATGAAATAGAGCGGAGACTGTGAGTCAGCCCCTCTCGTCCAACATCAGTGCCTGACCTAACAAATGCACTCCTTGAAGAATTGCCAAAAATTCTCATAGACACACTTTTAAATCTTCCCAGAAAAGTTGAAGCTGTTATAGCTGAAAAGGGTGGGCCAACTCAATATTGAACCCTATGGACTAAGACTGGGATGCATTACAGTTCATGTGTGTGTAAAGGCAAGTGTCCCAATACTTTTGGTAATATGGGGGGTTATTTACGAAACGCAAATCCACTTTGCACTACAAGTGCAAACTATAAGTGCAAAGTGTACTTGAAATTGCACTGAAAGTGCACTTGGAAGTGCAGTCACTGTAAATCTGAAGGGTAGATTTTAAATGAGGGGAAGCTCTTCTGATTTTATTATCCAATCATGTGCAAGCTAAAATGCTGTTTTTTTATTTTCCTTGCATGTCCCCCTCTGATCTACAGCGACTGCACTTCCAAGTGCACTTTCAGTGCAATTTCAAGTGCACTTTGCATTTAATAACCCCCATAGTGTACATTTAAATTAAAGTTGTTGTGCCTGGAGTTAGCATTAAACCCAGAACAGTGGGGGTTATTTACGAAAGGAAAATACACTTTGCGCTACAAGTGCAAACTACAAGTGCAAAGTGCACTTGAAATTGCACTGGAAGTGCAGTCGCTGTAGATCTGAGATCTGTGCAAGCTAAAATGCTGTTTTTTTTTCTTCCTTGCATGTCCCCCTCAGATCTACAGTGACTGTACTTTTGAGTGCACTTTCAAGTGCACTTTGCACTTGTAGTGCAAAGTAGAGTTGCCTTTAGTAAATAACCCCCATAGTATACATTTAGATGAATTTTTTTGTGCCCGGAGTTAGCATTAAACCCAGAACAGTGTATATTTTCCAACCACTAACTGCGCTGTAGTATTTAATTAGTGATGCAATAACTTAATGTAACCACTCATTTTACAACTTTAAGTTTATCTCTCAACTCGATTGCCAAAATCGAATAGGATCCGATCCGAAGGGCCGGCCTACAGTAGTAGTCGGTGGAGTTTACATTTTGGAGGTAAATAGTTGTAGTCTTTGGATGTTAGAACATACTGTTTATAAAAATGTATTTCACAGGAACATACAAAGGCACTTTACAGAGAGGGTGTATTTTTTTATATATAAATGTAATGGAAAAATTTGGTTTGCTTGCTAAGCTGAAAGTGCAAAAAGAGCTTACTCTTAATCCTCAAAATCATAAAAAGAGAAATGCACAGCAAAATAAAATGTTAAGTTAGTTGCACTGATTAGAGACTTTCAAAAAAAAAAAAAAAGTATATACCAGTAAATGTGTTATTCTACCTGAACTCTGGGAAAAGTAAACATAAATACTGCAGTTTCTAAAATGTTAATAATGTCATTGGAGTCTCTGCCATCAGAGGCAGCAACATCATGTATAAGTGCTCTGTGTCATTGAAAATGTTCAAAGCTTCTCCATTATCACATCCTGAAATTAAACCTCTGCTAAGCTTCAGTGGAAATCATTTTAAGAGGCAAATAATTCTTCACACAAGCTGATGGCAATCATGATGTCTGTATGAAACTGATAAGATTCACTGGTAAAACTCTACCAGACGGTCTGTAATGATTTGTCTGGTTTATACCCAAAAAAGACACCATTAGCTTTAATTTTACTTCTTTCCCTCCTCCCACCCAATGTATAGAACTGTGCAGGTTATTGGGAGGGCAACACTTTTCTTTGCTTATTACAGAATCTGGAACAGCAGATAACATACATTTATATATACCACATAGATGAGGTGTAAGACGTGTAACCATCACATTGGAAATTATTCCAAGTTATTTGTACCTGCAGCACATCTCTTGCATAACTATGTATGACTCAGCTTTATATTAAATTCACTAAATTCATGCCATGTACCTCAATGCTTAGTTTGTTGAAAATAGCCTATCTGTCTCTCTATTTGTCTGTTGTTAATCTAGCTGTCTGTCTATTCAATCACAAATAATTAAAGACGAAGTAAACCCAATGGGGCCGGATTCAGATACCTCCACATATCTGTACGGCCGGCGTAACGTATCGGAGATATGTTACGCCGCTCTAACTTTGGGCGCAAGTTCTTTATTCAGAACTTGCGCCCTTAGTTACGGCGGTGTAACGTATCTGTTGCGGCGTAAGGCCGCGTAATTCAAATGGGGATGTAGGGGGCGTGTTTTATTTAAATTTATGTTGACCCGCGTTTTTGACTTTTTTTTAACGGCGCATGCGCCGTTCTTAAAAACATCCCAGTGCGCATGCTCGAAAATCCGCTGCAAAACGTCATTGCTTTCGACGTTAACGTAAATTACGTCCATCCGTATTCGCGAACGACTTACGCAAACAACGTAAATAAATTCAAAACTCGGCGCAAGAATGACGGCCATACTTAACATTAGCTACCCCTCATATAGCAGGGGTAACTATACGCCGGAAAAAGCCGAATGCAAACTACGTAAAAAAAAGCGTCAGGCGGTCGTTCATTTCTGAATTGGCGTAACTCCTCATTTGCATATTCGTCACGTAAAAATACGGAAGCGCAAGAAACAGCACGGAGGTCTTATTCTTCACAGTGCATGCGCCAATGATGGCATTGGCGCTCTACAAGTGAAATACCTCCTAAACGGCGCACGTTTAGGAGATATTTCTACTACCTATAGGTAAGCCTTATTCTAGGCTTACTTATAGATAAAAGACAGACAAAGGGGTTTACAACCCCTATAAGGAAGTGGTTCTAAAGGCAAAAAATGTTACTTATTTTTTTTAAACAAGATTTTTACACATTTATTTACATAACTAGTTACAAAAACTGATACTGTTAAGTTCTTTCCCTAAAAGGAAACAAATATGTATCCCAAACCTGGCACCCTAGACTCTCTTGGGCCTGGCAGTGGCTTTTCCTACTGACTTACCTGCAACTCTGAATATCTGATTGATCTTTTGAACAATCCACACTGATATTTCGTTTTCCGCTGAACTCTTATTCTCCCCTGAATTTCATTTATAAGCCATGTCTTTGCACTTCCTGTTTGCCAGATTATTGTGCTTATGCATTTATCTTGTTGCATCTGCTTCACTGAGTCCTTATTACCATTACTTGTGTACAATCCCTGGGATGCCAGTTCACCAACTGATCATATCTCTTTCCTCTTTTAACCTGATTCATTTGGCTATTGACTTTGGTTTAACCAAAAAATGTTTTTTAAACTTAATGCATTCTCTGCATTAAGGTAAAATACTTTTCAATAGCAACTCCCTTCTAGAGCCCCCCGCCTCCTCAATTCAGCGCTGTCCCATCTCCCATTTCCCGCTCTTCCTGTATTCACAGCAGGCTCTGACAGTGGCTCCTAATGCTGTCAATCAAATCATGTAAGAAGAGAGTGGAAGGGGGCTAGCTGCACTGTGTGTGTCTATGTACACATACAGCCTGGCTTGGAAGTGCTCTCACACGAGGGCTCCCATAGCAAGACGTTTTCTATAGAGGCACTTGGAAAAGAGGAAGAGCGGAGAGCGCTGATGGTGGTTTGCAGAAGAGGTAAGGGGTCCACTCTGTGCAAAACCATTGCACAGAGTAAATAAGTTTAACATCTTTTTTTATTTTAGGAAAAACAAGATTCACATCCATTTTAATACTGACTATAAAGGTTCATGCACACAGACATTTGCAGGTGTAAATGTATTCCAGGTATTTTATCGCTCTCAGAAAGATACATGTGGTGCAAACAAATTAACGTATTTGTATTCAAGTAAATGCCAGTGCTCTTTTTTACCCACACAAGTGCATACTATGCATTTTCTGAACACAGATATTTTATATAGGGGAATACTGTACATCATATGTGTATGCATAGGTAAATGCACAACGCATCAGTGTTTACATGGGTACAAGCATGTACAGTTATTCAGTTGTATGGCCGGCTGTACGCGTCTTTTGCAGTTCCCCAAGCCCAGGAAAATGCCAGGAATTTTAAGCTAGAGGACATTCACACCTGCAAACGTTCATCTGCATGAGCTTTAAAACAGGTGTATTTTTAGGCTATTGTAGGCCTTATAGGAATGCTAACTGGTAATGAATCTTTCTCTGGTGTGAAATAAGCTCTCTTAGGGGAAGAGGGGGAAGGATTACAAGAAAAACATGTGAATGTCTTATGGACTTGGCCAAGAAAATGGAATGCATTAAAGTTTATCTTGTACATGCTCTTCTGCTTATGTCTGAGGTGCCATCCTTCTCTTGACAAACTGTTTTAATTTAACATGATGACAAATTGCCTTAAAAAAATTGAATATATTAAACTAAATATATACTTCTGAACTTCTGCAGTGAGCAATACACCTGCTTAATTGTATGTACTGTATTTTGTATTATTGCAAATGTGTTTAAAAACATCCTTCTTATTTGACCTCAAAGTGGAACTATAGTCAGAAAATTAAAGTGATTGTAAAGTCTCCTTTAAAAAATAACCTGCTCTATGCAGTGGTTTTGCACAGAACAGCCTGGATCCTCCTCTTCTTGGGTGCCTCTTTGCTGCTCCTGGCCCCTCTCTCCTGTCGAGTGCCCCCACAGCAAGCAGCTTAAAATATGCGCTGTCACTGTACTAATGACACTGGCAAGGAAGGGGTTAACAGGGACGATCAAATGGTTAAATGTGTATCTAGGGAGTGTTTACTAACTGTGGGCCATGTGCTTGTACTGTTGGAAGGCAGAGATCCATGTTCCTGCTTAGCAGAAATACAAGATCTCTACCTTCCCTAATGACAGAACAGTGACAAGACAGAACTGTATTGTTTACATAGGCAGACCACCGATTTGAATGATCGCCAGGTGACATTGAGTCTGTCGGACCCGCTGATTGGCTCTTGTGTTCAATCAAGGCGAGCGCACGGCCAAGACCCAGAAGTGCAGAATCATGTACCTACTTGAACAAGAAAAATGAAAAAAAGAGAGCACACATCTCATAGTGTAGTACTGTGCAAAATATTTAATAATGAAAACCAATAAAATATTATACTCACAAACAATAAGAGAGGGGTTGCGGTGGGTAGCAGGATACTGGAGGTGATGTGAAGTCTGTGCAAGGGACCAGGGCCATCTTTAATATGGTTTTGGCCCTGGGCAAACATTTTTTTGGGCCCCCCTCTAGCTCATTTTGGGCCTGGCTGGTTCACATGTATGTGTTTTGGCGACCCTCATTTGTGCAGGCACAGCAGCCCATTGATTTGAATGGGCTGCCATGCCTTTGTTTCCTGTAGAAAAAAAGGTGCATTCAGCATTTAAAAAATATAGTTGCCTTGAAATCCATTCTGCTTTTGCACCATGCTACTTACCTGCAGTTCTTGCACACACAAACGCACTGTGTTTTTAAAAGCGTGACCTAAACATCTAAAAATGCAACAAGTTTGACAGTGCGGGAACTGCAGCTAAGTCACAGCAGAATGGACAGACAGTGTTGTATTTCATTGCTTGATGGGCATAGGTGTGCCGTGTGCGCAGCCTATTACATGATGCATGTGCTTTTTTTTGCAGGAAATGCAGGCATGGCGGCACATTCAAATGAATGGGCTGCTGTGCCTGCGCAAATGTGGGCCGCCAAAACACATACATGTGAAACAGCTAGGCCCAAAATAAGCCCATCAAGCAGTTAAATATAGACAGTAATGCCATGTGCTGTAAATTATGCTGTGTCCTCTGAGGCCTCACTCAGCCTGGACTGCAGGTCTGGTCAGTGTTTTAAAAAGTTCCTCTATTTTACACATGGCATGGCATAGGGATAGGGAGTCAGGGAAGGAGAACGAAGACCTTATCTTGTCCTGGCAAGTTCAGCTCCAGCCTCTGATCTAAATAATTCTCCACAGTCCACACACACTGCTAGCCGCTTCCTAGTTTCACTTGACAAAGCAGGAACCAGGCAGCACTCCTCTCCATTCCGCGGTCTCACTCCTCCCCTGCTCCTCCGAGTTACACTGGTCACTAAACACTGCATGCATAGCAAGGGGCGGGCCATAGCGTCAGTGGAATTCAAGGCCCCACCTACCCATGGCCAGGGCCGCTACTCGATCTAAAAAGAAAGCAGCATTAGTCTAGTGCAGGGATAAGCAATTAGCGGACCTCCAGATGTTGCCAAACTACAAGTCCCATGAGGCATAGCGACACTCTGACAGCATCAAGCATGACACCCAGAGGCAGAGGCATGATGGGACTTGTAGTTTGACAACAGCTGGAGGTCAGCTAATTGCTTATCCCCGGTCTAGTGAATGAGGTGAAGTTCTGCTGACTTCCATTATTCGACAAAAATACAGTTTTTTTTTCTTGCATGTGATTGGATATTGGTAGCAAGATGAATGTTCGCCACATTCACTAAGCTAAGGGAAGATCCCATTTTCAAAATGAACATTCTCCTAAAAGATGATCAGTCTATTTGTCTTTAACCCCCATGGGGGTTGATCTACTAAAGACAAACAAGCTGTTCACTTTTCCCCAGGATGCAGTTGTACAGTCACTAGCAGGAAACACTTATGGGGTTGATATACTAAAAACAAATAGACTGTGCACTCCACAGCTTAGTAAATTATCAAAAGCTGTGATGACTTCTATCATCCAATTATGTGCAAGCAAAAATGCATTTTTTTTTATTTTCCTTGCATGTGATTGGGTATTTTTTGCAAAGTGACGCTTTAACACATTTACTAAGCTCTGGAAAAACTGCACTTGCAGAGTGCGCAGTCTCTTTGCCTTTAGTAAATTAACCCCTCTTGCTTATCATCAAATTGTTTTCCGAAAAACCTTAACCATTATCTAATTTGGAAACCTGTAACAATGTGAATAGTTGGTAGAATTGCTGTAAATTCTAATAATGTAGGAAAAGTCAGAAGAACCCATTTACATCAGGTTCAAGGTCCAACAGTTTGATATTAAATATTAAAATATTAAAACTGTCCTGGGATTCCAGAATCTAAAAATAAATAGAATGTTTTCTAATTTACCATATGAAAATAGCTGCATCATCCTGGTACAACCACTTAAAGTAAAATGACGTACATGTACGTGAATTGGCGTTAAGTCTTGAACTTTAACAGAATAGTATTGCAGATGTCTGGTAAAAAGATAAGATGGTTAACTTTTGTACTGAGTGAGTGAGTGAAAAACTTATATAGCGCAACACATGCGAACTGAATCGCCTCTGGGCGCTGTATCCATTCTGGGAAGAACTTTGGCACTCTATTCATGTTACGTAAAAGCCAACCTCCAGTTTTAAAAAACGATACTGGGATGATGCCTGTAGCTGCATAGAAAACATAGTAAAGTCATTTGAAATAAAAAAACAGGCACTTTTGTTTTTACAAAACAACTTAAAACAAACAAAAAGACCAGGGAGCAGTAAAAACAGGTGCTTTAGCTGCAGTTTTACTGCCCTCAGACTGCCTAGCTAAAATATAAAATATATATGTAGCCAGAGGGGACTGTATACATTCCACAGGAAACAATTTATAGTTGTGGAAAATTAACTTGGCATTCCAATTTTGACAGGCAACACCACCAGCTGTCAAGCTTACCTATTGATGTCAATGTCACCTCCTGAATGCCTAAAAGGTGCTGGTCTTCATAATCCTGAAAATGGTCCACCACTGATCACTTTTTAGAGGGCAGTAAAAACTGCTGCCCATGTGAAAGGAAAAAAAAAAGAAGAAAGAAGCATAGAATAAATAGAAACAATAAGAAATACAGCAGAAAATTAAAAGCTACCGTAATTGGAGAAAGTAGTTCATTTAGGCTGGTTATGGTTAACTAAGGATTGTAAGGGGTTAAATAGAAATACATTTTATTAAATACATGTATTGTTATTGATACATGCACATCAAGCCTTTGAGCTATATGCAAATTAAATAGTACCGGTAAATACAATGTAACAATACATTGTTACATGGGGGTTGGAAAGCAGTAAGGCTGTTTCTTTAGCAAAGGGAATTTCCACTTTGAAAGGAAATTTTCTTTTAGCTTAGTTAATGAGCAAATAAAAAAAAAAAACATATTTTAAAATGTTCCTTACTCTTATTTGGCTATTTTTCGAATAGTGAGTCTCCACCACATTAACTAAATGAAACACTCACATGCAAAGAAAAAAATAATTTTGAAAAGTAAACTTGCTGTACTCCTTTGGTAAATATTGGGTGATTACCCATGGCCTTACTTACTTTTGCAGGTAAATTGTGGTAATAAATGTTTTTCTTTTTTTTAAACTAATTTCAACATCTCAACAACACTTCTAAAATGTTAATTTAACTTTTAATGGCAGCAACCTGGCATATTTGCATGCCAGGTTGCTAAAACTTCTCAGAATTGGTTAACTTTTGCATAGATTGGTTGTCAATAGTTTTTTTTTTTTTTACCTAATGGTATAATAATCCACTGAGGAATTTTAAAGCAAAGAATGTTATGTGTCACTACACAACCACACAGCAGTCTAGGAGTGCGGAGCAGGCTCTGAATATTCTGAGTCAAACACCCATAGCCATAAAAAAATAAAATCCTATTATAGTGCAATAAAATATATTTTACAATTTGTATTGCAGAGCTCTATACAGTCAGTTTGTCATTTACATGATGCCATTTCAACTTATTTCCTACATATAATTGGTCCAATGCAATAAATTATATACAATTTTGTTCAATTTCTATTTCTGAACTGCAGGCTCCATTTGTTTTGACTCAGGTAACCTCGCGGTCAGTGCACTCTTGATTAACCTTTTACTCCAAACTCTAATTTAGTGGTGTTGATAATGATTTATATGCATATATATGTATTTATGTGCGAACTTGAGCGCATTATCATTAGTTCATGAATCAACTTCTAATGTGCCGTACATATTCCTGTCATGAAATGCAGTAATCAAAAGCTATGTACTGCATTTTAAAGATTTTCACCTTTGAAAGAAAAAAATGTTGTTTTAACTTTTTTTAAATTGTTTAGTAGTAGCTCCTAGAAATAATACAAGCTGCTTCTGTGGGCAAAGGAAAAAGTAAAGTCCATTGTTTATTTTTTTCTGGCTACATTTCATTTTTGTATAATTGTTAATATCTCTTCAAAGCACCATGTACACTATGTAAGTTTACAAAGTGCGTGTAGTGGATTTCTCCAGCATAGAGGAAGCTCATACTTCTGAAACTCACTACAACTTACTAAAAATGATTACTACTATTAGACCTATCTTCTGCATTTTAATGCAGTTGAATGACCACCTGCACTGCACTGCACTACTATCGTCTCCAATACCCCATTTTTTTCGTGACTCGCATGTTACCTACAACTACTGACCCCCAATACTTAGTACTATGAGCTTATATTCTGTATTTACACCTTCGCCCTTGTCACTTTATAGTCCACATGACTTCCAACACCCTCTCTATGCTGATGAAATGCAAATGTATCTCTTATTTCCTTAGTTCACCCCCTACTTATGCATCCCAAATATACTAACTGACATATCAATATGGATATCACACCACTTTCTAATCCTCAATTTCTCCAAAACTGAGCTCATTATGTTTCTACCACCCATGTACTCTCCCACAACTATTCCCCTAGCACAACTTTCAGTCATTCCTGCCAGGTTTCTAAATGTGATTCTGGACTCTGACCTCTCCTTAAAGTCCAACTTTCAAACCCTATCCAAATATTGATGCCTTCATCTCCATAACATTTCCAAAAAACAACCCTTACTACCAGTGACCCTACTAAGCTACTATTCACTACTTAGTTATTTTTCATCTTGACATAATACCCAAACCATCCTTTTTGCTCCTTGCAAGACCTCCTACTATCTAACTCCCTCATCTACTCCTCATATCCTGACCTCCAGGACTTCTCCAGAGCATCTCTTATACGTAGAAATTCCTACCCCAATCTCTCTGGCTATCTGCCTCTCTGTCCTTCTTTGGGCAATTCCTGAGAAGGACAGAGGAACACTTTTGAATCAGAACTTCTGGGATATTGATCTGGTCAGTTAATTAGCAGAGGGGGAGGGGTGTATACAGAGGGGGTTGTTGATCAGTTTCATCTGCTTAGCTGTTAATTGAAATTAACAACAGGTGCACTAGATGGGCAACAATGAGACGACCTCCAAAACAGGAAATATTTTTCAGGTGGAGGTGTGTGACATTTTTTTTCCTACTCATCTTTTCTGACTGTTTTTCGCTAGTTTTGCATTTGGCTAGGGTCAGTGTCACTACTGGTAGCACGAGGCGATATTCGGACCCTATAAAGGTACAGGCAGTCCAACTCCTCCTGGATGGCACATCAATATGTGTCATTGACAGAAGGTTTGCCGTGTCTCACAGCACAGTCTCAAGAGCATGGAGGAGATTCCAGGAGACAGGCAGTTACTCTAGGAGAGCTGGACAGAGCTGTAGAAGGTCCTTAACCCATCAGCAGGACCGGTATCTACTCCTTTGTGCAAGGAGGAACAGGATGAGCACTGCCAGAGCCCTACAAAACGATCTACAGTAGGCCACTGGTGTGAATGTCTCTGACCAAACAATCAGAAACAGACTTCATGGGGATGGCCTGAGGGCCCAACGTCCTCTAGTGTGCTCTGTGCCCACTGCTGGACACTGTGGAGCTCGATTGGCATTTTCCATTGAACACCAGAATTGGCAGGTCCGCCACTGGTGCCCCATGCTTTTCACAGACGAGAGCAGGTTCACCCTGAGCATATGTGACAGACGTGAAAGGGTCTTGGAGAAGCCACAGAGAACTTTATTCTGCCTGTAACATCGTTCAGCATGACCGGTTTGGTGGTGGGTCAGTGATGGTCTGGGGAGGCATATCCATGGAGGGACACACAGAACTCTACAGGCTACACAATGGCACCCTGACTGCCATTAGATATCGGGATGAAATCCTTGGACCCATTATCAGACCCTACGCTGGTGCAGTGGGTCCTGGGTTCCTCCTGATGCACAACAATGTCCGGACTCATGTGGCAAGAGCATGTAGCCAGTTCCTGGAGGATGAAGAAATTGATACTATTGAATGGCCCTCACGCTCACCTGACCTAAATCTAAAAAAACACCTCTGGGACATTATGTTTTGGTCCATCCGGTGCCGCCAGGTTGCACCTGTTCAGGAGCTCAGTGATGCTCTGGTCCAGATCAGGGAGGAAATACCCCAGGACACCATCCATCGTCTCATTAGTAGCATGCCCTGATGTTGTTAGGCATGCATACAAGCACTTGGAAGCCATACAAACTACTGAGGACCATTTTGAGTTGTTGCAATAAAATATCATCAAAATGGACTAGCTTGCTGCATATTTTTTCACTTTGATTTTCGGGGTGTCTTTGAATTCAACCCTCTGTAGGTGGATAATTTTAATTTCCATCAAATGATGTGCCATCCTTTCATTCCTAACACATTACCCAGTCCATATCAGTATAGCTATCCAGCATGAGATTTTTGCCCGTTGAGATCTGATATGTTTTCAAAGTGTTCCTTTAATTTTTTTGAGCAGTGTATATGTATTAATGGGTTCTATGAATATCCATACAATACATTATAAAAATATTATGAAAGAAAAAATATTATTAAAATACATAAACTAATATATGTGACATTATTTGCTTGATTATGGCCCAGATTCACAGAAACTGGCACACATTTAATGCCGCCGTAGCGTATGTCCTTTACGCTACGCCGACGCAGCGCAGAGAGGCAAGCATGGAATTCACAAAGCACTTCCTCCCAAAACTGCGCTGGGTTTCCAAGGCGTAAGTCGGCGTAAGTGGAAGTGGGCGTGAGCCATGCTAATGAGGCGTGATCCCATGCAAATGATGGGCCGAGCGCTAGACAGATACGTATCGCCAACTGCGCATGCGCCGTCCCGTGGACACATCCCAGTGCGCATGCTCACAAATACGTTGGAACAACTGCCTAAGATACGCCGGATCACTGCCTACGGCGTGAACGTAACCTACGCCCAGCCATATTCACGTCCAACGTAAAATACGCCGGCTTGTGTTCCCTGGTGCAGACCTTTGCATGGATGCTGCTGAGTTACACCTCCTTTATGGGGCATAACTTTACGCCGTACGTACAACTTACGCGCACCAGTCGTAGCCTGCGTCGGGCGCAAGTACGATCGCGAATCGGCGTATCTCCCTCATTTGCATATTTGAATAGAAAATCACTGGGAGCGCCACATGCGTCCAGCGTAAATATGCGCCCACTCTACGCCGGCGTAGGCAAGTTACATTGCGTATCTTAGTTTTGTGGGCACGGCGCACAGATACGACGGTGCATATTTGCACTTACGCGGCATATCTTGAGATACGTCTGTGCAAGTGCTTTGTGAATCTGGGCCTAAGTATATAAGTACTTCAATATAATAATACCATGTAACTTTGGTTAATATATTACTTGTATTTGAGTAATATTATAATACGTTTCATTTGGTCGTATTCGAATAAGCCCCCTTCTCTCGTGGCTCAATTCAGGAAATACCAATTAGGGGCCAGATCCACGAAGCAGTTATGCTGGCGTATCTATTGATATGCTGCGTAACTGCTAGTTTGCTCCGGCGTATCTTTGTTTTGTATCCACAAAACAAGATACGCCTGAAGTTGGGCTAGATCCGACTGGCGTACGTCCTAGTACGCCGTCGGATCTAAGGTGCATATTTACGCTGGCCGCTAGGCGGCGTTTCCGTCGTTTTCCGCGTCAAGTATGCAAATTAGCTAGATACGGCGATCCACGAACGTACGTCCGGCCAGCGCATTTTTTTACGCTGTTTTCGTAAAGGCTTTTTTCGGCGTATAGTTACCCCTGCTTTATGAGGCGTACTCAATGTTAAGTATGGCCGTTGTTCCCGCGCCAAATTTTGAAAATTTGACGTTGTTTGCGTAAGTCGTTCGCGAATAGGGCTTTGCGTAGAATGACGTTCACGTCGTAAGCATTGGCTTGTTGTGGGTTAATTTTGAGCATGCACACTGGGATACCCCCACGGACGGCGCATGCGCCGTTCAGAAAAAGCGTCAATTACGTTGGGTCAAGTAAAATTAACATAAAACAAGCCCACATCTTTAACATTTGAATTCCGCGCCCTTACGCCGGCAGATTTACGCTACGCTGCTGTAACTTTAGAGGCAAGTGCTTTGTGAATACAGCACTTGCCTCTCAAAGTAGGGGTGGCGTAGCGTAAAAACGATACGCTACACCTGCCTAAAAATACGACGATCTACGTGGATCTAGCCATAGGTCTGTAAGCTTATGGTTCCCTTATCTTGTTTATTTTACATAAGCCCTGTACACACGACCCAGATTCCCGATGGTATAAAGTCCGCCGGGAAAACCGAGAACCTGCTCGGTAAGTTTCCCTGTGTACACACGGCCGGGTTTCCCATCTGGAAAACTACGGGGAGGGCTTTGGCCGGGAATCCCGGCCGTGTGTATGCTCCCTCGCAGTCTTTCCCCATAGGAAAACTACCGAGTTTAAAACCGCCGGGAATCTCGGTGGGAAAATAGAGAGCAGGTTCTCTATTTTCCCACCGGGATTCCCAGCAGTTTTGCTGTCTGGAAAACTGCGAGGACACATACACAAGGCCGGTTTTCCTGTCCAAAAGCTCTCCTGGCAGTTTGTGTGTACGAGGCTTAAGTGTCCAAACCTTTAAATTATGGTCTGGGATAAAAATACAGATAAGACTTACACAGTCTCCTTGTGAGACATCCTTGAGCAATCATGAACTCCAATTCAACTTTAGAGAGAAAATGGCTTCTCTCATGTTCATAGCATATATATGAAAAATATACAATATACAGGCCTCATATATACTCTTTTAACCCCATCAGTTCTGACACACTCAAACTTTTGACAAGTCCTTTATTGCAGGATAAAAAATCCCCCAAAAATGCCCACTCATTGAAAATCCATCATCAACCATTATGCTCTCCACCTGCTCGGAATCATTGAACTTCATTATTCTCAGCACGTTGTAGTGTTTTACGTCACCTCATTTTGGCACGGTCGGATATTTGACTGATGGTGTATAGGCAAGACTGATCAAAGTCAGCTTCATCGGATACCCGATGAAAAAATCCATCGGATTAGATTCCATCAGATATCCGATCGAGTGTATGAGGCTTTAGAGTGGAATGTTTCACTGATTTTACTGTGCCTGTAATCATAGATAGCAAAATTGTTTGCAGGGTATTACTGTATTTTGTAAAATAGCAATCATTGTACAGTTTAAAGACCCATAATTGCTTAATAGGTGGACAACCCCACCAAATAGGAATACAGGTGCCTCCATGTCATGGAAGCACCTGGAATCATTTAATAGAGAGTAGAAAAATCTTAGTAAGTGTTACTTGGCATTAATACTACCTTGTTAATATATTATAGTTAACTTCCTGAGCTTTACTAGACATAGAGAGAGTAAGTTAGGGAAAATATCTTGAACCAGTCCTCATTGGAGTAATGTCTATGGTAATCCTACTCCCACTGAGTCAGTAAGAGAAATTATAGAACAGATTTGCTGCTCAGAAGTAGAGTATACACTAAAGTACCAGTATGTAATGCTGGCTGGGACTATAGACATAGGTGTTCAAAGTCCAAGAAATGGGTAATGTAGATTAAGTCTAGAGGAAAGACAAAGGAAATAAGCATGTCAGCGGAAATAATGCCTGTACTGGAATGGATGTGTCTGACTTGGGGCCAGAAAATGATATCCCACTTTCACAACCCCAAAGAATTAAGATGGAAACTGAAGAGTACAGTATCTAGAATCTATCTGGAAGAATTCATGGGTAAAAAAAGGCATGGGTAAGTATAGATTTCTGCCAGCACAAAATGGTATTTTACAATTAGAAGGAGCAGGCCTTTAATTCTGATCTCAGCAGGGTCTCTGGGAGATATCAAGGTTTTATTAGTGACCCATTGTATATTAGTTTTCTGGTCAGTCTACTATACAAGCCAAGAGTGTTGCCTTATGATAAAAGGATAAATCAGGAATGATGTACCACCTTTACTTTTTGGCAGCGACAAGATGGGATAACACACCCTATGGAAAGTATTGTGGCAAAATCTAGTAACAATGTGTTGAAATGTTTGTAGGTAAGCTCTTGGTAAAGGGATAGGGGCAGTCTGAAATAAGTAAATAACTTTGAGCGAAATTTTCATTTTAATCACGCTTATCCTGCCAAACCATGATAACTTCAGAAAGGACCATTTGAAAAGATATGATATAAGGTGGAGCTCCAGGCTCCTTCAGAAAAAAAAAGTCAGCAGCTACAAATACTATTTCTTCTGACTTTTAATATTAAGACACTTATCTATCCACGAATCCAGCGGTCTCTTCATCCGAACCTATTTTTCAATCCACTCTCGGGTGCTGCCGTCACAATCTCAACTAAGGGAAACCAGTTCCCTACCGCGCATGTGCAGTGCTTTGTACTGTAAATGGCCCAGCGGCGGGGGAAGAAGGAGGGGGGCCAAATTTTCATCTGAGTTTGCCGTGGCAAGATCAGCTGGAAGTGGGAGCGAGTACCTGTCAAAACCAGGTGGCAAACGTAGCAGCCTGATTAATTGGCATATTGTGTAATTGACTGATTGGCTATTCATTTGTTCAAGGGTTTACGAGTCCTTTTTTGGACTTTTTTTTTTCTAATGCTATATGACTTAAATTCAAGTTATTCTTCATGACCAAACATTTTTTTACGTGTGGGAGTCATTGATCTCCATTGAGCTCAGATTGTGAGATCAACTGACTGGCTATTAATTTTTTCAAATAAATACATGGCATTTTTTCAGACTCATGTATGTTATTCCTCATGACCAAACATATTTTCACATGTGAGAGGCATTGATTTTAACTTTAGCCATTGAAATTCACAATTGATAGTGCACTGTTTTCACTATATTCTTTGGTACCTAATTAGACCACGTATAAATGAGATCCCAGCTCATATCCCATCTTCTGCACAAACTAAAAAAAAAAAATTGTTGACTGAGGCCCACTTTTCTCTGTATGAAATTAAGCATAAGACTAACCTTATTCTATTATTTATTTACCAGCCTTGTTAGTTGGCAGTTTGACTGACTGGCTATTCATTTGATCAAGGGATTACACGTGTTCTTTTTTGAACTCTTGTTTCTGTTGTTAATGTAAATTAATGTATTTTACCAAATGGCAAACTGCATTCTCATCAGTGGCGGTGCGTCCATAAGGGGCGCATGGGCACCGCCCCCTCTCTCCTGGCACCGCTCTATCACCATAGCTAGATTCATGCATTGCATTAATCTATCTATGGTCGCCGCTTACACCCCCTATTCAGGTGTCCGAACCCTTTTCGAGCGCCGGGCACCTGAATTACAGCAGCGGGGAAGTTTTTTGGAAGCACCCGATTAGAGCTGTAGGCTGTCCAAAAAGGTTCACTCAGCATTGTGTTAGCAAAGCAAAGGAATTTTCTTTGCTAACACTAAACCGCCTCTCAGCCAATCAGGTGCTCGGTCTGTTACCTGTCACCTGATTGGCAGAAACGACAGGCGCTGTGATTGGACGCCTATCGTAGAAGACGGAAGAAGACATTGAGGAGCGTGCAGGACACCGCCGCTGACCCACTGCAAGACAGGTAAGTGCCGGGCGGGCGGGGGATGCACACTGACAGCATTTTAGGGGAGACAGTAGTGGCAATTGATGGGCACACTGGCAGCATTTGATGGAGCACAGCAGCGGCAATTGATGGGCACAGTGTCAGCAATTGATGTGCACAGTGTCAGCAATGGATGGGCACACTGGCAGCAATTAATGGGTATAGTAGCTGTATTTGATGGCACAGTGGCGGCAATTTATGGGTACAGTGGCTGTGTTTTTTTGGCACAGTGGCAACATTTGATGGCACAGTGGCTGCGTTTGATGGCACAGTGGTGGAAATTGATGGACACTGTAGCTGCGTTTGATGGGCACAGTGGCTGTTTTTTTCAGTTTGTTTGCGGCCCCCCAAACCAATTTTTAGCACCAGCCGCCATCGATTCTCATTTAAGATTTATATTAACAAATCATACAGCTAAAAGATAGGGATGTGAGAATGCAGATAGGGTAGTGGATTATAGAATCTGCTGCTTCCTAAGGAAAACAAACTTTCAGTTGTTCAAAGGACAGGCTTTTCAATAAAAGCTGTGGCTGCTTTTCAAAGAAAGTGAACTGTAAGACTTAGCACACCTTTTGTTTGAGGCATTTGGAATGTATTCAGCTGATTTGAGTCAAATGTTCAAGGCTCTCTTTTATTCATATCATAATCATTTTATAGAATATTTGAACATAAATGAATAATGTTTATTACTTCTCTTTCAATCTTAAGTTTTGATCTCTAAATACTGTAATTTTTTAAATATTTTTCAACTGTAATTGCATATTTTTTCTTTGCAGTTTAAATATTTATTTTATTTCATTTATGTCCAATGTTATTTTTTTAGAGAAACATCTACTGAAAAGGAATTTGAAAACAAGTAAAAGCTAGCTTATGCAGTCTGGACTAACCACAAGGATGCCAACTGTAGTCTGATTGCAGCTTTCATAATCCATTGGCATCGCTGTGAAATAAAAATCTGGACTCAGCAGTTTGCTAATAACAATGAAACCCAGTGTAAAATACATAGTACTGAAAAAGAGAAAATTGAGTAAGTAACTCATCAAAATGATTATCATTTGGAATATTTTGACTTTAAGATTTTCCATAAACTATTAAACTAGAACCCAGTCCATGAAATGTCCATGAAACTATAAAAATAGTTGATATTCCCAGCATGCCGGAAATGCTAGTCGTCACATTGGTTGTGCTCTCAATCAAACTGTCAAACCATCCAATGGCTTTTTTTAAAGGATCACGTGTGCAGCATCATAGCAGAGTAAACAGAGGCTAAGATGGAAGCTTTTTTGGTTAAAAACAGAAAGAGGGTTTACTTCCATTTTCAGCTGGCAATAAATGTTTCGAATCTTGACCGCTTTAGCAAGAATCAGCTGAAATTTGAACCATGTTTGGGCAGGCTAAATGCAACTAGCCTGACAAATTTTTCATGCTAGCGGCTGTTATAGCCACTCAAAATAATCACTGTGTCCTCCCAGCAGGGATGGCTTCCCCCAACCCCCCGTGGTTGCAGGAAAGAAATTTGCTCTGTCTATGGCCGGCCTTAGTGAAAGTGCATCCAATTTTCAGTATTCTGTACAATAAACATTAATATTCTATCTATCTGATAGATAGATAGATAGATAGATAGATAGATAGATAGATAGATAGATAGATAGATAGATAGATAGATAATTTTACATACCGTATAGACTTCTACAATGTACTTTAAAATGACATGCTGATTTCAAATATGTAAGACCATCTGTTTTGACTTTTTATTCATGAATGTGAAGTGTAGAAAGAGTTTGCTCGACAGACACTTATTTTTGCTCGGTGTGCACTTTAGAGGCTAGTAATTCAGCATATAAGAGGAGCATGACTTCATCTCTCTGTCAGGATTACAGACTAATGATCTGTCTTTTCCATCCTAAAGAGAAACAGTTTGTCTTGCCTTGTAAAGCTTGAGAAAGAACATATTACATTAACATTGATTTGAAGCATTCAGGGATAGTAGTATTATTAGCACTCAGGTAGCATTTATATTCTTTCTCTCATATCTTGTTTCATATAATGATTTGCAAATGCTTAACTGTAACTGTTTTGGTATAAGCCATTAGTGTATTCAGATGAAAATGTACTGTATGACACATTGAATGCTTGTACAGTATGTGCTCCTTATATACTGAGCTGCCCACTTTGTATGATTAGCAAACAGTCAATGTGATCTGTATGACTATGGCGGTAGGGGACTAGAGATAGCTGATAATATCTGCTTGATAGATTACTACTACACAGCCTGTGCAAAAGTTAAACTGACACAATATGATAGCTTTTACATTATAGCTGAGATATCCACGCTCTAGGGGGCAGAGAGCACTCATTGCTCCCATTTACATTTTTAGAGCTGGCTTTCTCATCAGTGCTTCCGTGAAAAGGAGAACATGTACATGACAAACATGGAAGATGATCAGTCAGTAAATTCCGTAGGAACAAAATCTCACATTTATATTCATGTTGTATAGGAGGCTGTGATGTAAACTCTTTGCTAAGCACTTATATGTACAATGCAATGTAAGTGCTCAGGTCAGTAGGAGTTAAGACCATATTTGGGGGTTTCCTTTTCTGTGTTTCACTAAGCACTAGATATGTGCAATTTGTTTTGTTACAAATTGATTTTTCGGACAAAATTCAGTATATTCGTTCATTCGGAAGCATCCGAATGAACAAAATACTTTTTTGATGAATGCCTACAAAAATGAATTGTCAGAAGAAATGAAAACCCCCCAAAAAATCCGAAAAAACTAATATTCGAAAGAGTGAAAAACGATTCAACTTACAAGTTTAATAAGATTACATTCAGATAATTTTGTTGTTTGTATTTCCTATTATAATTATATTAACTATTATTATTGTTTTTTTTATTATTATTATTAATTATTATAAACAATTCAATTATAGGTAAAATAGCTGACATCAGTAATTCTTCTATTTAGGTCTCTGCGCCAAAGCAGCTAATTTGAGATAGATTAGATTTACATTATAATTGGAATTTTCTTTCAAATTTGGCTAAAGTAACTGTTATGCCCTGTACACACGATCGGTTCATCCGATGAAAACGGTCTGATGGATTTTTTCATCTGATATCCGATGAAGCTGACATTTTTATCAGTCTTGCCTACACACCATCAGTTAAAAAAACGATTGTGTCAGAACGCGGTGACGTAAAACACAACGACGTGCTGAGAAAAATTAAGTTCAATGCTTCTGAGCATGCGTCGAGTTGATTCTGAGCATGCGTTGATTTTTAACCAATGGATTTCCCCACAGATGATCATTTTTTTCTATTGTTTTTTTAACCATCAGATAATTTTAAAACAAGTTCCTAGTTTTTTAACCGATGGATAAAAAACCGATGGGGCCCACACACGATTGGTTCGTCCATCAGACCGTTTTCATCAGACAAACCGATCGTGTGTACGCGGCATTAGTGAACGTAATGAATACAAATCCCTTAGCCATTTTGTTGATTGGAAACTTATATGGAATTCTAATGGCATGCTCGAATTGTACATATACTGTATGAGTATTCTGGAAATTTTAGCACTTGTGTATGGTAATCTGCCTGGTAGAGAGGCGTTCTCAGAGTGATAACACGATTTAAACGATAATCTTGTTCTTCTTGGATATGGGGAAACAAATGTTCCTTGTCTCCTATGTGTTTAATAATACCTGCTCTGTGTTTAATTTATCGTTCTCCTGGGCTCCCTGGGGGGTGGGCTTCTTAGTACCATTAAAGTGATAGGGCGGATGTAGAGCCACCCAGATCACTTTTGCTAAACAGCCAATCATTGACTGTAAAAAAATTAAACCAAACTCATGGCTGCAGTTGAAACCATGAGCTTGGTATAACCACTTGATGGCAGGACATATAATATCTACACACAGCAGCCAACAAGTGGTTAATATTATATATAAAAAAATGTGTAAAATTTTTAACATTAATGGTAATCAGAAATGTCCCATTATCTGCATATCAATGCTCCTCAGCATGATGCCTTTTTATACATACAAAAACTACCTATAGGTGAACAAGCAGTGAGCTTAGGTGTACTCTGCTAGTTATGTACTTATGCTGTCACTGACAGCTGTCCCAGCTGACTAATGGTCAGGACGGTTGTCATTCATTATCATCGCTATAGAAGTGATACCATGGGTTTGTTGACAAAATAAACCTACCCTCTGAGCTAGAAAAAAGGGGGTGACGAGCGCAATCTTAAATGCACTAAAACGTGAACAAATAATAAATGATAGTTCATCTAAAAAAACACATGGTGTTATATAAGAAATCAGGCAATGAGCAATCCTAAATAAACTAAACAGTGAAAAAAGTGAAAGGTTTAAATAACAATCAATCTAATAAGAATAACATATAAATGACATCTCCGTGTCAAAAAAACTCAAATCCAAATATATTGTGTAAAGGAATAATGAACTGAATACGTGCTGGCTGCTATTCTATGATGGAAGCTTGTACTTTTTTGTTTCTGTTGACCTCTACATTCCACGGCGAGTCTCCATCTTGCTGAAGACCAAGACTTGCAGCACAGCCACCAGGACGCCGCAGTATCTATCAAGTTTGGTTGCAGCTACTTCAGGCTACTGATATACAAGAGGGAGGTAAGCGCTCTGTGAGCCCAGCATCTAGGAAGACTCATCTGTAAAGCATATGTGTGTTGCATTTGACAGCTTTTGGACATTTATTTTGCGTTTATGGATTCCCTTCACAGAATTTGGCACAGATCATTATAGCAGCCAGCACTTATTCAGTTCATTATTCCTTTACACAATATATTTGGATTTGAGTTTTTTTGACACGGAGATGTCATTTATATGTTATTCTTATTAGATTGATTGTTATTTAAACCTTTCACTTTTTTCACTGTTTGGTTTATTTAGGATTGCTCATTGCCTGATTTCTTATATAACACCATGTCGTTTTTTAGATGAACTATCATTTATTATTTGTTCACGTTTTAGTGCATTTAAGATTGCGCCCATCACCCCCTTTTTTCTATTCCAAAGTTTTTTGTTAGTGTTTGTACACATATATTTGAGCAGCACTCTGATTTGATTGCACATTCCCTTGTTGCTTCACCTCACTTTATTAACTATTGGCTAGCGCTAAAGACACAATGTTATATTTTTCTACCCTCTGAGCTGCCATTGACAGGCAACTGTTAAAGTACAAGCATTAAAAAAAGTTGTCAAATGCAATTTTTCAAAGATTTTTGTCCATTCAACTGCTTATTATAAAAAAAAACTAAATACACAGATAATTTATCAAGATAGCAATTCAAACAAAATATCTATATAACTTAAAAAAAATACAAAAACTATTTAGTTAGTCAGAGTTATCATGCACTTAATAAAAGTATAATGACCCAGCTAAATTTGACCTGGACATCAAGGCTTCACTAACTTCTGGTAAAGAAAGAGTTAAACACTGTAATACATAAACTCAAAATAGGTCCTCACTTGAAAATGCTACACTAGAATAACATTTATCAAAAAGGCTTTACACTTGGAAACAGGTTGGTAGTAAATCTGCAAAGATAAGGGAATATTCATGGAGATAGTTAAAAAGAAGAATAAAATATAAACTATGCCATAACACACAAACAGCATAGGTTTAATTATACACTATTATATGTTGCTGTGTTTATGTGATAGGTGTACTAAAAAGGAACACATTATTTTAACACAGTATTTTGGTGTTAAAAATATCTAACAAACAGTTTCAGATTTAACAGTCGTTCAGAAAACGAACAAATAGATTAAAAACATTTCACGTGGAAATGATTTGAAGCACCTGAAACAGTACTTTCTCTGATGCCATATGTTGAATCGATTAGAACATATTACAAACAAAGACATCTGACCTTTCTCACTTGTACAGAAAAGGAAGATTAAGGCACTTTCTGATTGGATGCAAATGAATGCATTGGGAATGTTTTTGAGCTGGAAGATGCATCCATTTTTAATGAATGTTTGCAGCAACGAATACTTCTCGGTTGTATTTTTTTCATGTATTTGACCTTTTCTGTTATGGGTTTTGTGCTATACAAAGACAAAGAATATGCCAGTAGACTCCATACTGAAATACTCATGACTATAAAACCCTAAACACTGTAGTATATATATAAGAGGCTTGACGATGTATGTACTGTTTATTCATAAAAATAAAAAATACACAATTATTTACACTTTCTATTAAAGCAATACAATTAGCTATGCATACTGACTGGTAGTAGAGTACAATATTATGGGAGTTAAAATCCATCATCCAAAAAAAAAAAATGTATATAGACATGTGTATATATATATATATATATATATATATATATATATATATTGTAAGGGGTTAGCTCGGTAGCGGGGGGGTGTGACCCCCTGGATGGGTTCACTACACACGGAACGATACAGAGAAACAGCCAAAGACAGTTGAAAACAAAGAATTTGGTTTATTCTTCCATCTTGCTGGAAACAAGTGCAAGCATCCAAACAGCATAAACAAAAGCAAACATAAAATAAACCCTGGCCACTTGGGGCGTCTACCTTCACCACACAGGAACTTATCTATGGAGTCTGGTACAGCCTACTGCTGAGCAGACACTGCTGGTCATACAGCAGAAAAAAAATAGTCTTTTTGATTTTATCACACAGAAAAATCAACAGCACCTCATCTCTTCAGAAGTATTTCTGTTCACTGCTCTCCTTCACTCAAAAAGCCTCAGGATGCATCAATCTGTAGTAATCCTCTGGATTACTTATAGAGGCCTCAATTGCTTCATTCTGAACAGCTGAAGTTTTCCAATGCCCTTAAACCTTTCTGGCTACTTCTGCAGCCGACGCCTGATAATAATTGGTGTATTATCTAAACAAGGCAGAAATGTATCTCCCATCTGTGACAACACCCACAGATTTACCTGACTTCCTGTCACAATATATATATATATATATATATATATAATATATATATATATATATATATGTAAGGGGTTAGCTCGGTAGCGGGGTGTGTGACCCCTTGGATGGGTTCACTACACACTGAATTTATACAGACAGGCAGTCAAAGACGGTTGAAAACAAAGATTTTGGTTTATTCTTCCATCTTGCTGGAAACAACAATAACAATTGGTGTATTGTCAAAACAAGGCAGAAATGTATGTCCCATCTGTGACAACACCCACAGATTTACCTGACTTCCTGTCACAATATATATACATATATGTATATATATATGATGGCCAGGAAGTGGTTCTGTTATCCTGACTGGGCGTCATATGACATCCAGCAGGATAACATGCCGGCGCGCACCCCTCGAAGATGACACACTGCATCTCCGATCGTGGTATTAAGCCTCTGACGGAGGCTTATTTCCACGTGATCAGCTGTGATCAATTACATCTGATCACAGCGCGAACCAGGACGTGTAAATGACATTTCTCGATTCGCACTGACAGGGAGAGCCGATCGGCAGCTCTCCCTGTCAGAGGGGGTTTTGTGCTGATAATCAGCACATTGATCATCAGCACAGCCCATATCAATTGTAAAAATAAGCTGCCAATCGGTGCCCAGTCAGTGTTCCATCATAACCCCTGCCAGTGCCCAATAAAGTGCCAATCTGTGCCCACCACAGTTCCAATCAGAGCCCATTACAGTGCCAATCAGTGCCCAGCAGTAACATCCATCAGTAACCAATCAGTACCTCATCATCAGTGCCACCTGTCAGTGCCAATCAGTATCACCTATCAGTGCCCATCACAGCCGCCTGCCAGTGCCCATCAGTGCCGCCTGTCAGTGCCCATCAGTGCCCATCTGTGCCACCTATCAGTGCTCATCAGTGTCGCATATCAGTGCTGCATATCAGTGCTGCCTATCAGTGCCCATCAATTCTACATATCAGTGCATATCAGTGCCTCCTCATCAGTGCCCATCAGTACCACCTTATAAGTGCCATTTTATGACAGAAACTAAGAAAACATTTTTTTTATTTTGTTTAGCAAAAAATAAAAACCCCATAGGTGATCAAATACCACCAAAAGAAAGGTCTATTTGTGGGACGAAAATTTATAAAAATGTAGTTTGTGTACAGTGTTGCATGACTGCGCAATTGTCATTCAAATTGTGACAGCGCTGAAAGCTGAAAACTGTTCTGGGCAGGAAGGGCAACAGTTCCTGGTATTGAAGTGATTAAAGGTAAATTAAAGAGTTGGGGTATTTTTGACCCCTGATCTCTCAATAAAAAGGACCTGTCATGCTTATTTCTATTACAAGGGATGTTCACATTTCTTGTAATAGTAATAAAAGTGATAAAAATGTTTTTTTTTTTTTATGTAGGTTTATGGGAGAGCACTCTACCATCATTAATGTATTACTTAAAAAAATGCATTTAGACTGGGGGGCTGTACATGAAAAAGCTATCTAGGGCAATCTGGTTTCTTTGGCTGTGGATAAGCAATTTAGAATCTCAGGGCAATTTGATGGGTAAAATCTTAGAAACAATTGTTAATCTCAAAACAATTCTAAGCAGACAATCTAATTATTTAGATGTTCTGGAATGCTACAGTTCAGGGCATCAGAAATTAACTAGTGATCACATACTTTGCATTGCAAAATGAATGTGTAATAACGATTGGATAATTAATTATCAATTTGATATGTGGCACTTCAGAAAATCTACAACCAAGAATCTTTTAGTTGACAGCAAATCCAGGTTTCTTGTAAGTGTCAAACCATGGATAAACAATATCCTTGTGTTTAGTTCAGAGTTGTGAACATAAGGTGGATCTGCTAAAAGAAAATGGCTATCAATAATGCATCAGCTTGTCAACATAATTCTTGGGAAGAATGAGGCATATAGAAAAAAATCTTAACTACAGGAGCTGTAACAAGACAAATAAATGTGACCTAAGCCAGGCAATGGGCAACAAAACTAGCACCCAACCCCTCTGAAGTAGTAAATATGATTAGTATGGAATTTTCACAGAAAATAAATGTACTCCCATATTAAACCCACCGTGCTTCATTTGATAAGCTTTGGAAACCATGGATGGATAATAAATATTATGTTGATGATTTTTTTTTTTTTTATCAATACATTTTTATTGGGTTTATCAATTTACAACACTTGAGGTAGTTGCATTCAATATACAACTTAAGTAGTATAATCACCATGTACAGGCTAACATTTAACAGAAAAAGAATATGGTACTCGGCGACCTAGGCCAGCCTACCCCAATTGGGTACAAACTGTAGGACTGGGAGGTCACCAAGATGATTAGTGGTACACCTATACAGCTAAAGTAAAGACAAATAAAGGAGGGGGGGAAGGGATGGAGAAAACTGAAATAAAGGCTGCCGTTAGTCATTATCTATACCAAAGATTCAGTAATATGTTGATGTTTCTTGATGACTTCTAATGTAACTTTTTTGTATTTATCTATTGGTTCTAATTCCACTGTACAGGGATGCTATATTGTTATGCTGCTTATAATCTGAGTTGTTTCCACCCTGTTTTACTCTTTGGAAATATGTTACCACATTTATAATGTTATATGTATAATTTTGAAATTCAATAAAAATGATTGACATAAAAAAAGACATGTGCGGTTTGTTTCATTGCAAATAAAAATGTGGCCGAATTTTCGATATTCAGAAATTCGGATGTATCCAAATTTCCAAATTAGAATAGTACCGAATTTAAACAAATCCAAAATAATGAAAAAAAAATTCGGGACGGAATTCGAATTCAAATAGTTTTCAAATACTTTTCAAATTGGAATAGTTTTCAAATTCGAAATCTTTTCGAAAACTTTTCAAACTCAAATAGTTTTCCAATTCCCAGAATAAAATAGAATAGAAAATAAAGATTTTTTTTAATTATTATCTATTCTATTTTATTCTTTTTGGAAATTGGAAAACAATTTTTCAATTTCGTAAACTTTAAAAATTTCAGAAACTGTTCTAAATAGATTCGAAAACTTTTTGAATAGATTTGAAAACTTTTTGAATAGATTCAAAAACGAATAAACTAAACAAATTCCAAAAACAAATTAAATTAATTAAACAAATTTAACTAAACAAAGTTATGTAAATAATGAATCTAAACAAATCAAATGTTTATGTTCTGCACATGTCTAGTTTACAGCAGTTTAATAAACATTTGTTTACTGTTCTAAGTGACAAATGATCTCCACATTTGTTTAATATGGCATACTGTATCCTGTGTGTAACACTCTTATCCCGGAGGTCACAATAGATTACATTTGGAATGCATTAAATTTTACTTTTGTGGCCTCCAAGCTCTATTCAACTTCAAATTGGATCTCTGTAATAAATGAGATCAAGGGAAACATACCTGTCACTTTACGATATTGAACAAGTTATGTGCAGAACCAAACATACAGGGAGGCGTTTGAGGCTTGAACAGAATACCTCAAATATTGCAACAAGTACCAAGCAGGGATCCTGAGTATGTAAAATCAACAGAATCTGCTGTAGAGGAAAAGAAATCCCTTAATAAGTAAAATGCCATATACATATTGTCACGCACTACGTTTATTCAGCAAGACAATAAACAAACACAGTTTCAGTACAGGAGGGCTTTTTCCAACAAGTCCATAGCAAAAAAAAAACAATATTTTTTTTTACACAGCAGAAGGTGACCACAGTGGGGAAAACATGAGATAAAGAGCCCTGAGCATCAGTCAGTCCACATCTATGAAGACATGTGTACTACAGACGAGACTAATATGGAGGTTTGGCTACTAGGTAAGATAAGGACCTAGAAATGGAGGCTTTATCTCACCCAAAGCTCTACATCAAATGTCTTGTAGTTCCAAAAACTTATGAAAGAAAATATTATGACCCTCGTATAGTTCTCTTTGTTTTGAGCTAACCACTGTAGAGGAGAACAGCCTGTAATAATTTGAAAACAAAATATAAAGAAAAAGGTCAGCAAAATGTTGAGAAAAGACTACTAGTAAACCAAGATCAATATACAAAACCCTCATAGACATAAAATAAATAAATGCAGTGCCACAAATTAAATGTGTGTATAAATCAACAACAAATGCATCCCACCATGTAACAAGTGTGTAAATAAATAATTCATCCAATATGGAGGAAAAATCCCAGCTGTGGACGGCACTAAATTGCTATGTTTGCCCTCTTGATCGTATTTTGTGTTAATAAAAATGGCACTATTGCCTTTAAAACCAAATTTACCTTCAAATACAACTTTCTGCCTTTAAAGTACAAGAGGGTTCCTCCCAATGCACTTGATGCATATTTCTTCATAAACTGGTAACCTGCATCTCCTATGGAGATTTTTAATTACCAAAGTTTGGCGCCATTCCACAAACGTGCGCAATTTTAAAGTGTGACATATTAGGTATCTATTTACTTGACGTAACATCATCTTTTACATTATACAAACAAATTTGGCTAACTTTACTGTTTTTTAATTCACGAAAAACGCATTTGAAAAATTCCTGCGCAAATACTGTAAAAAGTTGCAGTGACCACCATTTTATTCCCTAGAGTCTGCTAAAAAAACATATATAATGTTTGGGGTTCTAAATAATTTTCTAGCAAACAAATTATGTTTTTTACATGTAGGAGTGCCAGAATAGGCCCGGTATGGAAGTGGTTAAGATAACAAAGAAATACATATATTTTGTCGATACAGGCAATACTTTCTTCACCATATTGGAAAAATAATTATAGACAAAAAAATTGAATATAAAAAAATGTATGTATTTTTTCTTTGGTTAGTGTTAGTTTTTAAACAGCTAGAGGTAAATGCAGCAACGATGCATCCATAAAGGGCGGAGAAGCGTGGCCCCCCTCTCCTGGCACATGGCATCGCTCTTATTACCATAGATTCATGCATTTGCATGAATCTATCTATGGTCACTGCTGACACCCCCTATTCAGGTGTCCAGACCCTTTTCAGGCACCGGGCACCAGAATTACAGCGGTGGGGGTGTTTTTTGGATGCACCTGATTAGAGCAATAGGCTCTAATAGGCACCCAAAAAAATTGAGAAGCGTTCGCTTCTCACTTAGCTGTATGTTAGGAAAGTGAAGGAATTAGCTTTTTCTAACTTTGGACCGCCTTTCAGCCAATCAGGTGGACCAGGTCTGTGTTACCTGTCACCTATTTGGCTGAAACGATAGGTGATGTGATTGGATGCCTATCAGGCGTCCAATCACAGCAGATGATGAGAGGAGAAGCGGGAGGGAGAAGACATTGGGGTCGGGGAAAATGGAGGACACCGGACACCACTCGCCTCTTGCCACCTGTCGCCTTTACCCGCTGCCCACCCGAGACAAGATAAGTGCTGAGCAGATGAAGGGGGCACAGTGGCAGCACTTTGGGCACAGTGGCAGCACCTGGGGTACAGTGGGAGCACCTGGGGCACAGTGGCAACATTTGGGGCGCAGTGGAAACATTTGGGGTACAGTGGCAGTACTTGGGGCACAGTGGCAGTACATGGGGCGCAGTGGCAGCACTTTGGGCACAGTGATAACATTTGGGGCACAGTGGCAGCACAAGGGGGACAGTGGCATAACTTGGGGCACAGTGGCAACATTTGAGGCACAGTGGCAACACTTGGGGCACAGTGGCAACATTTGGGGCACAGTGGGAGCCTTTGATGGGCACAGTAGCTGCATTTAATGGGCACAGTGGCTGCGTTTGATGGGCAAAGTGGCTGCGTTTGATTGGGACAGTGGCTGCATTTGATGGGCAAAGTGGCTGCGTTTGATGGACACAGTGACTGCGTTTGGTACAGTGGCTGCAATTGATGTTTTTTTTTTCCATAATCTTTCAGTTTGTTTGCGCCCTCCCAAAAATTTTGAGCACCAGCCGCCACTGGGTAAATGTATTAATGTTTTCATGCAAGATTCATATCCATTTCACCCAGCAGTCCCAAAGTTTTCCAGTTGAATACAGTTAGAAAAATGTGTTATCTTGAGAGAAAGTCGTGTGAAAACATTTATAAATAGATCCCCAAGTGTTCCTGTTGATAAAAAGCGCACATTTCATTATACAAATTCTCTTGTGTATAATGACATAAAAAATGTAGGTGCTTTTTGTAAATTATGCATCACTAAAACAAAGAAGGAATAAAGAAAGGAAACGATAAAAAAGTTGAAATATCAAGTTTAGATATTAATGGTAAAATGAAAAAAAAAACAGAATTAAACAAGTTGGCAACAACATAATAGCTAAGAAGAAAAGGGGAATGCATTAATTAGGACCGTTTGGTGTCAACTAAGGGGTTGAATAGGATCAGTTTATTTTTATTTTTAACTTGCTAAGTTGCTTAAACCCAAAAACAAAACTTAAATCTATCACAGCTTACCAGTTCTTAGGCGAGCGACCGAGAAACTCGACGGGCGAAACACATCGTTTTGCTCGTCGAGTTCCTTGTGAAGCCGTCGAAACTCGACAAGCCAATTTTCTCCATTCCCGTCAAGGAAATAGAGAACATGCTTTCTTTTTGGCTCGTCGAGTTTCTCGACAGTTTCCTTGACGAAAATGTACACACGACCGGTTTCCTCTGCAAAAAAATATCTCCCAGCAAGTTTCTTGATGGTTTTTGCTGAGAAACTCGGTCGTGTGTACGAGGCCTTCGATGTGGTGACTGCATTTGTTTACTTTTTTCATTGTTTTCCAATTATTTGAACCCAGTGATCCCGCCATTACCTCACTGTCCTAGGGTAATAATGTTCCCACATTATAGTGTATCTATTGAAGAGCAGCATTGTCACCATGGGGTTTATTTACTAAAACTAGAGAGTGCAAAATTGGGTGCAGCTGTGCATAGAAACCAATCAGCTTCCAGGTTTTAGCCCTCGTTCACACTGAACACGGCTTTGAAATCATGTGAGTTTATCTGAACTCGCACAATTTCAAAGCTGCATTTAAGTCCAACTTCTGGGGGCGACTTGAAAGATATCTGTGCGGGTTCATAAACAGATGTCTATTGAAATTATTCCCGAAGTCGCCAAAAGTAGTGCAGGAACTACTTTTAAAGATCAGTGCGGCGCCGCAAAGTCAGCATTGCACCGATTGCACCGATTGGAACACTCCTATTGCTGGCAATAGGCTCCAATTTGACATGCTATTTGACCTGTCAAATTTCATGTCAAATCGTACCAATGTGAACGGGGGTTTATTGCCAAAGCTTAATTTAACAAGCTGAACTTAGAAGCTGATTGGCTACCATGCACAGCTGCACCAGATTTTGCACTCTCCAATTTTAGTAAATGAACCCCTCTATGACAAAAAGCATGTTACTACTAATGAAATTACAGGACATCCTCATCCTCTTCTCCATAACTGCTTTTAACCTTATAACAGTTGTAAGTGCTTTGGAAGACTATGAAGCCTCGTACACACGACCGAGGAACTCGACGGGCGAAACACATCGTTTTCCTCGTCAAGTTCCTTGTTAGGCTGTCGAGGAACTCGACAAGGCAAGTTTCTCCATTCCCATTAAGGAAATAGAGAACTTGCTCTCTTTTTGGCTTGTTGAGTTTCTCGACAGTTTCCTCGACGAAAATGTACACACGACTGGTTTCCTCAGCAAAAAAATATCTCCCAGCGGCTTTTGCCGAGAGACTCGGTCGTGTGTACGAGGCCTGACAGGTTTTCTGACAATCTACTTGCTGCTTATGGGAAAAACCATCACATAAACTGTAAGCGTTATTATTTATTTTCATTTTTTTACTCTTTTAGAATTAGTTAGGTGCATACATTTTTAGTACCAAATTTGTTTTGTTTTTATGATGTAATTGTTCAGGAATAAAAATCAGCTTACAGTATTTAATTGTTCTTTTTCCCTATTAATCTAAATGTTATTAGCAGTTAAAACATTCATTAAAAGTATGCTATGATTAAACAGGTCTGAGGAGATGATGGATTAATCTATCGTAATGGAATATATTCTCACAGATGGTTTACAATATGACAAGAACTGTTAAGCCTGTCATTTTGAAAACCTGACCCAAGAACACACTGTACGTCTTATTAATTGAGAAATGATTGCCCTTTTGACTCACACACAGTTCACATTAAATGGCAATGTTTCAAACATCATAACTACGTATACCACATCATTTGAGAATTATTTATTTATTAGTTAAATATATCATTTGTGCATAAACATGTCAGAAGTTAATAAAAGTTTATAAGTTTACTCTGCTCTTTGACACTTTTTTTCTAAAGGTAGGATAGAAAATATGGATATAAATTAAGAACAAATTGCAAACAATCAAATTAGTTAACATCATCACTATAACTCAAACCTATAAGTAAGACACCTATTGCTTTACACTTATTACATTACATCTATTGGTATTAACATTGTTACATTCCAATTGAGGCTAGGTTCACACTGCTGCGAATTAAAAATCGTGGTAAAATCACGATTTTACCGCAATTTTGCAGCTGCGTTTTTGCCGCTAATTTGCCACAATTTTGCTGCGATTCTTGGCCGCGATTTCAGGGAATGCCAGTGTATAGAGCTGAATTTGCATCGCACACAGATCAAACTCGCACAGGACACTTTTTTCCCGCAGCTTATATTCGCAACGCATTGATGTGAACGGCACTAATGTTAAACGATTTAAATGACTTGCGAATTTGAGAAATTGCAATGGCTCAAATTCGCAATAGAATTCGCAGCAGTGTGAACCTAGCTTAAGGTGAAGAAAATAAAAGGTGGTGGGTATAGCAGCCCTTAGGCCCCTTTCACACTGGGGTGTTTTTCGAGTGTTATTCAAGCGTTTTTCGAGCGTTATTCAAGTGTTATTGGAGCAAAGCCTCATCTGCAATCCCAATGTGCTGGTAAAGCACCGCTAAGACCCTAACGTTTTAGGGCATTTTTGCAGTGCCTCAGTGTGAAAGGGTAAGGCGTTTTTACAGCGCTTTCAATTCATTTCAATGGAGAGGGGCGTTTTTGGAGCATTTTTTTTTAGCGCCAAAAAGCTGCTCCAAAGATGCTGCTTGCAGGACTTTTCTCAACTCCCCGCCAGTGCAACGCCTCAGTGTGAAAGGGTAAGGCATTTTTACAGCGCTTTCAATTCATTTCAATGGAGAGGGGCGTTTTTGGAGCGTTTTTTTCAGCGCCCAAAAGCTGCTCCAAAGATGCTTCTTGCAGGATTCAGTGTGAAAGAGTCCATTGAGGTGCATGGAGAGCATTTTATGAGCGTTTTAATAGCGCTATTTTTAACGCTACAACGCTGTAAAAATGATTCAGTGTGAAAGGGGTATTAATGTGCTTAGCAGCAGGCATGTTTTTACAGTAATAATTTTGAGCATTCTAGGTACGCAAATAAGCATTAACGAAAGGTAAAAAAGAAAATTTTGGTTGAAGTGATTTTCCAGCTTGTTTGAAAATCTCTTGTCATCAAAAATATCTCCACTGATGTTTGTGAGAAACAAAATTCACATGAAAATGGTATGAGTGGCTTAAAAAAATCAAATACAGTAAAACCTTGGATTGCAAGCATAATTTGTTCCAGAAACATGCTTGTAATCCAAAGAACTTGTATATCAAAGCAAATTTCCCCATAAGAAATAATGGAAACTCAGATAATTTGTTCCACAACCATTTATTCATGGGTTCTTCAGTTTGTAGTCCATATAAACAGATTATAGCAATGTGATAGGTAGTGTAACCATAAAATGTCCATCCACAAATGCAAGTCTCCACAAAGGGATTCGAGGTCAAATCCAGCAGGAGCTACAGGGTATAAAAGAGAAGAGAGGCACCTCTAAGTGTAGCAATATAGGTTTCATTTAATGAAGGTACAAGATTTAGCAACTCACATTAAGATTATTAAAAGAGGCACATCTAAGTATGCAGGGATCTGGGCAGGCCCATCGGAACAAGACAGGCAAAGCAAGCAACTGTTTGGGGCCCCAGCAGGATGGGCCCTTACCGCGCCGCTTTGCAGCCGCTTAGGGTGCCTATGTCTGTCCCTGCTCCCGGACAGTTTCAATGGAGGACACAGCCTGTCAGCCAGCACAGCCACTGCATTTCCTGGACTGGTTGCTAGGGCCGTCCCGCTTGGCGTCTAGTAACCAGTGATGTCACACACTATCAGACAGGCCAGGAGCGAAGCCCGCGCTCAGTGCTGCACAACTCTCTGGGGCCCCTCCTCCGGCGCCCAGTGGCATTTAGCAGGGACTGGTCTTCACTCGCCATGTGATCTGAAGTTTTCCCGGGCAGCTGCACACTGGCTGCTAACTTCTCTCTCCCTCCAGCACTCCTTTGGGCATAACAGCAAGTAGAAGAGCCGTACTGGACTGCCAGTGAGTACACTTGATATCACAGAGATCCAGCCTGTCCCTGACAGATGCCTCTGATCCTTCCTTCCCACGAGTTCCCCCTTCCTCTCCCTGTGCTTTATAATGGAGGTGAAGTCCGCTCCAGCCAGCTACTGTCTCTCTCTGATGTTTTTCCAATCACTGCACAGTGCCTCTCTGATACTCCCCCGTGCTCTTCCCCCTCCTCTACTTGGGCTTGATAACAGAGGTCACTGCAATGGCTCCTTTTCAGCCTCACAGACTGCACACCTCCTGTCCCTGCTTTCTCTGCATGCCTGGTTGCTGTGAATCTCCCTCAAACACCACAGTAGAAGAGGGGGCACATTTAGGTCTGATTCCCACTGCTGCAATGTCAAACATCACATGATTCGCATCTCACTGCTGTGCAAATCTCATGTGATGTCTGTGAGTGTTACCCTAAGCGGCTCTCTACCACTGGAGTTGTCTGTAGTTGTCTGATTTTTGTGCTGGAGCTATAGAATACTCAAAACTGGCTGTGTTGGAAAGGTTCTGGCTACAAACAGAGCACACAAGTACTGTATATAAGCTGACATGTTGTAATCCATCATTTAAAAAAAAATGTAATGTAGCGGGCAGGGAGGGGGCCACCAGGGGGTGGGGCATAAAAAGAACATAGGGAGGGAGAAGGGGGCCGGAGGATGTAAAAAGAACATGGTGGGGGGTTTGCGTGCATGCGTGCGGGGGGGGGTTGGTGGGCCTCCATGTCCATTTTGCTTGGGGCCCCCAAATTCCTTCAAACGGCCCTGGATCTGGGGTAAATCTGTCTGCAATCGTGACTAGGAAGACTACCCTGCAGTAGAGAGATCTGAAAGTGAGGCGTGAACCGCATGCGGAGTGCAGCGTGGAAGGAAAAATGTCAATGGCGCTGTGGAGGATGGTCTATGTGGACATCTTTACCCCGGATGCCTGCATACTTAGATGTGCCTGTTTTAGTTATCAACCACGGGAGTTATTAAATGTTGTACCTTCATTAAATGTAACCATACTGCGCCTCTCTTCTCTTTAGCTACTTGTATATCAAGACATCGCTTGTATATCAAGTCAAAATTTATTAAAAAATTGAGCTTGTCTTGCAAAACAAGTTACTCTCAAACTAAGGTTTTACTGTATCGTAATTGGTTTAAACAATCAAGGTCAGTAATAGAAAACATGTTAACTTCCAGGATAGTGACCTCAAGAAAGAGGATATTTGGGCTTTTAACGATTCTACAGCAACCATCAATACTCTTTCTGAAAGTGATCATCCCACAGAGAACAATGCAAATACGACTTATTCAAAAAGTAAACACCCAAACACACAACAAGGGTAATAGGATAACAGCTGTAGGCATCTTGTTTACTTGGTAATATATGTGTTCATGGCCCACATATTTTACCAAGGAATCCTATACTGAGAGAATTATGGAGGCAGCTATCAAAGACCTCTTCTTCTGATAATGTTAGTTGCCTGGGCTCTCATACTGATCTAATCACTTGATTTGTACAAATATATTTTCAATTTTTAATAGAGCAGGGAATATTTAGATTCCCTGACAGGCTTTTACTGCTGTCTGTTAACCCTCTCTATGTGTCCGGGTGACAATTGTCACTGAGATAGAAAGTGAAAGGAAACACCACTTTTTATTGTTGTCATCAGTGCAAAACTTGATGAAAAAAACCTCCATCTTCGACACATCTCAAAGATGGGAATTCAGTGAGATTTCCTCTGATTTCCTGTTGGGTCTCCAAGAGAGAAAGTGAAGGAAAGTCCCCCCAACAGGACACAGCCAGCAACAAATAACTAGACAAAGGCTTTAAGCCTTTCCTTACATAGTTACAAAATGTCCTACAAGCTCTTATGAAAATGAAGAAAAAAAAGGTGGTATATGTGTCAACAGGACCTAAGGAAAGACAACTGCTGTGCTGTGCTGTGCAGAGACTTGTGGAATCTATAGAAGTGCAATATGTCAATTGGCACATCCTGGCAAGCTTCCTTGAGGAGCATCTGGAAATATATAGGCAATGTAATACTTGTTATATACTGTATAGGGGACAAAGTGACTTTACAATTAACCACTTAAAGGAGTTGTAAAGGAAAACATTGTTGTTGCTGAAATTTCTGTTTACAGGGTATAGAGACATACTAGTTAACTGATTCCTTTTAAAAAATGATTAAAAATAGATAAAAATCAATCATATAATGTACCTCTAGTTTCAGTTTCGTTGTTGCATGTTTCCTGCTTCTGTGATGGTTTGGAAAACAAAACTGATTGGTGTTGAGGGGTTTAGACACACAGTAATCACACCTCCTTGATTAGTGACCACAGAGAGAAAGCTCTCATGACTTTTTTCATCAGGAAACAGACAACCAGGAAGTGTTCAGAACAGAGAAGGATTAGAGCAAAAACAAACAATGAGGACATGATTACCAGGACTGCAGTAAGGTAAAGGAAGCTATTTAGCTAAAAAAAAAATCCTTTAGTGTCCCTTTAAGGACAGAGCCTCATTTTGAGATTTGGTGTTTACTGGTTTAAAATAGTTTTTTTGGGCTAGAAAGTTACTTTGAACCCACAAACATTTTATATTTTTCTTTCTAAAACACTAAAGAATAAAATGGCGGTTGTTGCAATACTTTCTGCCACACCATATTTGCGCAGCGCTCTTACAAGCGCACTTTTTTTGAAAAAAATACACAATAAGACAACAGTAAACTTAGCTCAATTTTTTTAATATTGTAAAAGAGGATGTTACACCAAGTTTATTGATACTCAACATGTCACGCTTCAAAATTGCGCCCGCTCGTGGACTGGCGACAAACTTTTACCCTTAAAAGGCGATGTTTAAAAAATTACAAATACAGGTTGCATGGAGGAGGTCTAGGGCTAAAATTATTATTTATTGCTCTCGCTCTAACAATCGCGGTGATACCTTACATGTGTGGTTTGAACACCGTTTACATATGCGGTAATATTTTATTTACTTTTTATTTTTATTTTATTTTTTATTTTTACACTGTTTAAAAAAAAAAAAAAACAGTGCGTCACTTTTATTCCTATTACAAGGAATGTAAACATTCATTGTAATAAAAAAAGCATGACAGGACCTCTTGAATATGAAATATGGGGTAAAAAAGACCTCAGATATCATATTTACACTAAAAAGGCATTAAAAAAAATAATTTGAAAATAATAAAATAAAAAAAAGTCCCTTTAAGAGCTATGGACGGAAGTAACATTTTGACATCGCTTCCACCCTGCAATGGTATGGAGATGGGTGGGGGCCATCTTCCCCTCTCTCAGCTCCATACCACAGAGGAAAGTGGACCAGATCACCCCAGCCACTGCCAGCGGCTCCGGTAAGCGACTGGGAGCACCGGAGCGCGGCGGGAACTCTCCCACCACCGATAAAAGTGTTCTTGAAGTGAATCATCTTCCGCAGACTCCACTTTTATCTGGAGTCGGCAAGTGGTTAATATGTTACATCATTCTGGATTGGATGACAACTGCCATATGTTTATAGGTCGAATATTGGCAGCTTTATTTGAAAAGTATGAACTATAGATCACCTGAAAGGTGTTTCTCTTGTATACAGGAATGGACAATATCTAATTCCTGTCAATTGTATAAAATAATTGGTGCATCTGGAAGTTAATTTACGGTATATAGAGGACTTATTCTCTGGGAACATTATTGGCAGTATGGCAATAATGACAAAATGTTGTGTATGATTGTAACTTACATTAAGGTCATTGTATATTTTAGGAACCTATTCATGTCAAAAATGTGTAAGGACTCACAGTTTTTTTTTCTCTGCAGCTGTATAGGACATTAAAGAGTATATCTGGGTACATATAGTCGACCTCCCACCCATATGCATTTTGCTTCCCCTTACTGGAACTTCTGGGAGTGGAGACCGGTGATCCAGGACTAAAGTCTGTGCCCACTACCAACTAATATTCCTGTGGGGACTTTATCTTGTTTCTGCATTCGCCTGGCATGTGAGAGGACTCCTCTGCTGGTCAGCCAATGGGAAGTGTCCAAAATACATTTAGTACAAAGGAAATATTGCGCTTATTTTACAAAAATGTGTGAAGCTGCGATCAAAAAGTGTTATACTACACAAAGACAAATGTAAAGGAAAAGAGATCGCGCTAAAATTATACAGTGACAATAAATGGTGTAAAAGTTCAAATCAATATGGATAGTCCCGCCACACAGGCAAATTCATAAAACAATCTCCCAAGTGCACCAACGAATCCACAAGAAGAGTGCTTGAAAGGCCTCTTACCAGATGGAATTGATCTCCATATTATAAGAGATCTCACACAGCATGATAAGAGGTACTGGGATGGTATCACATAGGCAGCCACAACAATGGAATCCTTATCAGAATATACCCTCATTTAGCCAGGAACTCCCATTAGAACATCCACAGGTATGCTTTTGTCCCCTTTTTTAAAAGCTATTTATACAATCAAGTATTGTGGTTCTTACACTCACTCTATGAAATAAAAGACATTGTAAGACATTACACAGTCTATATGGCTGTGGAATAATTAATAATAATTTTTATTTTGATTGATGCAATTTTTAAAAAAAAATATTGTTTATAGCCCAGTGCATTAGTGTGCCGTTGAGGGCAGTCGTCTGACAATGTTAGTGCGCTGTTGCGGGCAGGTGTCTAGCAGTGTTTGACATATGTCAGCGGCTTGGTTTCCATATATTCAATATATACTGTATGTGTTCAGATGTCACTGCAATGTGATTTTGAACCCGGTAAATGCATCCTTCACGTCAGCGTAGTTTTGTATGTCCGTCTGGTTGCCCTTACAATGTGTGTGTTTGTGGCAGCAGTAAGGATTTTTTTTTCCAGCAACCAAGATGGCGGATTCGATCTCGGGTGCCTTCCCACATCGAGGCTGCATCCGTCTGTTTGTGTATATACGCGGTGACTCAGAGCGCCGCCCGTATCCCGTGATCAAGTCCTAAACTTGACGAAACGTTGGGAGGCGGCGTGCTGACGTCACCGCGTACCTTCTACCCGGATACGGGCTGTTTTTCCTAAGCTGGCCGGCTTTTATGTGCTCGTTTTTAACACAATTCATGTAAGTGCGATTTCATTTACTTCCAACAATTAAAAAAGGATTTTACACTATGTGAGCCTTTCTATTTTTTGCATACCTGTGGATGTTCTAATGGGAGTTCCTGGCTAAATGAGGATATATTCCGATAAGGATTCCATTGTTGTGGCTGCCTATGTGATACCATCCCAGTACCTCTTATCATGCTGTGTGAGATCTCTTATAATATGGAGATCAATTCCATCCGGTAAGAGGCCCTTTGTAACCTTGGTGGAGGATCTTTCCTTTCAAGCACTCTTCTTGTGGATTCGTTGGTGCACTTGGGAGATTGTTTTATGAATTTGCCTGTGTGGCAGGACTATCCATATTGATTTGAACTTTTTCACCATTTATTGTCACTGTATAATTTTAGCGCGTCCAAAATACATTGACAGCAACATTTTCAGGTTGATTTACTTAAGGCAAACAGACTATGCACTTTGCAATGTGCAGTTTCTCCAGAGCTTAGTAAATGAGGTAAAGCTTAAAAAAAGCAGCATTTTTTCTTGCACATGATTGGATGATGGAAGTCAGCAGAGCTTGTGCTCATTTACTAATCTCCAGAGCAACTGCTCTTGTAGAGTGCAAATGCACTTTTCAAAGTGCACAGTGTATTTTCCTTTAGTAAATCAACCCCTGAGGCCTCGTACACACGACCGAGTTTCTCAGCAAAAACCTGCAAGAAACTTGCTGGGAGATATTTTTTGCAGAGGAAACCGGTCGTGTGTACATTTTCGTTGAAGAAACTGTCGAGAAACTCGACGAGCCAAAAAGAGAGCAAGTTCTCTATTTCCTCAACGGGAATGGAGAAACTTGCCTTGTCGAGTTCCTCGACAGCCTAACAAAGAAATCGGTCGTGTGTACAAGGCTTCAGTCTCTGCCCCAGCTAAAACCTTGTCAAATCATTATGGGACTTGTATACTTGCTACTTACACATAGTTAATAGATCCTATCATTTATGATGTCTACATACAGTGGCTGTATGTTTTACCAAAAGCATTTTGAGTAACTGAATAAATATAGGAAAAATAATTAATTTTTGGAAATTGAACTTTACGGCCCATCATCCCTCTCATATAACTCTAGTTCCATAAATGTATTGCATTATTTTTTATAAAACATTTGTGAATATGAATGAAAAGATGCAGGCATTTGATGTTTGTGATTATGAGTGTGGAAGATGAATTAATTCATCAAAGGTGTCCAAGTACATAAAACCAGCAAATGTTGAGCACAAAGACAAGTCTGTCTACTCCTGGGTGTAGTGTGATCCACAATGATTGATCTGATGGCCACATCACTTAAAGGTATCTTTTAATTTCCGCATTTCTATCTATTTCTACATTTATAAGAATTGTTGCCCTAATGCATGAAATTACTTGGAGCATAATGTCTAATTTCATACTCAACACTTTTCATTTATTTTTTTAGAAAATACATAAAATGGGGATATCTTGATCACAGGCTAGAATTCTATTTGATGTATATTCAGCACATAAGCTTTTTAAAAATATCAAAACCAAGCTTGAACATATTTTTTCATTTAGTTTTTAGACATGTTTATGAAATACTTTTTATCAATAATGGCAGCTGCCACAGTGCTTTGTACATAAAACATGTGTATGTAAATTTCTAGGACATTATTTGACAAATATATATTTTAGGAAGGAGATTCATGAAAATGATTTATGTTGCAATAAAGCCAGCATGTCAAGTTCACTGTAAAGAGAACTAATTTTCTTTGCTACTTCAAAGTTCTCTCTTTTCCCTAATCTTTTCTTTTGTTCATTTATTTATACAAGTATTCATTTCTTTTTGTTTGTTTTCTAAGGTGCGATGATGTTAATGTTTGCAGGATCCAGCATATTACTAGCAGGAAATGGGGTGACATCACAACCAATATGCCCAAACGGGGGCACAAACTGTCAAGTACCCACGTCTGCTCTCTTTGACCGTGCCGTAAAACTTTCACATTATATCCATTCTCTTTCCTCTGAAATGTTTAATGAGTTTGTAAGTAAAGCCTTAACATATTTATTTTCTGTCAAAGGACTACGTGCCTCCAATATATGTTAATTTACATATGCAAACCATTTAGGTTGAGTTTCCAAAGATGAGCTGCCAATGATGAAACTTTCTTTACAAGACACTAAATTGTTTGCTTTGAGTTAGTAAATATGTAAGAGATTGAAACAATGGTAATTTTTTTTTAAAGCAAATCCACACTTGGATGGTTTAGAACCTTCTTTAACTGACTCCCATCCTCCACATTTCTTCTACTTCTAATGTGAATGTATCTAGCTGTAGAGATGTCTATATTAGCATGTAAATGTGATATCCTTCTTAGCGGCAACACCTGCAGATGATAAAAACAGTAAGTGGCAAAGATTCTGAAAAACAGAATATAGAAAAATTCAGAAAGATTTTTAAAAGGAAGTTAAAGCTGAACCTTTAGGGAAAATGGGACTACTTCCAAGGTATTCGTGCTCAGTTCCCAGGTTTTGGGGCAGATAATTTAGAAATATGGGCTACACAGAGACAGGGTTCAGGACCTAAGTACAGCAATTTGACTTTGCATGCTAAAAGGTGAAACCGCTTAATAAGGCTTTTTTTGTGCTGACTAGCTGTTCTGATGAGTTTTATAAAACACATTTTTAAGCAATAAACAGGTAATTATGCAGTTAAAATAATACAGAGGTCATATACAATGCAATTAAAGTTTCCACTGATATTAGCATATAAGGGGATTGAACATAATAGAGTTGATGTACTAAAACTGGAGAGTGCAAAACCTGGTGCGGCTCTGTATAGAAACTAAGGATGAGCTTCGAGTTTGAGTCGAACTCATGTTCGACTCGAACATTGCCTGTTTGCCTATTCGGCGAACAGCGAACAATTTGGGGTGTTCGCGGCAATTTCGAAAAGCTGTGGAACACCCTGTAAAAGTCTATGGTAGAAATCTAAAGTGCTAATTTTAAAGGTTAATATGCAAGTTATTGTCCTAAAGTGTGTTTGGGGACCTGGGTCCTGCCCCAGGGGACATGTATCAGTGCAAAAAAAAGTTTTAAAAACTGCAGTTTTTTCGGGAGCAGTGATTTTAATAATGCTTAAAGTAAACAATAAAAGTTAAATATTCCTTTAAATTTCGTACTTAGGGGGGGTGTATAGTATGCCTGTGAAGTAGCGCTTGTTTCCCGTGCTTAGAACTGTCCCTGCACAAAGTGTAATTTATGAAGGAAAAAAGGTCATTTAAAATCACTTGCGGCTATAATGAATTGTCTGCTCCCAGCAATACAGAGAAAAGTCATTGCTGGGGGGTCCCCCCAAATTCAATTACCAGGCCCTTCAGGTCTGGTATGGATGTTAAGGGGAACCTGCAATACATTAGAGGGGCGGCGGGATCACCCGCACGTCACTGGGAAAGCCTGGGCTTTCCCTTGCGTCAAAGGGGTACGGGATCATGTGACGGGTGGCCCCGCCCTCACCTACATAAGAGCTGTCACTGCTGAAGCCGCATCATTCGCCGGTCTGTCTCCGGTGGAGACAGGTGATGCGTGCGCTGGATGGACATCTTATCGCTGGATCCTGGACCTGGATGAAGAGGAGATCTTCTCATCACTGGACCCCAGAGAGGAGATCACCCATCGCAGGATACCGACAGCATTGGAGCGGAGACTGAGAGTGGATTACCACTGCTGGAATTTTTTTTTTTTTTAATAAAGGACTTTCCCAACGGTGTCTGTGTTTTTCTTTTTTACAATTGTTACACTTTCTTTGTGAAATGGTATAGGTACAATGTACCCCATTACCAATTCACATAGGGGGGGCTGGGATCTGGGGGTCCCCTTTGTTAAAGGGGTCTTCCATATTCCGATAAGCCCCCTGCCCGTAGACCCCCACAACCACTGGGCAAAGGTTGTGGGGATGAGGCCATGTCCCCATCAACCTGGGGACATGGTGCTTTGAGGGGTCACAGACCTCCAAAGCATCCTCCCAATGTTGAGGGCATGTGGCCTGGTATGTTTCAAAGGGGGGGGGGGCTCTCTCGTCCCCCCTCTTTTCCTGCGGCCTGCCGGGTTGCATGCTTGGATAAAGGGTCTGGTGTGGATTTTTGGGGGAAACTCCACGCCATTGTTTTTTTTAAATTTGGGGTGGAGTTCCCCTTAAAATCCATACCAGACCTGAAAGGTCGGGAATGGATATTTGGGGGGAACCCCTCGTAATTTTTTTTTATTTGACGCGTGGTTCCCCTTAATATCCATACCAAACCTGAAGGGCCTGGTAATTGAATTTGAGGGGACCCCCCACACCTTTTTTTTTTTTATGAATGACTTTTCTCTGTATTGCCCGGAGCCGGCAATTCATTATAGCCGCGAGTGATTTTAAATTACTTTTTTTTCCTTCAGAAATGACACTGTGCAGGGACAGTTCTAAGCACGAGAAACAAGCGCTACTCCACAGGCATACTATACACCCCCCTAGGTACGAAATTTAAAGGAATATTTCACATTTATTGTTTCACTGTAAGCATTATTAAAATCACTGCTCCAGAAAAAACGGACGTTCTTAAAACTTTTTTTTGCATTGATACATGTCCCCTGGGGCTGGACCCAGGTCCCCAAACACTTTTTAGGACAATAACTTGCATATTAGCCTTTAAAATTAGCACTTTAGATTTCAAACGTTCAAGTCCCATAGACTTTAACGGGGTTCTAAAGTTCACACAAACTTTTGGTCTGTTTACAGGTTCTGGTTGCGAACCGAACGGGGGGTGTTCGGCTCATCCCTAATAGAACTTTAGAACCCTGTTAAAGTCTATGGGACTTGAACGTTTGAAATCTAAAGTGCTAATTTTAAAGGCTAATATGCAAGTTATTGTCCTAAAAAGTGTTTGGGGACCTGGGTCCTGCCCCAGGGGACATGTATCAATGCAAAAAAAAAAAGTTTTAAGAACGTCCGTTTTTTCTGGAGCAGTGATTTTAATAATGCTTAAAGTGAAACAATACAAGTGAAATATTCCTTTAAATTTCGTACCTATAGGGGGCGTACCTATAAGCGGCTTCTATTTTTTTAGTCAATGCCTAATTGAACAAGCTGAAGTTAGAAGTTGATTGGCTACCATGTACAGCTGCAACCGATTTTGCAGTTTTAGTAAATCAACCCCAATGTGTAATTACTATAAAGCAGGGGTGCCCAACCTCTTGAAGAGCGAGGACCACTTAAGCAAATTGGTAACTGGTCGCGGGCCACAGTGAGTGGAGCGGGAGGATGACAGGTCCGTGTCCACGGACACAGCCTATTCTACTCTATGGGTCCTCTGTTTCAATCCGATTCACCCAGACATAAGGGGGCAGATCCCTTTCTATTTTTTTTTAGCTAGGCAGGTGTAAACAGACACAAGTTCGTTTACATCTGCTGCTCCATAGAGGTAAATAGTGCCTTTGATTGGGTCGGACCGATCATGTAAAAGGGGCTGAAGCCCTGGTTCACACTGGTGCAATTTGACATGTCAAATCGGCGGCATTTGCCGGCAATGACACCATCCTAATCGGAGTGGTGCCGCATCTATGGCACTGCACCGATTTAAAAAAGTAGTTTCTGTACTACTTTTTGCAGTTTTGTCCCATGATTTACATTGACATCTGTGCACAAACCTGCACAGATGTCTCTGTAATCGTGGCCAAAATCGGGATTGAAATCGTGCGAATTCAGCTGAACACACACGGCTTTATTCCCGCAGCACAGTGTGAACCTGGGCTAAGGCTGCTTTCACACTGATGTGCTGCAATTTGCCCAAACCGTGGGTGCAGCACAGTGCACCTATGGATTGTCTGCGGGTTAGCTGCACTTTGCCGTAAACTTCTATTATATCATGCAGGTGTGGCGCACTTTCTGAAAATGCAACAAACCCGCAGGTAATAACAGAAATCTATGGCTCAGTGCAGGTAACCCGCAGCTGCTCTGCACCTGCGGATCAGTTTGAAAGCAGCCCAGTAACCACTGCAGAACAGATATACCCATATATACTGTGAATTTAGTAGTAAACTTACCTTTAATAACCGTTTTCCATTGAGGTATTGCCGGCTGTTTCTGTCCCAGGTGGAGTGCATTTGGTAGCACTCCGCCTGTGACAAGAGCGTGCACTATACAGGAAGCATCGGCTTATGTGGCTCTGCTCTGCAGCCACTTGCTTCCTCTACCAGCAGCTTCATCCACAAAACTGCTGCTCTGGAATGGCAGGTCCGCAACCCATGATCTGGGCTTGCCAACCTGCCAGAGCAGGGGGTCAAGAGTCACATCAGATGGCTCCATGGGCCACTGGTTGGGTACCCCTGCTATAAAGGATCACTTTACATTTTGAGGTTGGGAAATATTTATTATTGACTAACAGGAGGAAGTTCTTTTAAGATGGAGTGACATTAGTGAACATGGGAAGCTTTTTACAAAATAGATGATCAGAAGGATTTCCAAGAAAAGTTTAAATGCAGTGGACTTTCCTTTTGGAGAGGGATAGGTGTTCCAAATGAAAAGCACAACAAAAAAGAAATCCAGAGCTGGCTTTCTTCTCCAAACCATCATTTCATTGTGTGAATGTTTCTTGCTAAGAGAATTAGCACAGACAAAAAATGTTTTGGTACAAATTAACTTTATATTCCTATATGGCAGGATGAGCGCTTTACTCCAGGTCGTAGGTTTCTAGCAAAATCTGGAATAAGTTGCCATACTTCTTCTCTGAATACTCCAGAAGACAAAGAGCAAGCCCGACAGATACAAGTAAGAGATTTTTCAAATGTTTTAAATGAATGGCAATTAGGTGAAATAATGTATGTGAATATTGTAAGCAAATATACTTTCACTTAGTATTTGACTAGAATAACTCAAATCAAGTCTTACAGTTGTATTAAAGTCCCTGCCAACGTTTAGTGCATTTCACAGTTCTTGGAAAATATATATATATATATATATATATATATATATACTCTACACAATTGCTTTATTGCTTTCAGTTTTCTTTTCTCTATTGCACAATTGTTTTATTGCTTTCAATTTTCCTTTCTTTATTGCATGTCTGGTTATTTTAATAATGTATAATGTAAACTTGTATTTCTATTGAAAAACTTGATTCCATATTAGTATAAAACTTTCCTACCGTTTTATTTGAATGTGTACATCTCTAATAGAAAAAGGCTTATTTTCCATACTGTAATCGTAAGTGACTAAAACGTGGGGTTTTCACTAAATGTTTGTGTATACACTAAAGCATGAAGATCTGCTGAACTTGGTACTGAAGGTTCTAAGATCATGGAATGATCCTTTGGTTCACATGGTTTCTGAAGTGCAAGATATCCGGGAGGCTCCAGACACCATCCTTTGGAAAGCTGTAGAGGTTGAAGAGCAAACTAAACGTCTACTCGAAGGAATGGAAAGGATTATTGGCAGGGTAAACATAATATTAAACATACATGTAGTGGTTTTAGTAAAATAATTAATATACCTGAAATTTAGTTGTGACTCATGTTTGCAGAAAAGGGTGTATACACCACCCCGAATGTCAGCTGCAGCACAGTAATAGCCATAATAGAAGTAGAGTAACCAACCATTGTGACATCCTATTTAGCCTTTTTTTTCTATGGACAGTTTACAGTGTGCATTCCCTTTAACACCAAAGGAGCGCATTAAATATTTCCTACCCTTTGAAGACCAACACAAAGATTGTATCTGAATTTTGCAAAGGCATTTGATACAGTTCCCCACAAATGTTTACTTTACAAACTGAGGTATTTTGGCATGGACCAGAGGGTATGTACCTGGATTGAAAACTGGCTACAGGGGCAGGTCCAACAGGTGGTGATAAATAGCGAGTACTTGGAATGGTCCGGTGTGGTAAGTGGGGTCCCCCAAAAATCTGTCCTGGGACCAATTCTGTTAAATATATTCATAAATGATATAGAGGTTGGTATAAATAGCTCAATTTCAGTGTTTGCTGATGATACAAAGTTAAGCAGGGCAAAAACTTCTGTGCAGGATGTAGAAACCTTACAAGGCGACCTAAATAAAATAATGTGTTGGGCAGCTACTGTACATGGCAAATGAGGTTTAACCACTTAAGACCCGGACCAAAATGCAGGTAAAGGACCAGGCCCCTTTTTGCGATTCGGCACTACGTCTCTTTAACTGACGATTGCGCGGTCGTGCCACGTGGCTCCCAAACAAAATTGGCATCCTTTTTTTCCCACAAATAGAGGTTTCTTTTGGTGGTATTTGATCACCTCTGCGGTTTTTATTTTTTGCACTATAAACAAAAATAGTGCGACAATTTTGAAAAAAATTCAATATTTTTTACTTTTTGCTATAAAAAATATCCCCCAAAAATATATAAAAAAAAAGTTTTTTTCCTCATTTTAGGCCGATACGTATTCTTCTACCTATTTTTGGTAAAAAAAATGCAATAAGCGTTTATCGATTGGTTTGCGCAAAATTTATAGCGTTTACAAAATAGGGGATAGTTTTATTGCATTTTTATGAATTATTTTTTTTTTACTACTTTTTGCGGCGATCAGCGGTTTTTTTCATGACTGCGACATTATGGCGGACACATCGGACAATATTGACACATTTTTGGGACCATTGTCATTTTCACAGCCAAAAAATGCTATAAAAATGCATTGTTTACTGTGAAAATTACAATTGCAGTTTGGGAGTTAACCACTAGGGGGCGCTGAAGGGGTTAAGTGTGACCTCATGTGTGTTTCTAACTGTAGGGGGGTGGGGCTAGACATGTGACATCATTGATCGTCTTTCCCTACATCAGGGAACAGACGATCAATGACAGCGCCACTGTGAAGAACGGGGAAGGTGTGTTTACACACACCTCTCCCCGTTCTTCAGCTCCGGGAACCGATCGCGGGACTCTGGCGGCGATCGGGTCCGCGGGTCCCGCGGCCGCAGTCATGGAACTTCGGACGGGGTCGCGGGCACGTGTCGCAGGCACGGGCCCAAGACCCACGGCTGGGCATTAAACAATCACGTACAGGTACGTGATTGTGCCCAGCTGTGCATTCTGCCGACGTATATTGACGTTAGGCGGTCCTTAAGTGGTTAATGTTGAAAAATGTAAGGTAATGTATTTGGGTTCTAAAAATACAAACACAAGTTACTCACTTAGGGAGAACCTCTGGGGGAATCCAGGATGGGGTCCTAGTAGATGACAGGATCAGCAATAGCATGCATTGCCTGCATGCATGCATTGACAAGCTGCTTCAAGCAAAGCCAATATAGAATATTAGCATGCATTAAAAAGGGGATTTACTCTGGAGATAAAATTATATTTTCTCTGTAGAAGAGACACTTGAGAGGGGATATGATAGTGATTGCAGATTAGCGGGCGCACCATGTGCCTGGAATGCGACGTGCCCCATCTCGCCAAAGAGCCATGGTTCTCTTCCCATTTGATTGCCTGTGTCCAATCACAGCCAATTACAGCCAATCACATGTAAACAAGGAAGTGCCATTTATCATCTCTCCTCGATTTACACTAAGGCCTCGTACACACGATAGGATAGCCAGAGGACAACAGTCTGAAGGACCGTTGTCTTAGGTTAACCGATGAAGCTGACTGATGGTCCGTCACCCCTACACACCATAGGTTAAATAACCGATCGTGTCAGAACGCGGTGATGTAAAACACAACGATGTGCTGAAAAAAACGAAGTTCAATGCTTCCAAGCATGCGTTGACTTGATTCTGAGCTTGCGCGGGTTTTTAACCGATGCTTTTGCATACTAACGATCGGTTTTGACCTATCGGTTAGGTGTCCATCGGTTAAATTTTAAAGCAAGTTCCTATTTTCTTAACCGAAGGTTAAATAACCTATGGGGCCCACACCCGATCGGTTTGGACCGATGAAAACGGTCCTTCAGACCGTTGTCCTCTGGCTATCCTATCGTGTGTACGAGGCCTTACAGAGTGTGAGGTAAGGAGAGCCAATCATAAGCCGTTTAACCTTAATCTGTGTAGAGGGTTGTTTACTGTCAGAGCAGTATGGATGTGGAATTCTCCTACACAAGCACTGGTATCAGCATGGAGCATCGAGTTTCAAAAAACGATTAGATGACCATCTTAACGATCACAACATACAGGCTTATATGATTTACTATTGACATAAACACATACACACACAGGTTTAACTGTTATCTTTTTTCAGCCTTACTGACTATGTAACTATGTAACTATTATAGATAGACCATTCGTTCCCTATTTGATATGTTACAAGCTAATTTAAGTCTCCTCCCCAAACTTTTTACACTATAGACTTTAGCTGGCCATAGACTGTTTGAATCTTGGTCCTTTTAGCAGTGATAAACTGAGATTCAAACCATGTATGGACAGGCTGATTGTACCCAAGTTGATCAATTGATCAACTTGAAAACAAACAGTCTGTTAGATATTTCATGTGATTATTGCCAGCAGCTATAGCGGCTAGCAATAATCACTATGTCCTGCCCCTGCAGGGACAACACAATTGCTCTGGCTGTGATGATGGGGGAATTAAGCAATTTTATTTCCTGTAACCTGTGGCTAGTTTAAGAACTTGTGTCTACACTGAGGCCCCGTACACACGTCCGAGGAACTCGACGGGCAAAACACATAATTTTGCTCTTCGAGTTCCTTGTGAAGCCGCCAAGGATCTCGGCGAGCCAAGTTTCCTCATTGACTAACGAGGAAATAGAGAACATGTTCTCTATTTGGCCTGACGAGATCCTCGTCGGCTTCCTCGGCCAAAAGTGTACACACCACCGGGTTTCTCAGCAGAATACGCCTCCGGCCGAGTTTCTGGCTGAATTCTGCCGAGAAACTCGGTCGTGTGTACGGGGCCTAATAGTTCTGTAAACCACTTATGTGCAGTCCTTGATTTGCCTATAGCTTAAAAGTATTTTTTTTTAAAAGTCTTGCTCGCTCTCTTTACTTAATATGTGCTTTGCCTCTTAGATTCAACCAGGTGATTCAGAAAATGAAATTTACTCGCCATGGCCTGGCCCCGCTTCAATACCAGGAGATGAAAATTCACGCCTCTTTGCATTCTACAATCTACTCCACTGCCTTCGTAGGGACTCTCATAAAATTGACAACTATTTGAAGCTTCTAAAATGCCGTCTTATCCATGAGGGAAATTGTTAAACTTGTAATCTTAACTCTCTACAGCAATAAAAATATGTTTCATGTCAAACAGCAATGATATGAATAAGTCTTTTAGAAAAACATGGGACAAAATCGTTTTTTAATAGTTTTATATAGTTTCTAATGAATTGGATTCCTATTTGTAGCATAAAGCCAAATGAAATAAAATGCAAAAATATATGTATATACATGTATATGTCGGTGTGCATTTTCTTTATACACAGGGCAGCCGTCAGAAAATTTGGGGCCCCTTACAGCACTTTAGGCCTGGGCCCCCTGGGGCTTGACCACCAACATTCCCCCAGGGCCCACCCACTGGCTGTCCTCACCGAATCCACCCACTGGCCATAGCACTGAGTTCTTCGGTGCACCCACTTTTATTTTAATACTCTTATGCCAATGTATCCCCATACCCACCCATGAATTATCTGAATCCCTCTCCGGGAGAGGGATGGATGATTCTGGGTGGGGATGAGGATGATGAAGTTCAGTGGCAGGTGGTGCTCTATTGGTAGGGGTGGGGGTGAGAGATGGACCTGCCCTCCCCGTTGCAGTCTCTTGGTTCTCGGCCATGCGTCTCCTACTCTTCAGCCAATGGGATCGCTTCTCCTTTCAGCCAATCGGGAAATGGGTCTCGTGAACCACTTCCTGATTGGCCGGGAGGAGAATCAGTGTTACAATAACAAATATTAATTTGCTATTCTCACACAACTGGGTGGGCATCGGGCACAGTGCTCTGCCCACCCTATTTTTAAGCCAATTAGGGCCTCTGGCAATCGCGTGCTTAAAAATCCCCTATTGGAATCCATGCATCTGGTGCCTTGCATGTAGATTATGGTTCGGATGCATGGATGGGGGGGCAGTGCCCATAATGGACAGGCCACCACTGAGAGTTACATTGTGAAAATAGATGAGGATGATTCTGGGTGGGGATGAGCGTTACATTCTGAAGAGGCTCTCCACAATGTAACTCTCATCCCCACCCAGAATCATCCTCGTGCATTTTCACATGTCCACTCCAATCTACAGCACAGCAAAATACTGGTGACTTACCCTCTATGCTGTCTCCCATCTGCAATACATGCTCCTGAGAGCATATCTCCCAACTTTTGAATGAGGGACACTTAAGGAAGGAAGTAACCTTGCATAGCGCGCTGCTGTAAATGTGGGCGTGGTCAAACTTCTGACAGTGGGAGGAGCTAACTGGGCATCATTAAACAAAACGTGGACTTCCTTGAACCTATAAAAATAGGATTTTTTTAATACAGCTTACCTGTAAAATTATTTTCTTGGGAATACATCACGGGACACAGAGCCTTAATTACTTAATGGGTTATGTAATCACCACAGGTGATTGGACACTGGTAAACCCAATTAAAATTGAGTTCCTCCCCTATATAACCCCTCCCAAATGGAGAGTACCTCAGTTTTTTAGCAAAGCAATAAGCAATAAGAGGGGCGGGAGCTCTGTGTCCCATGATGTATTCCCAAGAAAAGGATTTTACAGGTAAGCTGTATTAAAAAATCCTATTTTCTTGCTCATACATCACGGGACACAGAGCCTTAATTACTTAATGGGATGTCCCATAGCAATGCTAAAATTGAGGGGAGGGAGACACAGATCAGAAATAAGACCGCCATTGGGTCAGAGGATCTATACTGCTGCCTGCAGTACACTACGCTCGAAGGCAGCATCCTCGTACCCTCTCACATCTACCTGGTAGAACTTAGTAAATGTATGGACCGAAGACCAAGTAGCAGCCTTACAGATCTGAGCCATGGAGGCCTGGTGATTTACTTCCCATGAAGCAACAACTGCTCTAGTCGAGTGCGCTTTCACCTAAAAAGGAGGAATCTTTTTTTCTAAACCACAGGCCTGAATAATGATTTGTCAAATCCAACATGCAATAGTAGATTTTGACGCTGCCTGGCCCTTCCTTGGGCACTGTGGTAGAATAAACAGACAATCAGTCTTTCATATCTGAGCCGTAGCTTGCAGATAAACTTTTACCGCTCTTACAACATCTAGAGAGTGCAGACTCTCTTCCTCCGCAGACTGCAGATCTGGAAAAAAAGACGGTAGGACTATATCTTGATTCAGATGAAATCCTGAAACCACCTTAGGTAAGAAAGTTGGGTGAGAACCCAGCACCACCCTGTCATCGTGAACAATCATACATGGTTCCTTACACGAAAGAGCCGCCATATCCAATACCCTCCTTGCTGAGGATATGGCTGAGAGAAAAAACTGTTTCTTTGTCAAAAGACTTAAAGAAGCATGGTGTAATGGTTCAAAGGGCAGTTTCTGTAAAACAGACAATACCAAATTCAAATCCCATGGGCACACAGGCCCGGACTAGGGAATGAGAGGCAAGCGGTTTTTGAAAGAATACCGACAAGGCCGAGATTTGGCCCTTGATAGTGCTCAAGGCCAACTTCATATTTAAGCCCAACTGAAGAAAGGCAATAATCCTATTAATGGCATACTTCCTAGGATGCCACTTTCTGGGTTCACACCAGGAAACATATGCCTTCCAGATTCTGTAGTAGATGAGCCTGGAGGCCAGATTCCTAGCATTAACCAGAGTGGATAGGACTGGACCTGAGAGCCCACATTTTCTCTGAATGTGGGTCTCAACAGCCAAATCGGCCAATTGGCCAATTATGGCTCAGGGGGTTTAGTACACGCCCCACACTATAAAAGGCCGCCTGCAGGTCGGCCTTGTGTAGTGTGTTGCGGTGGTTAAAAGAGAGAAGACAGAGAGAGAGAGTGTCATTTTTAGTAGGTAAATAGAGCAGGCAGGCAGGCAGGCTAGTCAGTTAAAGTTACAGTGTGTAGAGGATATATATGCATCCCAGGTGTTGTATATATATTTATACACTGTATAGTTTAGCTAGATCAGCTCTTCCTAATTTACTGGCAGGCAGGTGATTGTGCTAGCTGCAGTATTCTCACGTGGTGACTTGCCTGTGTCCTCTGCAGTGTGCACGCATCATAAAGCTTGGTGTGTACTGCCCGTGTCCTCTGCAGTTTGCACCTAAAGCTACGTGGTGTGTACTGCCCGTGTCCTCTGCAGTTTGCACCTAAAGCTACGTATTGTGTGTGCTGTCTTTGTCCTCTGTAGTTTGCACCTAAAGCTACTTGGTGTATACTGCCCGTGTCCTCTGCAGTTTGCACCTAAAGCTAAGTAGTGTGTACTGCCCGTGTCCTCTGCAGTGTGCACCTAAAGCTACGTGGTGTGTGTACTGTCTGTGTCTGTGCTATTTTTCTCAATGATTTTCATCCATATTGCAGGGACCAGACATTACATTAAAGCCGCAAGCAGTTTTAAATTACTTTTTTCTTACAGTAATCTAATTTTGTGCAGGGACAGTTCTAAACACGTGCCACTTCACAGGCATACTATAGACACACAGCAGGTACGATATATAAAGGAATTTTTCATTTTTTTAATTTAAGCATCATTAAAATCACTGCTCCAGAAAAAACGACAGTTTTTAAAACTTTTTTTCCATTGATACATGTTCCCTGGGGCAAGACCCGGACTCTCAAAGACGTTTTACGGCAATAACTTGCATATTAGGCTTTAAATTGAGCACTTTTGAATTCGAACGTTCGAGTCCCATAGACATCAATGGGGTTCTAAATGTTTGCGCGAAAGGTCGGTCCGTTCGAAGGTTCTGGTGCGAACCGAACGGGGGGGGGGGTGTTCGGCTCATCCCAATTCGAGACTGTAAGGAGGACTTATTCAGATTGAGGACCCATCCTAGGTACTCCAAATACTCCACTGTGCTGTGCACATTGTGGCCCAAGCGTGCAGCGGACTGATCTATGATCAACAGATCATCCAGATAGGCTGTTACTGCTATGCCCCATGCGCTCAGCCTTGCCAGGGCCGGCGCCAGTATTTTCGTGAACACTTGACGTGCCGTAGCCAGCCCGAAAGGAAGGGCCACAAACTGAAATTGGCGCTGATCCACCGCAAACCTTAGAAATCTTTGGTGAGTCAGGAATATTGCACATGTAGATATCTCTGATGTCTATTGATGCCAGTAATTCTCCTCCCTGAAGAATGGAGACAACTGAATGGACAGATTCCATGCGAAAGGAGCGGATGTTCAGAAACTGATTCAGGCTTTTTAGATCTAGAACAGGTCTGACATCCCGTTTGGTTTTGGAACCGTAAAAAGGTTTGAGTAAAAACCTGATCCCTGATCCTCTGGCTAACTCTATGATTACCCTTTGGGACAACAGGTGTTCCAAGGCCAAAAACAAAAACCTTATTTTTTCTGGATCTTTAGCAATATTTGATCTCAGAAAACTGGTGGCGGAAGTTGAATTCCAGCTTGTAGCCTGAAGACACTGTGGAGATGACCCACTTGTCCTGAACTTCGTCCCGCCTGGCGTTTGCAAATTGCAACACCCTTCCCCCACTCGGCCAGGCATGTGGGCCCCTTGATAGGGAGGTTTTGGGGTTCTGCTTAGAAGATTATGAACCCAAAGTTATTTTCTGCCCATCAGCTTGGCTCTGGGCCTTTCCCCTAGTGCTAGACTGGGGATGTCGTTGCCACTGCCTGGAGAATGAGGTTCCAGGGGCTGGGGAAAGAGAACGCTTAAATGAAGAATGTTTACTCTTCTTTTTAACCGAAAACAGAGTAGACTTGCCTTCAGAATACTCAAGGTCCTCTTGGTTTACAGTGGCTTCTACCCTTATCATGGAAGAATCTTCGGAATTCTCCGGGTCCTCTTGGTTTACAGTGGTTTATTCCCTTATCATGGAAGAATCTTCAGAATACTCTGGGTCCTCTTGTTTTACAGAGACTTCTTTCCTTATCATGGAAGAATCTTCTGAATACTACAGGTCCTCTTGGTGTACAGTGGCTTCTTCCCTTATCATGGAAGAATCTTCGGAATACTCCGGGTCCTCTTGGTTTACAGAGTGACTTCTTCCTTTATCACGGAAGAATCTTCGGAATACTCTGGGTTCTCTTGGTTTACAGTGGCTTCTTCCCTTATCATGGAAGAATCTTCAGAATACTCCGGGTCCTCTTGGTTTACAGTGGCTTCTTCCCTTATCATGGAAGAATCTTCGGAATACTCCGGGTCCTCTTGGTTTACAGTGGTTTCTTCCCTTATCATGGAAGAATCTTCGTAATACTCTGGGTCCTCTTGGTTTACAGTGACTTCTTACCTTATCATGGAAGAATCTTCTGAATACTACAGGTCCTCTTGGTTTACAGTGGCTTCTTCCCTTATCATGGAAGAATCTTCTGAATACTCCGGGTCCTCTTGGTTTACAGTGGCTTCTTCCCTTATCATGGAAGACTCTTCAGAATACTCCAGGTCCTCTTGGTTTAGAGAGGCTTCTTCCCTTATCATGGAAGAATATTCAGAATACTCCAGGTCCTCTTGGTTTACAGAGGCTTCTTCCCTTATCATGGAAGAATATTTGGAATACTCCGGGTTCTCCTGGTTTACAGTGGCTTCTTCCCTCATCATGGAGGAATCTTCAGAATACTCCAGGTCCTCTTGGTTTACAGTAGCTTCTTCGCTTATCATTGAAGAATCTTCAGAATACTCTGGGTCCTCTTGGTTTACAGTGGCTTCTTCCCTTATGGGAGAATCTTCAGAATACTCCGGGTCCTCTTGGTTTACAGTGGCTTCTTCCCTTATCATGGAAGAATCTTCAGAATACTCCAGGTCCACTTGGTTTACAGTGGCTTCTTCCCTTTTCATGGAAGAATCTTCGTAATACTCCGGGTCCTCTTGGTTTACAGTGGCTTCTTCCCTTATCATGGAAGAATATTCGGAATACTCCGGGTCCTCTTGGTTTACAGTGGCTTCTTCCCTTATCACGGAAGAATCTTCTGAATACTCCAGGTCCTCTTGGTTTACAGGGACTTCTTCCCTTATCATGGAAGAATCTTCGGAATGCTCCAGGTTCTCTTTGTTTACAGACGCTTCTTCCCTTATCATGGAAGAATCTTTGGAATACTCTGGGTCTTCTGAGTTTACAGAGTCTTCTTCGCTTATAATGGAAGAATCTTCGGAATACTCTGAGTCCTCTGAGCTGTCAGAGGAATCTTCGTTTATCATGTAAGACTCTCCATAATACTTTTGGCTTTCATCAGTCATAAATTCCTCTACCGTCACACTAAAATATTCAGGTTCCGTGAGAGACTGGAAAGAGAAAATGACATTCGTCAGTGTTTCTGATAGGGCTGTGAAAATTAACGATTAATTCCTCGATTAATCGTTAATTTCTTTGATCGATTAAAATCATTTTGATCGAGTACGAGATCCGAGGATTGAGCTCCGCGGTCACGCCCATAGGAAAGCCCGTGGCTTCGGCCTAGCTCCGGAGCCGCGGCCATCTTGGTACATCTTGACCATCAGCGGCCTATTAGCGTCGCACTGACGTCATCGTATGCCGTCTGTGAGTGTGATTTCTATTCTGGGAGATGTGGGAATTACTTGGGGAAATGTGGACATTATGGGGGAAATGTGGACATTACTGGGGGAGATGTGGACATTACTGGGGAGATGTGGACATTACTGGGGAGATGTGGACATTACTGGGGGAGATGTGGACATTACTGGGTAAGATGTGTGGACATTTCTAGGGGAAATGTGTGGACATTTCTAGGGGAAATGTGTGGACATTACGGGTATAATTAATAAAAATTAGTCGATTAATCGATAAAAAAAATCCATTAATCGAACACGAAAATTGTAATCAGTAACAGTCCTAGTTTCTGATTGATACAGAAAATGGTGACAAAGCTTTGTGAACCCAACCCCCAATGTGCAGCAGATTACCCCAAGAGGGATCCTTCATTCTCAGCTCCCTCTAGTGGTCAGAAGGATAACTGCATTAACACACCATTTGTGTATATCTAAACCCAAGAACAAAAAGGTCATCTATACCAGCAAGGCCCTTACATGTGGAGGCTGTATTTGTTTTTGTTCTTTAAGGCTAATTACATTTTCTGTAGGTACAGAAAAATACCTAATAATCCTGCAAGTAATCCAGTGACCTTGTAAGTTCCAGTGGCCTGAGCTGAGATCTCAGTGTTATCTGCTTTGTCAGCTTCTGTCTGTGTACTACAAAGAAACACCTCTCTGTGTAATGGAGATAAGGAGAGGGGGAGGTGTTTGTAGTTCTAATTAGGCTAGGGTGACAACACTTCTTCATAAATACAGCGAGTCCATGTTGTCACCTCATAACAGGAAGTGTGTTCCTGGTGGAATCTCCAGAATAAAGCAGGGCTAAGTTGTGCACCTGACACATACACAATAATTATTATCAATAATAAACAGAATTCCTTCAGACAAGTCCCCAGACCATGTGATTGTGCAGTAACCACAAAATCACAAATGCGAGAATTCTGTACAAAAATACTTCTTAGATGCTGCACATACATGGACCCCTCCATTATTCATATACTTACCAGTTTTGGTTTAAATGCTGGGGGTGACTCCACCTTGTCCCATTTAGTCCACTCGAAAAATGGGTGCTGTCTGATGTCACGTACAAGGTATGTCCGGGTATCCTGTTCTTCCTATAAGAGCTGTAAAGAAGAAAGAAATATGATAAGAAACACAAAGAGAACAATAACAACATGTGAGCAATAGAACTCCCCATTGTAATATTTAAATCCGACAGTGACATATTTCAGCTTACTTGACTTTGCTTGTAAACCCGCCACTATGTGATGATCTGATCGGGTCAGAGCATGGTACCTTATTTGGGTCATGTTCGCTCATGAGAGACTTTAAAGGAAAACTAAAAACACAACTAAGGATATTTTGCAATTAATCGTTATGATGAATATACAGTGTATATATAAAACGATCTATCAAATCTGCCACTGCCATGATTTTTTTCTTCCTGATGACAACACCAGTAATGTACAGTTGTGTGTTCTGAACTCCTAACAAGGTCTGTATAACCTGGAAAGGGTTTTGTCTGTAGATAGAAGGTAAAGCTCTGCCTATACTCACCATAGCTATGAGTTCACAGAGGAACATGTCCTCACAGGTTTCAAATTCGGAAATGACGGTCATGAACAAACTTCCACTCTGGTTTTCCTTGATCTCTCTGAAGTGATCCAGGCTGACGGCCATCTCATACAATACCACCCCCAAGGAGTAATAGTTCGCTATGTTGCTGTATGTGCCAGAATCCATGACCTGTAGAAACATAAGGAGATAAAAAAGGATAAGAACATTCCTAGACCAGGCAGAGGAGACAGATGACTCCATGCTGATATATGTGATATACGAAGCCTCCCAGAAATCTTAAAATTGATCTCAAAATACATCAAACTAAGTCGGAGCTTGTGAATGTTGGAGGCGGGGCTTAACATTTATATAAAGTCAAAACTTTTGCGCGTTGAGATTTGTACACACGATCGGAAATTCCAAACATTTTATTTTTCCTGACGGGGAAAAAAGAGATCCTGCTCTCTATCTTTTTCCAGCAGTTTTCCTGTTGGATAAAGTATGATGGAGCATACACACGATCGGGATTCCCGACCAAAAGCTCTCATCAGACTTTTTCCAACAGGAAAAGCACTCGTGTGTACGGGGCATATGTTTTTGGATAGAGTACGGAAGAGTTGAGACCCCTGCCAGCTTTTTTTTGCTGTCTATGTGCCAATCGGGGGAATTTGCCTTCGCTTCCTATCCACGAGATTTAAGAGGAAGTCAAAGGAATTCTCCCAAAATGAGACAAAAGCTACTCTTAGGATCTTGTCTCCAAATAGGTGCCACCCTTGGAAGTGTGGCTGAATGTGCTGTATTATCTCATATGGGAGTCTCAGCCTTTAGGGGACACTGTACCTTTATATACCAGAGTGCTTTTTAAAGTAGTGCATGGCTGTGCACTCTATTTGTGAGTTTGTTTTTGGATTTTTTTGGCTTTGGCGTTTTAAAAAAGTTTGTGTTTTTTGAAGGTATTACACTATTTGAGCCCCCTATTTCTGAGTGAAAGAGCCCAGGAGGTTGTTTAATCATAGAAACCTAATATCAAAGTACAATTGAGGAGGATCGTGGAGAACAGTATGGGGCCTGGATTAACCCCCCCTGCTGAACCATACCAGGTCATATGCCCTCAACATGGGGGGTGGGTGCTTTGGGGCAGGGGGAAGAAGAGCCTCTTCCCGACATCCCTGACCGGTGGTTGCCGGGGTCTGTGGACAGGGGGCTTATCAGAATCTATAAAACCCCCTTTAATAAGGGGGCCCCAGATCCTGACCCCCTATGTGAATGGGTACACCATTGGCAATATAACAGCTGTCAAAGCGAAGAGACAGCAGTCGGTGGGAGGCCTACCATAGAGGCAGAGCTTTGTTCTTTTTTTTGGGTCCATCGGGCTGCGTGATGGACGGTGGATAGACATCAAGGGACACTTTTTTCTTCTTCTTTTTTAATAAAAGAATTGTCAAAAACTGTCTGTAAGGTAACCTGAACTTTTAACACCAAAGGGCAGTTCATTGCACATTGTGTGCGACTGCAAATTTTCATGCATGCGCGTTTGCGAATTTGCGCGTGTGCACATACTGATTAGCAACTTGCCGCCTATTTAGGCTACTCCATCACTGTGAGCAGTTGCTGAATGGTCTTCAGCTTGTTTCCGTGTTTCCAAGACCTGATCCGCTGTATCTGCTTAATCGTGTATGACCCGGCTTGCTCTTGGACTCTGCCTCTACTCTCACTCTAGCCCTGTTACCTACTACACCGACCTTGGCTTGTTTACTGGATCTGATCTTCTTGCTGACTCTGTACCGTGTTGCCCGACTTTTAATGACTTTGGCCTATCCTCTGGACTTGCTTTGCTTGCTGATTCGATTTCTCGCTGCCTGGCTGTCGCTGACTGCTGCTCGTCTCTTGGTTTTGCTGCCATCTCAAGCTCTGGTGCCAATTTGCTCCTGCATCTGTTCGACCAGTTCTACTCACCTCCAGAGTGGACCTCACCAGCCAGCTGTTACAGCACTTGTGCCATCCATATCTTGCCCTTACACACTCTAGGCCAGATTCAGAGACAAGATACGACGGCGTATCTCCTGAGAGAATCAGTTACGCATAGATATCCCTAAGATCCGACAGGTGTAAGTGTCTTACACCGTCGTATCTTATGCTGCATTTCTGGCTGGCCGCTAGGTGGCGCTTCCGTATGTTTTCGCGAGGAATATGCAAATTAGTATTTACGCCGATTCAGAAACGAACGACCGCCCGGCGCTTTTTTTTACGTCGTTTACGTTAGGCTTTTTTTGGCGTATAGTTACCCCTGCTATATGAGGCGTAGCTAATGTTAAGTATGGCCTTCGTTCCCGCGCCAAAATTTGACATTTTTACGTCGTTTGCGTAAGTCGTTCGCGAATAGGGCTGGACGTAATTTACGTTCACATCAAAAGCATGACGATTTTCAGACGTCATTCGGAGCATGCGCACTGGGATATGTCCACGGATGGCGCATGCGCCGTTCGTTGAAAACATCAAAAACGTGGGGTCACTACTATTTTACATGGTACACGCCCCCAACCAGCCTATTTTGAATTAGGCGGGCTTACACCAGTCCAGTTACACTGCACCGCCGTAAGTTTAAGCGCAAGTTGTATGTGAATACACAACTTGCTGCTCAAACTTACGGCGGTGTAGTGTATCTGAGATACGCTACGCCCACCTAAAGATAGGCAAAGCTCTCTCAATCCGGCCCTCTGTCTTCACCTTCAGGAGTGTTAGGCGGGAGGTGCAAGAGAGGCCTCCACAACATTCCAGTCTTCACCAGGTATGTGATACCGTCTCTTGTGGTGGGGGGCTGGATCTGGGGCCCCCTTTGTTAAAGGGGCTTTCAGATTTCGATAAGCCCCCCTGCAGACCCTGACAACCACCGGCCAAGGTTGTTGGGAAGAGGCCCTTGTCCCCATCAACATGGGGACAAGATGCTTTGGGGTGGGGGGTGCAAAGCATGCACCTCCCCATGTTGAGGGCATGTGGCCTGGTATGGTTCAGGAGGGGGGCGCTTGCTAGGCCCCCCTTTATCCTGACCTGCCAGGCTGCATGCTCAGAAAAGGGTCTGGAATGGATTTTAAGGGGAAACTACTCGTCATTTTTTTATTTTGGTGTGGCGGTCCCCTTAAAATGAATGCCAGACCCAGAGAGCCTAAAATGGATTTTGGGGGGACCCAATGCCATTTTTTTAAAAAATGTTGGTGTGGAGTTTCCCTTAAAATCGATGCCAGACCCAAAGCGCCTGGTATTGATTTTAGGGGGGCATCACACCATTTTCTTTTATTTTGGCATGGATTTTGGGGGGGACCCCACACCAAACATAAAGCAAAAAATAATCAACTTTTTATTTCAACATTAGTATAAACATTTGGTACATTATCGTACTTGGGCAAAAAATAAATAAAAGGCATGGACATTATGCTCCAACATTTGACAATATAGTTAGAAGGGCCCTGCTCAAAACAGCTTACAATCTACAAGGTAAAAAAGCAGGGATACAAATCAAGCAACCATGACAAACCTTTTTGGTGATCAGAACTCCTCAGCCCAAACCCCTAAAAAGTTAAATTGACGGATCATAACCAAAAACAGACAAAATACAAAAAAGGCAGGCACAAACAAAATCACACATGGTCAGACTGGACAAAGACACAATTTGGAAACCATGCCCACAAAAATACACTTTTGAGGGCCTTAATTCAAAACTATACCAGCAAACACATAAAGCAATCATCAAGCCACAGCCTTAGTGGGGTGGGGGGGGGGGGTCGGACAATATGCACCCCCCCAAAAAAAAATACCTATTTGTTAACCAATATAAGTAGGGTTGCCAACTCATCCCTTTAAAACAGAACACATATTAATTACACAGGTTCTGAGGCTAATTTAATGCAAATACGGCACCAAGTGAGTTTAATTACCTCCTTAATCAGCCACAGAACCTGTGTAATTAATATGTGTTCTGTTTTAAAGGGATGAGTTGGCAACCCTAAATATAAGCGCTGCAAACAAAGATTCTGGCCTCTACTTACGCCAAACAACCACTACAACTGCAGGCCTTTATATAACCTAGCTAGGATTGCTAGCACAGCTACACCTACCCAGTAAAGGACACACCCACCAGTGTAATTGATTCTGTGTGCCTCAAGTGCTCACACCTGTTCATCAGGAACACACACTCTTTACAAATGAAAGAATGGATCAGCATATATATCTATGCAGGGTAAACCTAAAAATAACTGTAGCGCCCCCTTACTTTTCAGTATGGGCGCTACGCTAGAGTAAGTTGGAATGGGAATTACTCCCATTCACGGTTTATGGAAATTTAGGCTGTTGCCGATTTTTCAGAATTTGTGCTGTGGGTCAGTCTGCGCTCCAGCTGTGCGTTATCACCCCCGGGCGGCAGCTGGCACTAGAGGGGTTCTGACAGACCCACCTTCTCTCAGCAGTCAATCAGAGGAGTTCTTCCCTCGTTGGGCATGCTGGGAGGGGGATATATCTGGGCAACCGCCTTTTGGCCGCTCTGTTCTGTGCGGGGCCCGAGTTCCAGGTGCGGTACCCACCTTCAGGGTGCGCGCATCCATGGGCCCCCGCCACCATGGCCTGCTTTACTGGGGTCACGCACCATGCAGAGCCTCATCCCAACCAAGAGAGGGGCCCCAGGGACTGGCTGGGTCCCAACCTTCTGCTGAGAGGATCCTAAGCCAGGAGCTGTGCGATGGGGGATTGGCTCGGGAGAACCTAGAATCAGAGGTTGTCCAGGAGGCCTAGACGAACCATCGGGGATCCGGTCACCACACTGCATGACAGGTATGCTTAAGCTGTCAGTGGATGACACTATTTGAACTGACTGGGAGGATTTACTCAACCTAATTTCACAAATCTCAAATTGTCGAGCCTGTGGCAGAGGCCTCCTCCCAGTGATTCTCAAGTGGCGCTCTGGTTGCCAGGCCTGTGATAGATGCCTGTCCGGTGGCACTTTACCCACCCTGATTATGGTGGTGACGAATTGTGTTACATTATTGCTGAGAGCAGGCTTGCTCTCTTTTATATCCAAGGCCTGATACTAAAGTTTCTCTACGCTCATCAACTTTTCTCTCTTGTGTGTCATGTTGATGTTGGCCATGTTAGGCCTTGGAATAAAGCATTGAAAACTCAATTGGCGTCTGGACACTTGCTCTTTATTCACACTCACAGCTATTACCCCTAGACCAAGTCAAGAAGGTAACTTAAATAGGCCGATCCTAAACTAAACAGCGGCTCCTTCGGGGGTGAGCGCTACATAACAAATGTCCAAGGCTCTGGTCATGAGTAGTGTTGCTCAAGAATATTCGTATTGCGAATATTCGTTACGAATATTGCATATTCGAGTATTCGCGAATAACTCGAATATCGCTGTCAAAATTCGCTATTACGAATATTCGTATTTTTTCGAATTTATTTTTAAAACAGATCACATCCTAGTGATCTCCATCGACGTCTAAAAGCATTGCTGGTATGATTAGAGACCCTGGGCCTAGTAGCTGAGGCGATCCTTTTATGTTGACGAATATTCGCTTTCGCGAATATTCATATTACGAATATTCGCGAATACTTTCTCCGCCCTTCTTTTGCATCAGAGCCAATCAGAGTTCTCCTACCACAGTTGTCAGAGGTTAGCAACCTCCATAGCAACCAATAGGAACCTGCCTGCACGATCAGTATATAAGATCACTCCCAGCAGTATTTCAGTGCAGATTCACAAGGTGGCTAGAGAGAGTGGAGTGTTTCTGTGCGTTTTTCCAGTGTATTGCGATCTTAGAGCTTAGAGCATTGTGCTTCCTATAGTGCTTTCAGTTCTGAGTTTCCTGCTTCTATAACCAACTGCTTTTTTCAAAGCAAAAGACCCAACAGCTTTTCTAAAAGCTCAGATTTGTGTTGTTTTGTCCAGGTTAGTGTAGCTTAGTGTTAGATAGATTTCTGTGTAGTTAGTGTAAGTGTATATTTCTTTAAGGTAGCTTAGTTTAGTGTGTGTTTAGTCTCTGTGTTTTGTGTATAAAAAAAAAAAAATGTAGCTTTAGTTTAGTCATATAAGTTTGTGTAAGTAGAGTTAGTGTTTAGTGCATATTAGTTTAGTATTTGTAGTCCTCGTCCTTGTCTGCGTCCTTCAGTCTAAAAAAAAAAAAAAAAAAGTTTTATCTGTAGTATTTTAGTTCCTGTTTAGTAGCTGTCCATGTCGTAGTCTACTGTACGTCTTTGTCCGTGTAAAAAAAAAAAAAAAAAGTTTTAGGTGTAGTAGTTTTATTCTAGTTTAGTAGCTGTCTACGTCTTTGTCTGCGTCTTTGTCTGAGTGCCTGTCTTGCTAAAAAAACAAAAAACACTCCTTTCTCACATTTCCCCCCCCCCAATAAAGTTTACCCCCCCCCCCCCCACATCAGCAAGCTGTCCAGGCATGCTGGGAGTTGTAGTTTTGCAACAGCTGGAGACACACTGTTTGGGAAATACTAATATCTGATCTTATATCCTAACTTTTAACCACTAGCCGACCGCGCACCGCCGTTCTACGTCGGCAGGTCGGCTCGGCTGGGCGAGAGCACGTAGTATAACGTCCTCTCTCTCAGCCGCCACTAGACTCCCGTGCGTGTGCCCGGCGGGCGCGATCGCCGCCGGGCACACGCGATCGCTCGGTACAGAGCGGGGACCGGGAGCTGTGTGTGTAAACACACAGCTCTCGGTCCTGTCAGCAGGGGAAATGCTGATCTTCTGTTCATACAATGTATGAACAGAGGATCAGTGTTTCCCCTAGTGAGGCCACCCCCCCCCACAGTAAGAACACACCCAGGCATACTTAACCCCTTCCCCGCCCCCTAGTGTTAACCCCTTCACTGCCAGTGGCATTTTTATAGTAATCCAATGCATTTTTATAGCACTGATCGCTATAAAAATGCCAATGGTCCCAAAAATGTGTCAAAAGTGTCCGAAGTGTCCGCCATAATGTCGCAATACCGAAAAAAAATCGCTGATTGCCGCCATTACTAGTAACAAATATATATTAATAAAAATGACATAAAAATACCCCCTATTTTGTAAACGCTATAACTTTTGCGCAAACCAATCAAAAAAAGCTCATTGCGATTTTTTTTTACGAAAAATATGTAGAAGAATACGTATCGGCCTAAACTGAGGAAAAAAAAATGTTTTTTTATATATTTTTGGGGGAAATTTATTACAGCAAAAAGTAAAAAATATTCATTTTTTTCAAAATTGTCGCTATATTTTTGTTTATATCGCAAAAAATAAAAAATGCAGAGGTGATCAAATACCACCAAAAGAAAGCTCTATTTGTGGGAAAAAAAGGACGCCAATTTTGTTTGGGAGCCACGTCGCACGACCGCGCAATTGTCTGTTAAAGCGACGCAGTCCCGAATCGCAAAAAGTACTCTGGTCTTTGGGCAGCAATATGGTCCGGGGGGTAAGTGGTTAAACTAGTCTAAAATGCAGTTAAAGATAATGAAATAACAGTGGTGAAATTACTTACACTAATCAGCAGTTTTTCCTCACTGGATGAAAAGTTACTCCCCACCATCTTCGCTTCGCTGGGCAGCACAAAATAGCGATCCGAAAATCGACTGGCAAAGATCCAGGAAATGATCTCCGTTATCGCGTGTTCTTAGTGCGCATGCGCGGACGAGAATTTCGCAATCAATTTCGCATTCGCATTAGCGAAATTTCGCAAAAAAAATTTTTGATAAAATATTCAGAATATTCGATTTTAACGAATATTTCACGAATATTCGTCTATATATTAGTGATATATCACGAAATCGAATATGGCGTATTCCGCTCAACACTAGTCATGAGCAGTGATACCAAAAATCTACAAATTAAACTTGTACGCTGTTGGGCATGTGGAGGGTACAAAACAGGAAATGACAAGTTTGGGCTGCTTCACACAAATTTTTGACAAAGCACATTCATCATTAATTATCAGCATACCACATTAAAATATGTGTACAGAATCACACCAGACTAAGGCCTCGTACACACGGCCGAGGAACTCGACGTGCCAAACACGTCAAGTTCCTCGGCCAGTTCAGCCCTGAAGCCGCCGAGGACCTCGGCGGGCCGAGAGCTCCCATAGAACAACGAGGAAATAGAGAACATGTTCTCTATTTCCTCGCCGAGGTCCTCGTCGGCTTCCTCGGCCGAAAGTGTACACACGACCGGGTTTCTCGGCAGAATTCAGCCAGAAACTCGGTCGGAAGCTGAATTCTGCCGAGGAAACTGGTCGTGTGTACCAGGCCTTATACATCCATATCTGCCCCAAAACACACAGTTAGAGATCTGTGCAAACCCACACTCGCTTGATTTATAACGTAATTTCTTGGGTTTCCATTATGTGAAACCCAGCAAAAATGTAATCACTGGTGGAAAAAACAACATACAAACCTCTGCAGAGGCAGCAGCATATTTGGGATTCTAACCATTGACCGCAGTGCTGCCACTGCACTCCCACATGAATGCAGGCTGCATCTTTGTGGTGTCAAACAGTCCTAAGTCCCAGGGGTGCAATACATTAATCAATGCAGATGTACTGTGGAAGGCCAGAGAACCATTGAACAACCTGTTAAGGCTTAAATCTGCCATTGCCCATGGGAAACATATGACATGATTTGCAATTGTGGTGGAACCCTCCTTCTCATAAATACAACATTAACCACTTCTCTACTTTGGGTGTTTTTCAGATTTGGTGTTTACAAGACTAAAACAGTTTTTTTTGCTAGAAAATTACTTAAAACCCACAAACATTATATATTTATTTTTTTCTAATACCCTAGAGAATAAAATGGCGATCATTGCAATACTTTTTGTCACACCATATTTGCGCAGCGGTCCTACAAGCGCACTTTTTTTGGAAAAAAAAACACTTTTTTGAATTAAAAAGTAAGACAGCAATAAATTTGGCCCAATTTTTTTATATATTGTGAAAGATAATGTTACGCCAAATAAAATGGTACCCAACATGTCACTGATGATTGAGTGTTCTCTCCTCTTTTCAGTCTCCAGTTCTTTACCCCTCCGATCCATCTCTTTTTCCTTATTTGGGTTATCTATGCACAATTTTCTTATTCATATTTATTCTTTATTTAATAATCTATAGTCGTCAGTGACAATTTAGGATTGTTAGATATTTATTAATGGTTTTATTTATATAATTTATTCTTGCACTCTGGAATTCGGCTGGGGTTACCCAATAGTGAGATTCTCTTATTAGAGATCATTATTATATCTAGGTATTCCATACCCTAATTGTAGATAAGATCCAATCATCTTGAATACTTTTATAATCTCTATTCACTCACATTACACGTCCGGAGGGATCCAGTGACATTCGTGATACATCACTAATGATTGTGAGATAATCCTTTCTACCCTGTTTGAGTCCGGTTTTTTATATATATATATTTTTTTATATATATATTTTTTTATATATTTTTTATATTTATATATATTTATTTTTGGTTTGATTAAGTTGATTTTCCATTATTAGTCACTTCTAGTGACCACGATTTAACTTTTGTGGAGTTAATTTATATTGATTTTTGGTACTGATTATTGAATTTGCACGTCCGGAGGGATGCGAGATCTGTACTATATCTAATATGTATTTCAACAGTGTAATACTCTTGAATTAATGTTGTTTGGCAATCCTAAACTTTTGTGCATCTCTCTAATTTCTTGTTCGATATGATTAATTTAATGTAATGTAATTTACCTACGGTGTTGTACTCTATGGATGACACACGGCACCGAGGCTGTATTTGCAATTGGTTTTAGTCCACCAATCATTGCGTTTTCTCGACTACATTTACCATCATGCTTTGTGACTAGGCACGCCCCCCTGATGACGTTAACATAACGAAACGTACGTCGGAGGCAGCTTGGTCACATGACGTACCCCCCGTGCTTTGGACTGTCGGAGAGATCGTTTGGTTATACATGTGAGCGGCGGCTTTCATTCCCCAGCGAATCCCACTATAGGAACCGCTTTGAGCGGTGACAGGTCCGCAGCCTCAGTGCCGGGTGGGCACCCCCCAATGTAAGGAGCCATTTGGCTGTTTTTTATGTATATTTTAAAATTTTAAATTAAACGGTATCACGCTATTTGGCTTCCTGGCCTCTCTTCTTTTGCATACAATCCCGTGTGAGGTTCCTGAATCTGCAAAGTGGTCTGTCCGTATCTCCATGTGTTGCAGGCACAATCCTGCATAAGCTCAGTTGACCATCTTTTTCATTAAAGGGGTCAACGAGCTCTGGTAAGAGCAAACTTTATCTAAAGCACCTTGGGTGGAATTGAAAATTACACAGAAGCGGTGGTGGCATTTCTTCTTTCACAGAACTACTGTATTAATACAATTGGACTTTGTTCATTGTTTTATTTTATTTTTTGATCATATTTGAATTCACTGTGTGTGGTTTCAAGTGCAGCGCCGACTGCAATTTGTTGGGACTTATTTATATATTATTTTTGTTATCTATGTTGCAATTTCATTGCTCAACAGATACTTTTTCACGGCACTACACTTATTTTGTATGGGCCTAGCGCCCTCTATTTATATTCACCCAACATGTCACGCTTAAAAATTGCGCCCGCTCGTGGCATGGCGTCAAACTTTTACCCTTAAAAATCTCGATAGGCGACGTTTAAAAAATTCTATAGGTTGCATTTTTTGAGTTACAGAGTAGGTCTAGGGCTATAATTATTGCTCTCGCTCTAACGATCGCGGCGATACCTCACTTGTGTCGTTTGAACACCGTTTTCATATGCGGGCGCTACTCGCGTATGCGATCGCTTCTGCGCACGAGCTCGTCGGGACGGGGCGCTTTAACATTTTTCTTTTTTTTTCTTATTTATTTTTATTTATTTTATTATTTTTTACACTGGAAAAAAAATAAAAAATAAAATGATCACTTTTATTCCTATTACAAGGAATGTAAACATCCCTTGTAATAGAAAAAAGCATGACAGGTCCTCTTAAATATGAGATCTGGGGTCAAAAAGACCTCAGATATCATATGTAGGCTTAAATGCAAAAAAAAAAAAAAAAATTGAAAATGTCATTTTTTCAAATGACAAAAAAAAAATGTTTCTTTAAGAGGCTGGGCGGGACTGACGTTTTGACGTCACTTCCGCCCAGCAGAGCTATGGGGACGGGTGAATGAGATTTTTCCTTCATTCGCAACCCCGCACAGCTGCCGAACGGTCGCGATCTCCTCCGCCGCTACCGACGGCTACGGTAAGCGGCGGGAGGGGGGGCCCCTCTCCCGCCGCCGATAACGGCGATCTCGCGGTGAATCCGCCGTGGAGACCGCCGTTATCGTGTACCGGACCGCTGACACTAAAGATAGATACCTTGGTTGTGGCAGCAGCTGCTGCCGTTACCGAGATATCTATCTTTAAAGTTAGGCCGTATAAAGACGTACAGCGGTCTGGAAGTGGTTAAGACATAATTTGGGTAAGGACATGAGTCAGGAGTTATGTTTAACAATGTAGGAAGAACAGACAACTTCTCTACATGAAGTGGCATGTTTGTTATTTGAAGAGTAACCCCAGCACTGCTAAGCAGAAGTGCTAACCCGTTAGCCACTGTCCTGCCACATGGATGTAGTTTGCATCTCTGTGGTGTCAAACAGTCCCAGGGGTGCAATAAGATAATCAATGCAGATGTACTGTGGAAGGCCGAAGAACCATTGAACATCCGGTTTCTGGCATATGCCATCTGTTTTGAAGGCTGGGTATGGCTGATTACTGCAGTATGCTGAACCATCTCTGATTGTGTTGCCTTTTGCTTGGTAAGAGGCTGCAATTAGTGCTAGTGGGGAATTCTTAAGGCTGGTTATTGTCCTTGCCCATAGCAAACATATGTCACAATTTGCAATGGTGGTGGAACCCTCCTACACATAATCATACAAATACTGCATTTCTTTGGACATATACCTAGGTCAGGGGTGCCCAACCTTTTGAAGAGCGAGGGCCATTTAAGTGACTTGGTAACTAGTCACGGGCCACAATGCGTGCAGCGGGCAGGTGACAGATCTATGTCCACTCTGCATATGCTGTAAGGACATGGACTCTGTACTCTATGGGCCCTCCAAACTGATCTGCCCAGACGGAACGGGACGGATCCCCTTATGTTTTGTTTAGCGGATCGGATTGGAGGTAGTCGGGTGTAAATGGACACAAGTCTGTTTACACCTGCTGCTCCATAGAGGTGAATGGAGGGTCCAATTGGGTCAGATTGATCGTATGAAAGGGGCCTAAGGCTGCTATCACACTGATGTGGTGCAGTTTGCCCAGACCACGGGTGAAGCATAGTGCACCTTTGGCTTTCCAGCGGGTTAGCTGCACTTTGCCATAGACTTCAATTATATCCTGCAGGTGTGGTGCACTTTCTGAAAGCCTCCAGGTAATAACAGAAGTTGATGGCTCAGTGCAGTGCATATATACACTCTGGGCCAAATTCTCAAAAGAGTTACGCCGGTGTATCTACAGATACACCGACGTAATTCGAAAATCCCACCGGCGTATCATTGTTTTGTATTCTCAAAACAAGATACGCCGGAATTAGGCTAGGATCCGACTGGTGTAAGTCACTTACACCATCGGATCCTAAATGCAATACTACGCTGGCCGCTAGGTGGCGTTTACGTTCAGTTCTCATTTGACTATGCAAATGAGCCTGATACGCCGATTCCTGAACGAATTTGCGCCGCGTCGTTTCCGTAAGCGTAAGGTTACCCCTGCTATATGAGGGGTAACCTTGCGTCAGTCCGCCGTATGCCATGTTAAGTATGGCGTCGGGTCAGCGTCGTCTTTTTCCATCGGTTACGTCGTTTTACTAAGTCGTTCGCCAATACGACTTTACGTCAATGACGCTCACGTCGGCGTCATTGACGTTTTCCGTCGTGAACTGGAGCATGCGCACTGGGCTATTTTTCTGCCCGGCGCATGCGCAGTTCGATCGGCGCGGGGGCACGCTTAATTTGAATACAAACCGCCCCCTTTGAATTACGCGGCCATACGTCGGTCCATTTACACTACGCCGCCGCAAATTACGGAGCAAGTGCTTGGAGAATACGGCACTTGCTCCAGTAAGTTGCGGTGGCGTGGTGTAAATGGCTTACACTACGCCAACGCCGATTCTATGAGAATCTGGCCCACTGTAATTTTAGTAATTAACTTACCCTTAACAGTCTTCCATTCAGGTATCACCAGCTGTTTATGTCCCAGACAGAGTGCATTTGGTATCACTCCACCTGTGACAGGAGCCAGTGCTATACAGGAAGCATTGGCTTATGCGACTCTTCTACGCAGCCGCTTGCTTCCTCTACTGCCGGCTTCATCCACAACACTGATGCTCTGGGATGGCAACCTGTGATCTATGCTTGCAACCAGAACAGGAGGTTGTGGACCACATCCAAGGGCTCCGTGGGCCACATGTGGCCCCCAGGCCACTGGTTGGGCACCCCTGCTATAGGTGGGGGAATGACATTAGTCAGGAGTTATGCTATTGGTATTTGGTGGTTCTTGGTGTGTGAGTGTAGAATAGTGATGTTACCCTCTGAATTTTGGGAATTACATTTTGATTTCTGATGTTTGTACACATATCACATTTTTTGGGGTGACTCATTTAAAATTTGCATCAGCAATAGTATTGTTTGTGGTTTGTGAAGACACCTGTGGCAGTTTCAGATTAGATTTTTGTGAAAAAAATATTTTACCAAAACATGAAAACATTACACATTACTAGCATTCTTAAAAAAAAAAAAAAAAATATGAAGAAGCAACATAAAAACCCAGAAAGGACAATTTATTTTAGAGAAATAAACCGTTCATCTCAAAATTAAAAATTTGTGGAAGTAACAATTGTATAATTATATTCAGTGGTTGAAAATTGTATTTGGATATGTAGCATGCCCTTTCACATCCGCAAATGCTTGTTACCCAAGTGCTAATTTGCAACTTTACTATAGTGCTTGGTAAAAAATGAATGGGCATTAAAATGTGAGTATTTTGCATGTCTGAGCATGTGCACTTGTGCTGGTGCTTTGTAGAAAGAGGGGGAATTTATATCTTCTTATACCGCATACACACGATCGGAATTTCCGACAACAAATATTCGATGTGAGCTTTTCCTCGGATATTCCGACCGCGTGTATGCTCTATCGGACATTTGCTGTCGGAATTTCCAATAACAAATGTTTGAGAGCTGGTTCTCAATTTTTCCGAAGCCAAAAGTTCTTGTTTGGAAATTCCGATCGTCTGTATGCAATTCCGACGCACAAAAATCCTACGAATGCTCGGAATCAATGAACTTAATTTTTCTCGGCTCGTCGTAATGTTGTACGTCACCGCGTTCTTGACGTTTGGAATTTCAGACAACATTTGTGTGACAGTGTGTATGCAACACAAGTTTGAACCAACATTCCGTCGGAAAAAAATCCAAGGTTTTGTTGTCGGAAATTCCAATCGTGTGTACATGGCATTAGACTTTCAATGATATTTCAGTTTATACATCAATTTTTTCAGCAGTTTAAAAGCTGATTATCTTTAAACAATATACCACATATTTAAGAACCATTTAGGCTATCATATCATGCTCTAAACATTATTTCCATGTGTAATGCCGGTGTTTCTATCACGACTAATGATTTTGATGGTCTCTGTTGTCTGTGACCTATAGTAGTGAATTTGATCTTGTGAGTATTTTTTCCGTAGCGCTAAAGTGAATTCCATTTTTGTGTAAAATTACACAGTTTGGCTATTTTGAGTGTTTCTTTGCGCTATAGTAAATCAACCCCTAACTATCAATTGCTTTTTATAAATACTTTGTTAACTTTTTAATTAGTTACTGTGGGCCAGATTCAGGTACAATTACGTTGCTCCCCCGCGGCGTAACGTATCTGATTTACATTACATCGCCGCAGGTTTACAGCGTAAGTGCCTGATTTACAAAGCTCTTACCTGTAAACTTGCGGCGGTGTAACGTAAATCCGCTCGGCGCAAGCCCGCCTAATTCAAATGGGGCAGGCACCATTTAAATTAGGCGCGTTCCCGCGCCAAACGTTCTGCGCATGCTCCGTGTTAAAATTTCCAGACGTGCTTTGCGCGAAATTACGGCGCCCCAACGTTTTTTTTAACTGCGACGTGCGTTATGGCGTTTCGTATTCCCTGACGTCTTACAGAAAAAAAAATTGAAATTCGACCCGGGAACGACGGCCATATTTTAACATGGCTGTTCTAAAGATAAGCCATGTTAAAGCAGGTGTAACTTTGTGACGGGAAAAACCGACTAGCGATGATGTACGAGATTGCGACGAACGTGCGGATCTTCGTAGATCGCCGTAACTAGTCATTTGCATATTCTACGCCGACCACAATGGAATTGCCACCTAGCGGCCGGCCTAGAATTGCATCCTAAGATCCGACGGTGTAAGTCAATTACACCTGTCGGATCTTAGGGCTATCTATGCGTAACTGATTCTTTGAATCAGCCGCATAGTTAGGACGGGCGGATCACAGAGATACGACGGCGTATCAGGAGATACGCCATCGTATCTCTTCTGTGAATCTGGCCCCGTATGTTTAGTGTAAAACATCTTTTGTGTATTGATGTGGAAATACGGGACAAATTAGGAAACAGCGATCACAGGTCAATTGGCTTCAGTATAAATCACAAGGAAACACAAGGGGAATACAAAGACACTGAATTTCAAAAGAGCCAACTTCCTTAAACTACGAACCTTGCTAGAAGGCATAAACTGGGATAAAATCTTAGGAACAAAGGGCCAGATTCACGTAGAATCGCGGCGGCATAACGTATCTTAGATACGTTACACCGCCGCAAGTTTTCATCGCAAGTGCCTGATTCACAAAGCACTTGCGAGAAAACTTACGCCGACGGCCTCCGGCGTAAGCCCGCGTAATTCAAAGGGGCGTGTGCCATTTAAATTAGGCGCGCTCCCGCGCCGGGCCTACTGTGCATGCTCCCTTTTGAATTTCCCGCCGTGCTTTGCGCGCAGTGACGTCATTTTTTCGAACGGCGACGTGCGTAGCGTACTTCCATATTCCCGGACGTCTTACGCAAGAAGGAAAAAAATTTACATTTAGACGCGGGAACGACGGCTATACTTTATACAGCACATACGTGTGCTGTGTAAAGTTAGGGCACCTAAAACGACGACTAACTAGACTAGCAGCGACGTAGCGAACGCGAAAAACCGTCGTGGATCGCCGTAACTACTAATTTGCATACCCGACGCTGGTTTACGACGGCCGCGGTATTGCATCCTAAGATCCGACAGTGTAAAACAATTACACCTGTCGGATCTTAGGGCTAACTATGCGTAACTGATTCTATGAATCAGTCGCATAGTTAAGAAGACCCTAAAACAGAGATACGACGGCGTATCAGGAGATACGCCGCCGTATCTCTTTTGTGAATCTGGGCCAAAGAACATGGAGGAGAGATGGGTTTGCTTTAAGAGCATATTAAATAAGGGCATTATCCAATGCATCACATTGGGTAATAATTTTAAAAGAGCAAACAAAAGTCCTGGATGGCATAACTCCAATGTAAAAATGCATATAAAAGCAAAGGAGAAGGCCTTCAAAAAATACATGGTTGAGGGATCATCATTAGCATTCAGACTTTATAAGGAATGCAACAAGAAATGTAAGGGTGCAATTAGGGTGGCTAAGATAGAACACGAAAGACACATTGCGGAGGAAAGCAAAAAAAATCCCAAGAAATTCTTTGTATGTAAACAGTAAAAAAAATTTGACTTGGGAAACTTAAATGTAAACATTAACCACTTGCTTACTGGGCACATAAACCCCCTTCGTTCCCAGGCGAAATTTCAGCTTCCGGCACTGCGTCGCTTTAACTGACAATTGCGCGGTCGTGCGACGTGGCTCCCGAACAAAATTGGCGTCCTTTTTCCCCCACAAATAGAGCTTTCTTTTGGTGGTATTTGATCACCTCTGCGGTTTTTATTTTTTGCGCTATAAACAAAAAAAGAGCGACAATTTAAAAAAATATATATATTTTTTTTACTTGTTGCTATAATAAATATCCCAATTTTTTTTTAAAAAAAATATTTTTTTTCTCAGTTAAGGCCGATACGTATTTTTCGACGTATTTTTGTAAAAAAAAAAAAAAATTGCAATAAGCGACTGGTTTGCGCAAAAGTTATAGTGCCTATGAAATGGGGGATAGATTTATGTTTTTTTTTCTTTTACTAGTAATGGCGGCGATTTGCAATTTTTTTGTCAGGGCTGCGATATTGCGACGGACGTATCGGACACTTTTGACACAATTTTGGGACCATTCACATTTATACAGCGATCAGTGCTATAAAAATGCACTAATTACTGTATAAATGTGACTGGCAGTGAAGGGGTTAACACTAGGGGGTGAGGAAGGGGTTAAATGTATTCCCTCATAGTGTTCTTACTGTGTGGGGGGAGGGGGGTGACTGGGGGAGGTGACCGATGCTGTGTCCCTATGTAAAGGGACACAGATCGGTCTCCTCTTTCCCTCACAGCACGTGGAGCTCTGTGTTTACACACAGAGCTCCACGTCCTGCTGTGTTACCAGCTGTGTTCCCGACGATCGCGAGTGCCTGGCGGACATCGCGGCCGCCAGGCACTCGCATCGGCTCCGGAGCGATGCGCCGGGCACGTTGTTTCCCCGCTGCGCGCCCCCAGCGGCGCGCACAGGGAACAACAACGGCAGGACGTCTGTGGACGTCCTCCCGGCACTTGAGAGCCGCGCTATGGACGTCTTTCGACCATAGCGCGGATCTCAAGTGGTTAATAAATCACCAGAACCATATGGCTTGCACCTGAGGGTACTTATGGAACTCATTGCCAGACCATTGTTCCTAATTTTTACTGACAGTCTACTGACTGTAATGGTACCAGCTGATTAGAGAAAAGCCAATGTAGCACCGATATTTAAAAAGGGCCCAAAATACATCCCTGGGGATTACAGACCAGTTAGCCCAGGGGTCTGCAACCTTTAAGACATCAAGAGCCACTTGGACCCGTTTCCGAAGGAAAAAAAAACTGTGAGCCGCAAAACCAAAAACCAGTGTATTTCATACTGCCCAACTCCCATACACACCGCACCCCTCTAATGTACATACCACCCACCTCATACACTCCGCACCCCTCTTATTTACATACCACCCACCTATATATACTCCGCACCCCTCTCATGTACATACCACCCACCTCTGATATTGTACAGTATTGCATTTGCTGGGCATGTGGAGGTGGAATCTTATCTGATATTGTCAATATCAGATAAGATTCCACCTCCACATGCCCAGCAAATGCAATACTGTACAATATCGGATAAGATTCCACCTCCACATGCCCAGCAAATGCAATACTGTACAATATCAGATGTGGGTGGTATGTACATGAGAGGGGTGCGGAGTGTATATACAGGTAGGTGGGTGGTATGTACAGGAGAGGGGTACGGTGTGTATGGGAGTTGGGCAGTATGAAATATACACCATTGGTCACTGATGCATTGGTGACCAGTGGCAGTTAACCCCTTTGTGCTGCATTAGTGACACCAGCATCAGTGTTTATGAACCCTTTCATGCTGCACCATATAGAGGGGTTAATAAACACTGACACTGGTGTCACTAATGCAGCACAAAGGGGTTAATTACCTGCCACTGGTCACCAATGCATCAGTGACCAGTGGCAGTACATTAACCCCTTCCATACTGCATAATAAAAAATACCATTGTAAATTAATCCCCCCCCCCCCCCCCAAAATAGTTAATTACTTCAGGGCAGGTGGAGTGTGATTGATATTGTACAGTATTGCTGGGTATGTGGAGGTGGAGTGTGATGATGAATGATATCGTAAAGTATTGCAGCCCAGCAATACTGTACAATATCAATCACACTCCACCTCCAGTCCTCCACATGCCCAGCAGCAATACTGTACATTAAATATCAGATTCTTCAGTGTGTCACACTACTCCACTGGCACCTCCACAACATACCCAGCCTGGCCCCAGCCCTAGATTACCGCTCCTCACCTGCGCAGGGCCGCGGTCGGTGCGCTGCTGCTGAGCTGGCTGGACCGGTGGAGTGGAGCCTCCGAGGAGGAGACGTCGGCGGCTGTCGGCTGAGGTAAGCCAGACTGAGTCGTCACACTGCTAGCAGGCGGGAGACTCCAGGCGCGTGCATGCGCCAACGCCACCCACGATCATGGAGACAGGCCAGCTCTGTGGCCACATGACCCGACCGCCGACGCTGTGACCCAATCACAGGCCAGCTCAGGCCTGTGGCCACATGACCCCCTGACAGTCACATGACCCCCTCTGCCCGGACTGCCCCCCCCCGCGCGGTAAATGTAATTTCGGTAACGCCGCCCAAGCAATGGGGACGGCGTTGCCGAGAGGGGACTTACAACACTGCCCGGAGCCGCGGCAAAGGTTCAAAACAGCTACATGCGGCTCCGGAGCCGCGGGTTGCTGACACCTGAGTTAGCCTAACATCAATAGTATACAAGCTCTTGGAGGGGATGATCAGGTACTATATACATGATTTTAGTACTGTAACATTAGCAGTAATCAGCATGGATTCATGAAGAATCGTTCCTGCCAAACCAATCTATTAACCTTGTATTGGGAGGGGAGTTGCCATCCAGGTAAAGGAAGGCCCGTAGACTGTATTTGACACAGTTCCCCATAAATGTTTACTGTACAAAGTAAGGTCAGTTGGCATGGACCATAGGGTGAGTAGATGGACTGAAAACTGGCTACAAGGGTGAGTAAATGGGGAGTACTTGGAATGGTCAGGGGTGGAAAGTGGGGTCCTCCAGGGTTCTGTCTTGGAACTAATCCTATTTAATATATTCATAAACGACCTGGAGGATGGGATAAACAGTTCAATAACTGCTCCGCATGATATGGAAACCTTGCAAGTAGATCTGAACAAATGAATGTGGTGGACAACTACATGGCAAATTAGGTTTAATGTAGAAAAATGTAAAATAATGCATTTTGGTGGCAAAATATGAATGCAATCTATACACTGGGGGGGGGGGGGATTTCTGGGGGAATCTAGCATGGAAAAGGACCTGGGGGTCCTATTAGATGATAAGCTCAGCAATGGAATGCAATGCCAAAATGCTGATAACAAAGCAAACAGAATATTGGCATGCATTAAAAAGGGGATCAACTCCAGAGATAAAATGCTAATTCTACACTCTGGTGCAGCGACACCTAGAGTATGCTGTCCAAAATGTGGAAAGGGAGCGAGTACAAAGAAGTGCAACAAAGCTAATAAAGGGTCTGGAGGATTTTGCAAGCACTGAACTTGTTCTTTCTGGAGAGGAGATGCTTGAGAGTAGGGATGAGCTTCTAATTCGAGTCAAACTCATGTTCGACTCGAACATTGCCTGTTCGTCTGTTCGGCGAACAACGAACAATTTGGGGTGTTCGCCGCAAATTCGAAAAGCCGCGGAACACCCTGTTAAAGTCTATGGGAGAAATCTAAAGTGCTAATTTTAATGGCTAATAAGCAAGTTGTTGTCCTAAAAAGTGTTTAGGGAACTGGGTCCTGCTCCATATGACATGTATCAATGCAAAAAAAAGTTTTAAAAACGGCAGTTTTTTCGGGAGCAGTGAATTTAATAGTGAATTTAATAGTGAAACAATAAAAGTGAAATATTCCTTTAAATTTCGTACCTGGGGGGGTGTAAAGTATGCATGTGAAATAGCGCATGTTTCCCGTACTTAGAACTGTCCCTGCACAAAGTGTCATTTCTGAAGGAAAAAAATGACTCGCGGCTATAATGAATTGTCAGCACCAGGCAATTCAGAGAGAATTCATTCATAAAAAAAAAAAAAAGCGTGGAGGTCCCCCTAAATTCAATTACCAGGCCATTCAGGTCTGGTATGCATATTAAGGGGAACCCCGGCATCAATTTAAAAAAAAAATGACGTGGGGTTCCCCCCAAATATCCATTCCAGACCCTTCATGTCTGGTGTGGATTTTAAGGGGAACTCCACCCCAAATTAAAAAAAAAAATGGCGTGGAGTTCCCCCAAAATCCACACCAGACCCCTTATGCGAGCACGTAACCTGGCTGGCCGCAGAAAAGAGGGGGGACGAGAGAGCCCAGGCTTCCCCCGTGCGCCAGAGGGGGCGGGGTCACGTGACAGGTGGCCCCGCCTCACCTTATATAAGAAATGTCACTAGCTCCAGCCGCGTCATTCGCCGGGCTGTCTCCGGTGGAGACAGGCGGCTGGTGATGCTGTGCTCTGGATCCCTTACCTGGATGGATCTTCTCATCGCTGGACCCCGGCGGAGAGGAGATCACCCATCGCTGGAAACCGACAACGTTGGAGCCCCCGGGTTCGAGAGTGGATTACCACCGCTGGATTTTTTTTTTTTAATAAAGGACTTTTTTCCACGGTGTGTGTGTGTGTTTTTTTACAATTATTTACACTTCCTTTGTGAAATGGTAGGAATTTAGTTACACTTTGTGCAGGGACAGTTCTAAGTACGGGAGACATGCGCTATTTCACAGGCATACTTTACACCCCCCAGGTACGAAATTTAAAGGAATATTTCACTTTTATCGCTTCACTTTAAAGGGTTTGTAAAGGAAAAAAACATTTTGCCTAAGGTAGAAAGACAGAATAGTGTAATGATTCTGTTAAAAAATGAGTAAATACCTATTAAATTCCTTTTACCAATTCACATGGGGGGGCAGGATCTGGGAGTCCCCTTTGTTAAAGGGGTCTTCCAGATTCTGATAAGACCCCTGCCCGCAGACCCCCACAACCACAGGCCAGGGTTGTAGGGATGAGGCCTCCCCATGTTGAGGGCATGTGGCCTGGTACGGTTCAGGAGGGGGGCGCTCTCTCATCCCCCCCTCTTTTCTGTGGCCAGCCAGGTTACATGCTCGGATAAGGGGTCTGGTGTGGATTTTTGGGGGGAACTCCACACCATTTTTTTTTATTTGGGGTGGAGTTCCCCTTAAAATCCACACCAGACCTGAAGGGTCTGAAATGAATATTTGGGGGGAACCCCACGTAATTTTTTTTTAACTTGACGGCGGGGTTCCCCTTAATATCCATAAAAGACCTGAAGGGCCTGGTAATTGAATTTGGGGGGACATCCACGCTTTTTTTATTATTTTTTTTTATGAATGAATTCTCTAAATTTCCGGGAGCCGACAATTCATTATAGCCGCAAGTCATTTTTGAATGACTTTATTTCATTCAGAAATTACACTTTGTGCAGGGACAGTTCTAAGTACGGGAGACATGCACTATTTCACAGGCATACTTTACACCCCCCCCCCCCAGGTACGAAATTTAAAGGAATATTTAACTTTTATTGCTTCACTTTAAAGGGTTTGTAAAGGAAAAAAAAATTGCCTAAAATTTATGTCTGCAAGGTAGACAGACAGAATAGTGTAATGCTTCTGTTAAAAAATTAGTAAATACCTATTAAATTCCTTCATCTATATCACCTCCGGCATTCTAGTTTCTGTTCTCTCATTCACTTCCTGGTTTGCATCGCTCGTTCATGTAAGAACTACATTTCCCAGTATGAATTGCGGCACGCCCAGTAATTCACACGTCCTTGAAGTCTAACATGTAGAGAGCATCCTGCCACACAGATGTAGTTCCCAGGAGGGGGTGAGCACGTTACTGACCACCGCAGTAAAGCCTCCCATCACGGTGGTCAGTAAAATCAGACAAGCAGGAAGTGAACAGAACAGAGAAGAAATAGAGCATTTTCTGAGCAAAAACGAACAATGAGGAAGTGAAAAGAGGAATGTCTGCAGGTAAAGGATGCTTATTATGAAAAAAAAAAAATTCCTTTACAACTCCTTTAAGCATTATTACATTTACTGCTCCCGAAAAAAACGGGCGTATTTAAAACTTTTTTTTGCACTGATACATGTCCCCTGGACGAGTCCCATAGACTTTAATGGGGTTCTAAAGTTCACACAAACATTTGGTGTGTTCGCAGGTTCTGGTGCGAACCGAACAGGGGGGTGTTTGGCTCATCCCTACTTGAGAGGGGATATGATTTCAATTTACAAATATGTTACTAATGAACCCAGAACAGGTATAAAACTTTTTTTGCGGAATGGAGGTTAAAAAGACAAATGGCCACGCATTAAAATTAGAAGAAAAGAGGTTTAAAGGGCTTGTAAAGGTTTGTTTTTTATTTTCTAAATAGGTTCCTTTAGGCTAGTGCATTGTTGGTTCACTTACCTTTTCCATCGATTTCCCTTCTAAATGTTTTTTTTCTTTGTCTGAATTTCTCACTCCCTGTTCCTCGTCAGTAAGCTTGCCCCCATCATCTGAGCCGTTCTGGCTGGGGGTTAGTCAGCGTGCTCGCCCCCTCCCTTGGGACTACATCCCTTTTCAAAGGAAAAGGTAAGTGAACCAACAATGCACTAGCTTAAAGGAACCTATTTAGAAAATAAAAAACAAACCTTTACAACCCCTTTACCCTAAACTACGTAGAGGGTTCTTTACTGTAAGAGCGGCAATGATGTGGATATCCCTTCCACGGGTGGTGGTCTCAGCGGGGAGCATCGATAGTTTCAAAAAACTATTAGAGAAGCATCTGAACGACCACAACATACAGGGATATACAATGTAATACTGACATATAATCACACACATAGGTTGGACTTGATGGACTTGTGTCTTTTTTCAACCTCACCTACTATGTAACTATGTAACTATGTATTCCTCGGGTCAGGTGGAGTTATTCATGTAAGAGGCATGAATCACTGCCATGAATGTGTTAGTTATAGTTTGAAAAAAAGAATAAAACATTTTGGGGATTATGTGTTTACGTACTTCCAGTGTTTATGGTGATATATTGTAGAAACTGTGCATTTCAAGTGTAGAAACTACTGAGCTTTGCTAATGATTATGTTGATTCTTCAATAAATCCTGACAGTGCCCCACTCAGTCTGAGTGATTTCTACATCAACAATATATGAAAAAAGAGAAATATATTCAGCTCCTTTTATTTTATCTAACATATTATTCAAAATAAGATACAACATTCTGACATAACATATAATATCTATTCAAACCGTAAGACATACAATTTTTTCTGTGAACATAAACATTGAAAATGTTTCTGTATCTTTGAGTGCTCCTGGCATTTATTAATTACATGTGTGTGGTTGTAAAGCTTACTGTATTATTAAGTGTAGAATAATGAACAAGATAATCATAGTTACATAGGTTGAAAAAAAGATACTAGTCCATCTAGTTTCATCAATTATTTAAAAAACACATACAAAAATAAGAAAACCTCCATACATATACTATCTGTATACTATATATATATATATATATATATATATATATATATATATATATATATATATATATATATATATATATATATATAAGAATAAAGTGTGCCAAAGTGCATTAATCCATAAAAAAATATTGAATAATATGTGCAAAAAGTCCATGAACAGGTGATCTATAACGATGATCTATTTAATGAAGTCCATCTTCCATCACCAAAACTGCTGTGAATCCACCATCAGCCGTGGACCCCTTGTTATAGGGGGTCGAGTACCGCCTGTGGCTTATTACCCAGCCTGGTCATTTCTCCTCATCTCAAGGCTGCTCCATGTTTCCAGTGTCACTCAGTAAGTGAACAATGGAGTTTGGAACCTAAAAAAGGCCAAGAAAGCTGTAAAATCATGTGTAAAAATTATTTGGGTTTATGAAATAAAAAATTGAGTAGCGTTTATTGAGTATCCTCTGTACACAACCAAAACACCGGACCATCAGGACAGGAGAGTGGTGGTGACATCAGCGTGTCGCTCCATCCTGTGCGTTTTGTTACAATCTACGTCGTCCTGGGGCACCAGGATGACATAATTTGTGACGAAACATGTAGAGAGCTGACATCACCACCACTCTTGGTTTTGGTGATGGAAGATGGACTCATTAAATAGATCATCTTTATAGATCACCTGTTCATGGACCTTTTACACATATTATTATTCAATACTTTTTTATGGATTAATGCACTTTGGCAATTTTTATGTATTCTTTTCTATATTTATATATTTCATACATATATGACATTTTCACCAATTAGCGCAATCCTTATTTTTTATTTATTACTGTTGGTTTTTGTGTTGCACACAGAATTGCTGCTTTTATCATATTATTTGTTTAGGGTTTTAGTGTTACTAACCAGTGCATTTTTTCTTTTTTCTTTTTACTTATCCTATAATTATTGTTCATACAAAGAAAGGCAAAAAAAAAACAATAACCAGCATGATCCAATTCACTTCTGTGGGGAAAATATCCCCCATATTCACCTCTTCTCAGGTCAGCTAATCTTTCATTCATCTTTTCCTCCTCCATGCCTCTTATCAATTTGATTGTCCTTGTCTGCACTTTCGCCAGTTTGCTGATATCCTTTTTAAGAATGGGTACCCAAAACTGAACTACATATTCTAGATGAGGTCTTAATAATATATGTTTTCTCCTGTACTAATTATTAGTAAGTCCATGATCTACCAGAACACCCAGATCCTTCTCCACCATTGACTCCCCCAGCAGTCCTTCTAGTGAGTATGATGCATGCATGTTTTTAGACCCCAAGTGCAAAGCTTTACATTTATCAACAATAAATCTCATCTACCACATAGTTACCCAATTAAGTAATGCATTGATTTTGGCTTGTAAGTTGGTGACATCCTGTAAGATCAGAATTATACTACATACAGTAGCTTTATGTTACCTGCAAATGCTGAAATTGTACTTTTAATCCCTAAACACAGGGCTTTTTTTCAGCGGGAAAGCAGGGAAACGCAGTTCCGGAACCTCCAGCACAGAATGTATGCAATGGAAAGGGGTACTAGAGTGTGCTGGGGGGTCTATTGATGTTGGCTGCTGGAGGTACCATCGTCATTGGGGGGGATCTATTGTTGTAGGGGGTCTAGTGCTGCTGAGGAGGTCTATTGTTGCCAGTGGAGGATCTACAGTTGCTGGAGGGGGTCAATTGTTGCGGGGGGGGTCTATTGTTGTTGGCTGCAGGGGATCTATTTTATTGCTTTTCTTGTTATCAGTGTTAAATTCCATACAAATTACTTGGTTCTGTATTCCTTAAAAGGGGTGATACTGGGAGGTGGGTAGTGGGTGGAACCAAGGGACAGTGCTCGAAGGTGGGTAGGAGGCGGAGACAAGGGGTGATATGGCAGTACCTGCACCTATTTCCTGAGAAAAAAAGCCCTACCTAAACAATAGTAAGATTCTGCAGTTTCACAAAAAATGTTAAGTCACCTGTGTGCTTTTCAGGAACTGAATTTTAGTTGTGACAAAATTTGGTCTTTAACTGCTTCCGGACCAGCCGCCGCAGTTATACTGTATACTTATATGGCAGGTTGGCTCCCCTGGGCAATCGGTCGTAACTTTACGGCAGCCCGGAGCCAATGCGAGTGCCCGGCAGGCGCAATGACCGTCCGCCAGGCACCCGTGGTCAATCGTGACAGAGTGAGAACCATTATCTGTGTGTGTAAACACACAAATCCCAGTTCTCCAAGGGGAGAGGAGACAGATTGTGTGTTCATACTAAATATGAACACCGATTGGTCTCCTTCCCTAGTCAGTCCCATCCCCCTCACAGTTAGAACACACCTAGGGAACACAGTTAACCCCTTGATTGCCCCCTAGTGTTAACCCCTTCCCTGCCAGTGGCATTTATACAGTAATCAGTGCATTCTTATAGCACTGATCACTGTATAAAATGTCAACGGTCCAAAAGTGTCTGATTTGTCCGCTGCAATATCACAGTCCTGATAAAAAATGCTGATTGCCGCCATTACTAGTAAAAAAATAATAATAATAAAAATGCCACAAATCTATCCCTTATTTTGTAGATGCTATAACTTTTGCGCAAATCGATTATTGTGCTTTTTTTTTTACTAAAAATATGTAGAAGAATACATATCGGTCTAAACTGAGGGAAAAAAATAGGCATATTGTGTTTTTATTTTTTTTCAAAATTGTAGCTATTCTTTTGTTTATAGCGCAAAAAATAAAAACCGCATTGGTGATCAAATACCACCAAAAGAAAGCTCTGTTTGTGTGAAAAAATGACATACATTTTGTCTGGGTACAGCGTCGGGAGATCACGCAATTGTCAGTTAAAGCGACGCAATGTCGTATCGCAAAAAATGGCCTGGTCAGGAAGGGGGTTAATTCTTTTGAGGCTGAGGTGGTTAAATGTGGTAGAGATAGGGATCTTAGAAAACATTGTTGATCTGTTGTCTGTGTCTTGATGAACATTATCATTGTGAATATCATAGTTATATATGTAAATGATATACCGTATATATATATATATATATATATATATATATATATATATATATATATATATATATATATATATATATATAATTAAACATTATATTAAAATTCTTATATTTTTTATTTCACATTGTAATTTTACGTGTGGCATTTTAGACAAGGCTAATGAACACTATATGTCTTCTTAAAGAGTAAATGTAGCTTGAATATAATCATTACATCGCATTTGCATATATGGGGCTCTAATTATTACACCTGATTGTGATCACAAGGAAATTTTTCTGACAAAAATGCCTTCATTTTCCAGTCTTCTGTATTATCATGTTAGAAAGACAATGACATATTCACATTTTTTTGCTAGAAATCCTTACAGCAGAGGGTTGTAAGTGTAAAAAGGAGATATGCTGTTCCCTAATGGCTTATTACCATCATATTTGCAATTCAGATCAGTTGTAAATTGACTGAAATTTTTAAACACATAGCAGGCAGTTTAAACTAATGATTGTCTGGAGGTTCACATCTGACATGAACTAAGCTTCTGTTCAAAACAAATTGCAAATAATTCCTCCCTTAGAGTCAAAATGTCAAATCTTAAACCTTACATTATGTTAGATTTTGTCAGTAAAATAAAAAAAATTCTACTTCTATTAATTGATATATATTTAAAAGTACATGCCATTTTAGTTTTTTCTCAAATAAGTTAACTTTCACAACTGTCTAATTTTTATTATTTTCAGATGTCTAATTGTAAAGTAAAATACCCTTGGGGCAGTAATGGGCCCAAGTTGCTTAGCAACCCTCAGCAGGTATCAAAGGATTCAGCCACAGCTGTCCTGCTTCTTTTCTAAAAAAAAAACATCTTATTACTGTTTGTGTTAATCTCTAACTAGGCTTCGTATACCTAAACAATTTCTGTTGGTACTCAGGTAATATTAGAAAGTAATATTTCAAACAGCATCCCAAATGTAATATTACAAGGGTATAGTCCTGACTCCTGAATAATTGAGGAGTGATAGATTGGAGAGATTGATTGGAACATATAGTATATGTTCTGTATAATTACTGTATAAATAAATCTGATTATAATTGGTAGTTTAATGAATGTAAGATGTACTGTATAATGCAAATAATACAGCTTTTCAGATATTTTAAATAATCAAATTCCTTACTTTGTTAATATTTTGAGAAATGTAGGCACTGTAAAACAACATATGGATTTCAAATAGGTTCAATAGCTTTAGTTTTAGTGTAGCTTTTAACTATACATTTTTTATATACGTATCTCTAATAAGGGAGAACAAGTATAAGAAATAAAAAGAGGCAATAGGAAGTGTAGCGGTCACAACGTGCATTACAGCTGGTCACTGGATCAACAAAAATACAAAAAAACACCCCCCAACCTCTTTCTGTGCAATACCTTTCCATTTTCCCAGGACAAATGATGTACTGTATATAGGAAGGCCAGGTACAAACCAATACAGTGATAATAGAGATAATAACCATAATGTCAAATATCTCAGAATGATTAGAGATAAACATTAAAGGGGTTGTAAAGGTATGTTTTATGTTCTAAATAGGTTACTTTAAGCTAGTGCATTGTTGGTTCACTTACCTTTTTCCTCCAATATACAATCATGTCATATAAAGGCTTCGTTAGAGAGCACAGTTACAGGTACAACGTTGAGTTGTGTATCCAGTGTAGTATTCCAAAGGTTTGGTGAAGAGCTTGCTCTACATGTTACGCGCTTAGCGCTTCCTCAGGAGCATAAGATATTGCATCTACTGAAACATATATACAAGAAAACAATGAGTTCACAAGTATACATATAAAAAAAGGGTTTTTTGTGTATATACAACACATACAATAAAACATATACATAATACAGTAAATAAAAAAAACAAAAACAATTTATAAAACCAAGAAAATTATTTGTGTCTATCAGTACGGGTGCGGTACAGCAGGGGGGTAGCGTGTCACCCATAGCCCATCAAGAGAGAGTAGAAAAAAGAAAAAAGAAAAGGAGAAAGGGGGGGGCATCATAGAGAATTAGCATGCAAGTGAGAGGGAGGAGAGAAAGGAAAGAATATAAATATAGTGAGTATGTAAAAGCAATATAACACTTACAAAAATAGGTCGCATTGGGGGTAGACAAGCGACAGTAGCGTGTTAACCCCACAGTGGCTGGACGGACAGAATATATCAAGCCAGCCAAGCGTGGGAAAATAATCTGTAAATAATGTAGAATTAAACTTTAAGCATAAATCAATATGTTATTTATATGAAGCAAAGTAGGGGGAGGGGGGGCGGAAAAGGGAGGAAAAAAAGATTTATAAAGAGCGGCCACTGCCGGCATAGGTAGACGCTTACTCACCAAAGACACTGAATTGTAAGCATACAGGTGTTTGGACAGTCAGGTGCTGGTAGGCACTAAAAACTCGGATCCAGGGATCTAAAGCATGCGGTAATTCAAAACTCACAGTGCTGGGCTGGGCAAGATAGATAATAGCATATGGTAAGGCAATCCAAAAGATCCTGGGTATATGAACCCAAGGATATTATATAGGATTACCAAAGCTAATTCCTACAAAGAAACAGATATACACCAGGGTAAGTCCAAACAAAGAGGAAAATACCATAGGTAATTAAAAATAGACAGTAGTATTACAGCCCTAATATTAGAGTCTATAAAGGGTTAGTGTACCTGCAGCCTGATCAGCAAGATGAGTACCGCATGTGTCCCCAGGGAAGCGATGACGCCGATACAGCTGTAAATTGTGCTATGTCAGTTTTATAATCCCTTACCTGATTGTTGATAAGCTGTGTCAGCTGGATCGGCGTGGCCCATCGCCCCCGTGATGACGTCATCATTGATCGCCCATCACGTGACTAAATACAGCCCAGAGTGTATTCAAAGTTGGTTGCTGATAGGGGCGGGTGCGTCGGGCATGGCGCCCAATCGGAGGCCTGCAAGGTAGAGTGGGAGGGCGATGTGACGCCTCGAGGTATGTGGATGACTATGCATCACATGATCGTCCCCACGTGGGCTGCGATGAGGACGCCCAATGGCGTCACACAGTACGAACCGACGGACCAGCGTGAGATCCGCCCAGTGGGGCGGATATGTCGCCAGGGCTAGCCAATAAACAGTTTAGCAGGGGAGAAGGAGGGGGGGGCCGTAGTTGACAGAGAACGTGCAAACAGAATTTAAAATTACCGTCGGCTTAGTGGATCTTTACATAGGTTAGTGTTATGAAAAGGAAAACAGAGAAAATTAGCAGAAGATTATTAAAAATGACAACTCAAGTGGGGAAATATGAGACAAGGGGTTCAAAGAACCGTAACGCAGCCCAATGCTGCACCGCACTGACCTGACAGACACTGTTGCTATGGATACACATAACGCATGATCCCTGGTGTCAGGGACATTGCGCTAAATAAAGAATTAAAACATTCATCTCAATCATAAGATAAAAGAAGAATTAAAAAGTTTCTCATACTTCAAAAATAATAATTATAAAGTATACATTTTTGACTTATTTGACACCGGTCAGATATTCATTACACTAATCAACATAATATATCCTGTATCAAACATATGTATATGGATATGCATACTTTGTTTTTTCAAGGTAGCGACCAGTCACTATTCATTATTTTAGGGGGTCATTAGTATAGACAGATTTAATAGTCGATGACTCACAACGTTGTTTTTTTGGGCTGTACAGGGGTGAGTGAGTGGAGGGGAGAGAGGATTTTTTGGAACAGGTTGTTCATCTATAGTATATTATATTATTCAGGTCTAAGTACATACCGTACAAGAAAAAGGTGATATTATGGTGAGAAAAAAATATATTGAATAATGTAAATGTAAAAATGTGTCACAAAATGTCAATATACCTCATGTGGAATCAATTATGTGAACATAACATATAGAATACTTCGTATGACTAAAAAGGGGGGATAGTCACCTCAAAAGTAATCAATGAAAAAAAAAAAAAAAGAAAAAACGGTGAACAAGCAATTTTTAAGGTGAAATGGGGATATCCCACAAAATAAATATATAGGAGCAACAGCACAACAGGCGTTACAAATATTAAATGGATCCAAGCAACAACCTACTAACACAAACCTGTACCCTTCAGGTTTAGGTCCTATTAGGTCCTATTAATATACAATTACCAACCCATTCCGGGGATACCGACTCCCAAAGCCGATTACCTAACATACCCAACACACCAAATTCACATCCTACAGCTCAATTACAAACATGTAGGAAACAGAGCACATTAGATTGCCATATACATACGAACAGCTCGCAAATACTAAATTTTCCCTCACTGGGGATCCCCCTACCTCCTACATAGAACAAGATATTCTGAACTTGACCCCTTACCACTTTTCCACTGATGAATTAAAAGTTCTGAGATATGGTCTCAGTTTTTGCCCCTCAGAACGGATTGATAAATATGAAGTAATAAAAGACATCTACATGTTCATTAGAAATCTTACGTTCAAATTTATTTTTGATCAAGATCGTTCTAGAATGAGAGAGGAAAGGGAATTTTCGGAAAAAATCCAGTTCAGATTTCAAAACCAATAAAAAGATTTAAACTCAAATCAAAAAACTTTCCTGATCTTACCACTAGCCCTAAAGCTTGGGCATTTTTATGTAACATCATCAGTGATATCAAACGTCTTAAAATTCCATCTAAAAATGATAATCTCACACAAGATGAGCGTCAAACCATTCTTAAAATACAGAGCCACCCTGATGTCGTCGTCAAGGCGGCTGATAAGGGTGGAAATATTGTTCTGATGACCAGAGCATTTTATGAGGACATGTGCCTCAAAATTCTCCAGAACAAGGATTGGTATCGCCCTATCTCCTCGAGTCAGAATACTAGATTTAAGAATGAGTTTCTTGACATCATCAATGACGCCTATTCCAAAGGCCTCATTGATCAAGAACTCTACGACTACCTGAACACTCGGTCCCCCAGGGTGGCAACATTCTATGCACTTCCCAAAGTGCATAAGAACTCTTTGTTGCCCCCTGGGAGACCGATTGTTTCAGGGATCGGATGTCTCACTGAAAATGCTAGTCGGCTGGTTGATTCGGTATTAATGCCCCATGTTTTAGCATTGCCTTCCTATACCAAGGACACTTTGGCCTTTCTTAGGCAAATCGATGGTATGGTGGTCCCTCCCAACTCCCTCCTCGTGACTTTGGATGTCGAGGCATTGTACTCCAGTATCCCTCACGAGGGGGGGGTTGGGATGGCACGCACCTTCTTGATGGAAGAAGACCATCACCATTGGCCCTACAATGAATTTATTATTCGCCTGCTGGGATTCATCCTCACTCACAATTGGTTTAGCTTCAACCTCTCCCACTACCTCCAGATACAAGGCGTGGCTATGGGCACCTGTTGTGCCCCCGCCTACGCCAACTTGTATCTGGGGGGGTTGGAGAGGGAGCTTTTCTCTGATGACACCATGTCACAATACACTGATCGCATCCCCTGTTGGATGCGATATATTGATGATGTCTTTTTTGTATGGACAGATACCAGGGAAAGGCTGGATGAATTAGTCCGGAAGTTAAACTCAAATACCTTTAACTTGAAATTTACTTTTGAATGCAACACCAATAAAACCAACTTTCTCAATGTAACTGTGTTTCGCAGTGGGGATGACTCCCTAGCAGCTGACTTATACCGCAAGAAGACTGCGGGTAACACTTTGTTACATGCATCTAGTTCACATTCCCCAGCTCTAATACGTAGCATACCCTATGCACAATACATTCGCTTAAGACGTAACTGTACCCTGTTATCGGATTTTCAAAGTCAATCCAAATTACTCCAGACCCGTTTACTGGCTCGGGGATACAGCAAGAAATTGCTGTGTCAAGCATACAACAAAGCACTTAATCAAACTAGAAAGGCATTGCTATTCACAAACAAAATTAGAGCACCCAACACCACAGTTAAATTTATCACCAAATTCTGTTCCCAGCATGACAGTATCAAGTCCATTCTGGAAACCCATTGGCATCTGCTACGAGAGGATGTGACTCTGATGAAATATGTGGGTATTCACCCACAGATAATATTCAGACGAGCGTCGTCCATTCGTGACAAATTAGTTAAAAGCTACTATACCAGACCAACTATAGATCGTCTCCCCCTCCCTTTGGGGACTTCCCGCTGTGGTGCTTGCTCCTTTTGCAAATGGATAGCACCGTGCAAAACCGTCAAGCTCCCCAACGGTGAAATTTTGACACCCAAATTCTCTGCCAACTGCCGTACACAGGGCCTAGTATATCTGATGACATGTAATTGTGGGGCATTTTACGTGGGGAAGACAGTTAGGCAATTCCGTCAAAGAATTAATGATCACGTATATTATTCAGGGAACGGTAAAATGCTAACTCCCATTAGTAGACACCTGGATTTGTATCACCGTTTCGATACATCCTGTATTAATTTCATTGCCCTGGCTGTTATTCCCCAAAATCCAAGAGGAGGTGAATGGGACAGATTTGTTCTCCAAAGGGAGACCATTTGGATCGAGAGGCTCAATGCCACCCAGTCCCCTGGATTGAATGAAACACAATCATATAAACCCTTTCTGTAGTTTTATTTGGGCACTTTGGCCATTGACTGATATCTTGGCCTGCACTTATGATATCACTTGGTTTCAATTATAATATAATAATAAAAAACTATGGATACCCAATGTTCTAGGTGACATTGGCAATATCCTCTAACCTTGTTAAACAACATACTCACCTTAAAAATTGCTTGTTCACCGTTTTTTTTTTTTTTTTTTTCATTGATTACTTTTGAGGTGACTATCCCCCCTTTTTAGTCATACGAAGTATTCTATATGTTATGTTCACATAATTGATTCCACATGAGGTATATTGACCTTTTGTGACACACTTTTACATTTACATTATTCAATATATTTTTTTCTCACCATGATATCACCTTTTTCTTGTACGGTATGTACTTAGACCTGAATAATATAATATACTATAGATGAACAACCTGTTCCAAAAAATCCTCTCTCCCCTCCACTCACTCACCCCTGTACAGCCCAAAAAAACAACGTTGTGAGTCATCGACCATTAAATCTGTCTATACTAATGACCCCCTAAAATAATGAATAGTGACTGGTCGCTACCTTGAAAAAACAAAGTATGCATATCCATATACATATGTTTGATACAGGATATATTATGTTGATTAGTGTAATGAATATCTGACCGGTGTCAAATAAGTCAAAAATGTATACTTTATAATTATTATTTTTGAAGTATGAGAAACTTTTTAATTCTTCTTTTATCTTATGATTGAGATGAATGTTTTAATTCTTTATTTAGCGCAATGTCCCTGACACCAGGGATCATGCGTTATGTGTATCCATAGCAACAGTGTCTGTCAGGTCAGTGCGGTGCAGCATTGGGCTGCGTTACGGTTCTTTGAACCCCTTGTCTCATATTTCCCCACTTGAGTTGTCATTTTTAATAATCTTCTGCTAATTTTCTCTGGTTTCCTTTTCATAACACTAACCTATGTAAAGATCCACTAAGCCGACGGTAATTTTAAATTCTGTTTGCACGTTCTCTGTCAACTACGGGCCCCCCCCTCCTTCTCCCCTGCTAAACTGTTTATTGGCTAGCCCTGGCGACATATCCGCCCCACTGGGCGGATCTCATGCTGGTCCGTCGGTGCGTACTGTGTGACGCCGTTGGGCGTCCTCATCGCAGCCCACGTGGGGACGATCATGTGATGCATAGTCATCCACATACCTCGAGGCGTCACATCGCCCTCCCACTCTACCTTGCAGGCCTCCGATTGGGCGCCATGCCCGACGCACCCGCCCCTATCAGCAACCAACTTTGAATACACTCTGGGCTGTATTTAGTCACGTGATGGGCGATTAATGATGACGTCATCACGGGGGCGACGGGCCACGCCGATCCAGCTGACACAGCTCATCAACAATCAGGTAAGGGATTATAAAACTGACATAGCACAATTTACAGCTGTATCGGCGTCATCGCTTCCCTGGGGACACATGCGGTACTCATCTTGCTGATCAGGCTGCAGGTACACTAACCCTTTATAGACTCTAATATTAGGGCTGTAATACTACTATCTATTTTTAATTACCTATGGTATTTTCCTCTTTGTTTGGACTTACCCTGGTGTATATCTGTTTCTTTGTAGGAATTAGCTTTGGTAATCCTATATAATATCCTTGGGTTCATATACCCAGGATCTTTTGGATTGCCTTACCATATGCTATTATCTATCTTGCCCAGCCCAGCACTGTGAGTTTTGAATTACCGCATGCTTTAGATCCCTGGATCCGAGTTTTTAGTGCCTACCAGCACCTGACTGTCCGAACACCTGTATGCTTACAATTCAGTGTCTTTGGTGAGTAAGCGTCTACCTATGCCGGCAGTGGCCGCTCTTTATAAATCTTTTTGTTCCTCCCTTTTCCGCCCCCCCCCTCCCCCTACTTTGCTTCATATAAATAACATATTGATTTATGCTTAAAGTTTAATTCTACATTATTTACAGATTATTTTCCCACGCTTGGCTGGCTTGATATATTCTGTCCGTCCAGCCACTGTGGGGTTAACACGCTACTGTCGCTTGTCTACCCCCAATGCGACCTATTTTTGTAAGTGTTATATTGCTTTTACATACTCACTATATTTATATTCTTTCTTTTCTCTCCTCCCTCTCACTTGCATGCTAATTCTCTATGATGCCCCCCCCTTTCTCCTTTTCTTTTTTCTTTTTTCTACTCTCTCTTGATGGGCTATGGGTGACACGCTACCCCCCTGCTGTACCGCACCCGTACTGATAGACACAAATAATTTTCTTGGTTTTATAAATTGTTTTTGGTTTTTTTATTTACTGTATTATGTATATGTTTTATTGTATGTGTTGTATATACACAAAAAACCCTTTTTTTTATATGTATACTTGTGAACTCATTGTTTTCTTGTATATATGTTTCAGTAGATGCAATATCTTATGCTCCTGAGGAAGCGCTAAGCACGTAACATGTAGAGCAAGCTCTTCACCAAACCTTTGGAATACTACACTGTATACACAACTCAACGTTGTACCTGTAACTGTGCTCTCTAACGAAGCCTTTATATGACATGATTGTATATTGTTGTAATCACAGTTGTGGTATTAGTTGCTGACTTAATTTCGTAATATTTTGATTTTATGTCGTTCCACTTTTCTGATATTTCATACTAAATAAATCTCTAGTTTTCTACATCTATTTGTACTGTGTGCCCTTAAAGCCCAACTTATTAGTCTTTTCCTCAATTCTCGTTATATCGGGGCGTTGGCACATTATATACAGGTGCATTCGCGGTGTCACCACGCGATATATGCACATTAAAATAGGTCTTCCCTCTTTTACAAAATTACCTTTTTCCTCCGATTTCCCTTCTAAATGATTTTTTTTCTTTGTTTGAATTTCTCACTTTCTGTTTCTCCTCAGTAAGCTTCCCCCATTATCTGAGCTGTTCTGGCTGGGGGTTAGTCAGCGTTATCGCCCCCTCCCTTGGGACTACATCCCTGCAGGGTAGACCTTCATAAGATCCCAAAAGAACAGCTTCCAATACTGTGGCAGCATCGCCATCATCCCCTATCAGCCATCTTCATTTGACCTGCCAAAAAATACTTGTGTATATCAGGTAAAGCCGAGCCACCTTGGCCCATAGGCTCCTATAAGGACCTAAATCCGATGCAAGAATGAGACAATGGCCAAATGAAGGAGCTACATAACCCAGTAATCTTTTTAAAATAAGAGCTGGGAATCCATATGGGTCATGTCTCACATGATGCAGGAAAACTGGTAAAATCTTCACTACAAAGAGGGTATTCTTTCCTATTAAAGACAAGTGATGTTTTAAGGCTTCTGTTTTCTGTTTCAGCATAGAAAGGGCAATACGTTCAGGACCAAATAGTCTAAAAACCTTAGCTGTAATTTTCACCCCCAGGTATGTCAATCATTTCAGAGGGAGATCAGGGCCTGCTGAAGCTTTAGTTCTTGGGTCCAATAGTAAAATAACCCAATTCACTTTCAGGAGTATCTGGTGAATTCATCAAATATCCAGAGAACTGCATGTAGTGAGGGGCCTGGATCATTAAAATAATGAGTAAATTATCAGCATAGAGGGCAAGGCATTCCCTGATCCCCCCCCCCCCCGTGTAAAAGCTTATACCTCAGGGGACAATCGGAATGCTATAGCTATTGACTCCTCATCAGGGTAAATAGAAAAGGTGACAAGGGACAGCCCTGTCTAGTTCCTCTGTGACTGGGAAAACAGGGAGAGAGCGTATGACTTATTTTCAGGGCTGCTCTGGCATGATTATATGGAGCCGCTCGTACAAAGTCCAGTCTTCACAGGGACCGCTGCAATGACAGGAGGGCTGTGGAAGCCAGGGAGTTTGACCAACTGCCAGAGAACTGCCATGGGAGACTCGAGAATGAAGCTGTCAGATGCCACATACTCTGTAGTCAATTGGGAATGCGTTTCAGAGGCCAAATTGGGCCTCCATTAGCCTACATCTCTTCATGGCTGCAGAGTCTGTGGCATCTGGACTCTGCAATTCAACACATAGCTTATTATTTGCCTGTTTTTTTAGCAACTTTTGTGAGTCCACTTTTTTTTGTATTTTAACATAAACTGACTAAATCATACTACACCATTGGCGGCTTGGCGCATCTTTCTCCCCTTCCCCTTTTTCTGTTGCATCTTTCAGGTTCCCAGCACATCCAAAGAGACAGACTAACTGTAGCCAGCTGTGTCTGCAAAAGACTATCCACTATTTGATTATAGCCCAGAATCCCGGGGTTATATAAGTCTATATATACATGCATATATCTTTATAGTTTTATATCATTGCTTATCAGCATTATTTGTACCTGATGTCAACATAGTCCTTCATACATCATTCAATCTGATTGCTTACGATCATCCCTTTGTTGTAACAAGTGTAGTTTTAAATGTTGGTAGTTTTTCTCTTTTTTTGTCCAAAGTAAGAATGTAGGCTTGCGGGTTGAAATGTAACCAGTTAGGTGATGCCCCGTATGGGAGGATAAGAGTTAACGCCTTTCCCGGTTCTTTGGTTTTGGATGGTTTTGCTTTGTGTCTGATCCACTGGTTCTGTGAATTATAAAAGGGATGGGGTCTGGACCAAGGAGAGAAGTAGGAGCGGGTAAACCAAGAGGACCTGGAGTATTCTAAAGACTCTTCCATGATAAGGGAAGAAGCCACTGTAAACCAAGAGAACCCGTAGTATTCCGAAGATTCTTCCATGATAAGGGAAGAAGCCACTTTACACCAAGAGGACCTGGAGTATTCTGAAGATTCTTCCATGATAAGGGAAGAAGCCTCTGTAAACCAAGAGGACCCGGAGTATTCTGAAGATTCTTGCATGATAAGGGAAGAAGCCACTGTAAGCCAAGAGGACCTGGAGTATTCCGAAGATTCTTCCATGATAAGCGAAGAAGCCACAGTAAACCAAGAGGACCTGGAGTATTCTGAAGATTCTTCCATGATAAGGGAAGAAGCCACTGTAAACCAAGAGGGCCCGGAGTATTCCGAAGATTCTTCCATGATAAGGGAAGAAGACACTGTACACCAAGAGGACCTGGAGTATTCCGAAGATTCCTCCATGATAAAGGAAGAAGCCTCTGTAAACCAAGAGGACCTGGAATATTCAGAAGATTCTTCCATGATAAGGGAAGAAACCACTGTAAACCATGAGGACCTGGAGTATTCCGAAGATTCTTCCATGATAAGGGAAGAAGCCACTGTAAACCAAGAGGACCCGGAGTATTCCGAAGATTCTTCCATGATAAGGGAAGAAGCCACTGTAAACCAAAAGGTCCCAGAGTATTCCGAAGATTCTTCCATGATAAGGGAAGAAGCCACTGTAATCCAAGAGGACCCGGAGTACTCTAAAGATTCTTCCATGATAAGGGAAGAAGCCACTATAAATCAAGAGGACCCGGAGTATTCTGAAGATTCTTCCATGATAAGCGAAGAAGCTACTGTAAACCAAGAGGACCTGGAGTATTCAGAAGATTCTTCCATGATAAGGGAAGAAACCACTGTAAACCATGGGGACCTAGAGTATTCCGAAGATTTGTCCACGATAAGGGAAGAAGCCAATGTAAACCAAGAGGACCCAGAGTATTAAGAAGATTCTTCCATGATAAGGGAAGAAGCCACTGTAAACCAAGAGGACCCGGAGTATTCTGAAGATTCTTCCATGATACGTGAAGAAGCCACTGTAAACCAAGAGGACCTGGAGTATTCCGAAAATTGGAGGCCGGAAGACTTTTCTTTTCAAGCTAGTGTGTGTTGGTCCAGCTGTGAGGGTAGGTTGGAGGCCGGTATACTTTTTTATTTTCTGCAGGCGAGTCCAAGAGGACCCAGAGTATTTTGAAGATTCTTCCATGATAAGGGAAGAAGCCTCTGTAAACCAAGAGGACTCAGAGTATTCCGAAGATTCTTCCATTATAAGCGAAGAAGACTCTGTAAACTCAGAAGACCCGGAGTATTCCAAAGATTCCAAAGATTCTTCCATTATAAGGGAAGAAGCGTCTGTAAACCAAGAGGACCTAGAGTATTCCGAAGATTCCTCCATGATAAGGGAAGAAGCCTCTGTAAACCAAGAGGACCTGGAGTATTCAGAAGATTCTTCCATGATAAGGTTATGTAACAGTAGGCAGGTTAAATCCCCTGGTTGCATCCAAGATGCTGTATATATTTCTCCTAGGTTCAGGCTTTATGCCAGTTTGTACCTCTAGGGGGAGTGCTGGAAGTTCTGCTGGGAGGACTTGATGAGCCCAGCTGTATCAGGTGGGCTTGTTAGGTCCTCTACAAAAACTCCCAGCATGCTAAGAGATATGCTCCAACCTGGAACCAGACCTGTGTGAATAGGGAGTGATCTTTGTGCGGTGAGACAAAGCCTGTGTGGCTACTATTACCAAAACTCTAACCAGCAGGGAGTTAGGGACTGGGGCAGCACTAAGCTGTACCCAGGTGTTAGTTAGGGACACCGATGTGTTTAGTAAGCGGTCAAGTGACCAGGGTTTATTTTTGTATTTCTTTTGTTTCTGTCACATTTGTTTTGTAGATAGTTCAAATAAAATCTGCACCTTTTTGTTTTCCCCCTACCACCGTCTGCTGTGCCTAATTGTTTTTGTGTGCTGAACCCGTCCAGGTGGTCACACACACCCGCTGATGGGCTAACCCTCTCACAGTAAGAAGTCACTGTAAACCAAGAGGACCGGGAGTTTTTTTTACGAAGATTCGTCCATGATAAGGGTAGAAGCCGCTGTAAACCAAGAGAACACGGAGTATTCCGAAGTTTCTTCCCTGATAAGGGAAGAAACCACTGTAAACCATGAGGACCGGGAGTATTACGAAGATTCTTCCATGATAAGGGAAGAAGCCACTGTACACCAAGAGGACCTGGAGTATTCCGAAAATTCTTCCATGATAAGGGAAGAAGTCACTGTAAACCAAGAGGACCCGGAGAATTACGAAGATTCTTCCATGATAAGGGAAGAAACCACTGTAAACCATGAGTACCTGGAGTATTTCGAAGATTCTTCCATGATAAGGGAGGAAGCCACTGTAAACCAAGAGAACCTGGAGTATTCTGAAAATTCTTCCATGAAAGGGAGGAAGCCACTGTAAACCAAGAGGACCTGGAGTATTTTCTTTTCTGCAGGCGTGTGTTGGACCGGCTGTGAGGGGAGGTTGGAGGCTAGAAGACTTTTCTTTTCCAGCTAGTGTGTGTTGGTCCAGCTGTGAGGGTAGGTTGGAGGCCGGTAGACTTTTTTATTTTCTGCAGGGTGAGTCTAAGAGGACCCAGAGTATTTTGAAGATTCTTCCCTGATAAGGGAAGAAGCCTCTGTAAACCAAGAGGACCTGGAGTATTCCGAAGATTCTTCCATTATAAGCGAAGAAGACTCTGTAAACTCAGAAGACCCAGAGTATTCTGAAGATTCTTCCATGATAAGGGAAGAAGCGTCTGTAAACCAAGAGGACCTGGAGTATTCCGAAGATTCCTCCATAAGGGAAGAAACCACTGTAAACCAAGAGGACCCGGAGTATTCTGAAGATTCATCCATGATAAGGGAAGAAACCACTGTAAACCATGAGGACCTTGAGTATTCCAAAGATTCTTCCATGAAAAGGGAAGAAGCCACTGTAAACCAAGAGGACCCGGAGTATTCCAAAGATTCTTCCATGATAAGGGAAGAAGCCACTGTAAACCAAGAGGACTCTGAGTATTCCCGAAGATTCTTCCATGATAAGCGAAGAAGCCACTGTAAACCAAGAGGACCCGGAGTATTCTGAAGGTTCTTCGAAAAGGGAAGAAGCCACTGTAAACCAAGAGGACCTGGAGTATTCTGAAGATTCTTCCATGATAAGCGAAGAAGCTACTGTAAACCAAGAGGACCTGGAGTATTCTGAAGATTCTTCCATGATAAGGGAAGAAGCCACTGTAAACCAAGAGGACCTGGAGTATTCTGAAGATTCCTCCATGATAAGGGAAGAAGCCTCTGTAAACCAAGAGGACCTGGAGTATTCAGAAGATTCTTCCATGATAAGGGAAGAAACCACTGTAAACCATGGGGACCTGGAGTATTCCAAAGATTCTTCCACGATAAGGGAAGAAGCCAATGTAAACCAAGAGGACCCAGAGTATTAAGAAGATTCTTCCATGATAAGGGAAGAAGCCACTGTAAACCAAGTGGACCCGGAGTATTCTGAAGATTCTTCCATGATACGTGAAGAAGCCACCGTAAACCAAGAGGACCCTGAGTATTCTGAAGATTCTTCAATGATAAGGGAAGAAGCCACTGTAAACCAAGAGGACCCGAAGTATTACGAAGATTCTTCCATGATACAGGAAGAATCCACTGTAAACCAAGTGGACCCGGAGTATTCTGAAGATTCTTCCATGATACGTGAAGAAGCCACCGTAAACCAAGAGGACCCTGAGTATTCTGAAGATTCTTCAATGATAAGGGAAGAAGCCACTGTAAACCAAGAGGACCCGAAGTATTACGAAGATTCTTCCATGATACAGGAAGAATCCACTGTAAACCAAGAGGACCCGGAGTATTCAGAAGATTCGTCCATGATAAGGGAAGAAGCCACTGTAAACCAAGATGACCCGGAGTAAGCGTTCTCAAATTTATGCTTGTCCCATCCTGATAAATGGGGACTTTAATTCACTGGTCAGACCCATGTTGGGTAGGTTCCCCCCACCCCCCACTTAAAACCACCTATATTCTTGAACTGGTGCAGGTCCTATAACTATCTTGATCTTTGGTGTTGGAAGGGCTTGGAAACCAGGGAATACTCTTAATACTTTTGTCAATTGTGAACATATTGAAACTTATCCACGATTGACTTTACAATTGCCAAAGAAGACATGATGCCCTTAGCTTTGGGTGTTGGTTATGAAATTTAGACTTTATCTGACAACTCTCGGCTTACGTCATGTCAGTCTGTGTGTCATTGTCTGCAAATTAGACCCTCCGGGTCGCCTATGAGTACATTCTTGTGCAGAGGCTTACAAGCAGATCTTTAAGTGGGATAATTTTCCCCCTTTGAAAATTACTCTCTGTTATAGGATACATTTGAAGCTGTCACCAAGGACTATTATATAAACAATATTGTTGTATACATACATTCTTGTCGTACACAGCTAGCTACACAAGAAAATTTACTTTATGTGTCCACACAGAAGTACATTACCCCTCCCTCTGAGATCACCAGGTTGACAGTAGAGGAGGTTCAATGCTTACATCATTTATATTAGGCTGACTTTGTTCAGAAGAAACTAGTTTACCAATGGATGAGACTCCATGAACATAGCAGCAAATATTTGAGAAGTCTATTTGTTTTGGTGCACTAAGGCCCCGTACAGACGACCGAACACGTCTGCTGAAACCAGTAGGCCCGAGCGGGCAGGATTCCAGCAAACATTTGCCCGCCGGGCCTTTTCCCAGCGGGCAAATATTTCCGGGCTTGTTTTAAAACAGCCCGCTGGAATCCTGTCCCCTCGGACATGTTCGGTCGTCTGTACAGACCTACCGTACATGTCCGAGCGCCCGCCATCCCTCGCATGCGTCGAATGACTTCGACGCATACATGGAAGCATTTAACTGGCAGGCCCGCCCACGTCGCTGCGTCATCGTCGCCGCAACGGTGCGGACACGCCCCGCGTATTGTTTACGCGCGGATTTCTGTATGATGGTGAGTACAGCCACCATACAGAAATCCCCGGGCAGACATGTACGGTGAAAACGGTCCGACGAACCGGTTTCATCGTACATGTTTGCTCGTCAGTACTCTACCTCTATCTCTTCCATTAGAACTCATATTGGAGTCCTGCAACCGTCCCAGTTATGAATTACATCTTTACGCATTTCTTCCACATTCTATACTCATCTAACTCCTTGGTCTCCTGCTTCAAAGTTTCCAAATGTTTACAGGGTGTGGCTTTCCTTTGTCTGACCTGATAAAGGTATTATACTTTAGGTGTTTTACTTACTGCTAACTAAATTACATCTGTAATATTGTCTTTCACAGTGAACAAAAATCTGAGCTCAGATTACCACTAGAAAAGTACAAAGCTCAGACAAGATTTCTTACTCCACATTTACTAAAGGTATACTTAACCACTTAAGGACCGGACCAATATGCAGCTAAATGACACAAGGGGTTTTTACAATTCGGCACTGCGTCGCTTTAACAGACAATTGCGCGGTCGTGCGACGTGGCTCCCAAACAAAATTGGTGTCCTTTTTTCCCCACAAATAGAGCTTTCTTTTGGTGGTATTTGATCACCTCTGCGGTTTTTATTTTTTATTGCGCTATAAACAAAAATAGAGCGACAATTTTGAAAAAAATGCAATATTTTTTACTTTTTGCTATAATAAATATCCCCCAAAAACATATCTAAACATTTTTTTCCCTCAGTTTAGGCCGATGCGTATTCGTCTACCTATTTTTGGTAAAAAAAAATCGCAATAAGCGTTTATCGATTGGTTTGCGCAAAATTTATAGCGTTTACAAAATAGGGGATAGTTTTATTGCATTTTTATAATTTTTTTTTTTTTTACTACTAATGGCGGCGATCAGCGATTTTTTTCGTGACTGCGACATTATGGCGGACACTTCGGACAATTTTGACACATTTTTGGGACCATTGTCATTTTCACAGCAAAAAATGCATTTAAATTGCATTATTTATTGTGAAAATGACAGTTGCAGTTTGGGAGTTAACCACAGGGGGCGCTGAACGTGTTAGGCTTCACCTAGTGTGTGTTTACAACAGTAGGGGGGTGTGGCTGTAGGACTGACATCATCGATTGTGTCTCCCCTATAAAGGGGATGACACGATCGATGCGCCGCCACAGTGAAGCACGGGGAAGCCGTGTTTACATACGGCTCTCCCCGTTCTTCAGCTCCGGGGAGCGATTGCGACGAATAAACGAATAGCCGCGCCGTCGTCCCGGATTGCTCCCCGAGGGGATCCGACCAGCGCATGTAGCGGGGAGGGTCCCGATCGGACCCCCGACCCACGTCTAGGCAGGCACGTACAGGTACGTTAATGTGCCTGTCCGTGCCATTCTGCCGACGTATATCTACATGTGGCGGTCGGGAAGTGGTTAAAGTGATTTTCAACAATCACCTTGTAAACAACCCATTCAGTTTAGCATTGAAATTAAAGGCAAACATTTGGGAATGGATACAGTATATAGAAAAAAAATCCTGACAGACTCCATGGCAGCATACGTTTGGGTTTAGCCTGGCCTTCTCTCCTACTCTATAGGACATCACTCCCATAAATCTTTGCTCCAAGCCAGCAGCCATGTTCCTTTTTTGTCCACCTCTAAAGAACATAAATGGTTGATTTTTCTACCCTGAAGACATTCTCCAGATAAGCCCTAGCTATTAGCAGGGTATGGAGTGGGCAATGAAATAAATGCCATGAAGAGCTAGGCCTGGCCATTAGCAGGCAAGCAGCGTGGTGGTCAGATAGCCCAGCTATTAGTGGGTGGCTGTACTTGCCCCAGACCGGTGCGACTGCATTTCCCTATGAGCCTGGCGTGATCAAGGTGGAAGTGGTAAGACGTACCTGTTTTCCATGGCAGCAGAGTTTTTGTGTTTTCCATGTGCTTATCTCTGTCTTGTCTTCCATTTGATCTCTTTCCCTGGTGCTAGTGTCCCTGGCCATGGCGGCTGATTTGCTTCCACATTCCAACCACATTCGTGACCAAATACTGAGAGCGAGGCTTGGTTTGCGAATGCGTGGCACCATCAAGATGGTGGCGATCGTGCATGCACACGGGCACCGCTGCTCCAGTCCTTGTAGTGCCCCAGCAGTCCAAGACATCCTGAGCTTCTTACAGTTAGGCCTAGATCTGGCCCTGTCAGTCAGCTCTCTCCGGGTGCAGGTGTTGGCTATATCAGCATTCACTGGAGTATCATGGGCCAGGCATATGCTTGTCCATCAGTTCTTCAAAGGGGCAGTGAGACTCAGGCCCCAGAGGAAGCCAAGATTCCCCAAGTGGGATCTCCTGTTAGTCCTCGACTTCTCACAGCTCGGGTCAGAACCTGGCAAGCCGCACTCGATCAAAAAACTTGCTCTCAAAACTACATTTTTGCTGGCCATCACTTCAGCAAAAAGGATATCTGAGATCCGAGTTCTGGGCTTGAAGGAGCCTTTCCTAGCCTTTTTCCCCGGACAGAGTGGTCCTAATTCCTATGCTGGGGTCAAATCTCATATTTACTTCTGTCTTCCATGAGAACCAGGAGATTGTTCTTCCCACTTTCAGATCAGCCGAAAATGCAGACATCCATCCACTTGATGTGGGAGATACCTTGAAACAATATCTGAAGACCACGACTCCCTATCGTCAGTCTGAACACCAATTTGTCCTCTTCCACGGAAAAACAAGGGGATGCGCGCCTCATCCAGATCCATCGCTGAGTGGATTGTTCAGTCTATCCAGTGGGCCTATAAAGTGAAGGGCTTGGTGCCTCCAGAGGTGGGGACAGCGCTCTCGACCAGATGTGTCTCAACATCCTAGACATATGAAAAAATGTGCACTGTGTCAGAAAGACAACACAGTACCAAGTGTCACATAAGTGAGCCATAGGAAATATTTGCCAGACTTGCATAATGGTAAATTAATAATAATTTATTGAAAAAAGACCAATTGTAAAGAATGTAACAATTCAACACCTAGTATTATAAATAGACATATAGGTCTGGTGACACTGACAAACGACAAACACACATAAGACAGAACGATAGACACCACCCAAATAAAGTATTATCATTAATATTGTACTTATTGTACAGATCAAAATAAAAGCATCACCAACCAAGCCTAAATCAAATGGGATTGAAGGCAACGGCCGTCGCGATATTCAAAAAAATGCAATAAGGTAGTATACGAGTCCGTGGCTAATAAGGGGGGCTGTGTGACAGGATCAGTCCAAGGGGTGAGAAGGAGACAAGGACAGACACGCTGTCTGCAGGTCTACAGATCATGTGTAATCCACTGGGCTATGTAGGGTAATAAAAGCTGCATGTCCACATATTTGCTATGATCCAATAGACTAGGAATCACATATAGGTGATCAAAGCTGATATTACTTGCCAAAATTTCACTGGAACAACGTGATGAATTATGGTCTGTTCCCGGACAATAGCATAATTCAAGATCAGAAATTGACAATGATTCAGACAGCAATGCTTGATGATAAATGGATCAGTTACTCACTGTCTGTGGGGACTGTGAAGACTATGCACTATGCAGCGCAGCTGTGAACTGCTGATTGATGCTTACATGAACTCCCATGGTATCGCTTCATAGCTGTGCGGCCGAATACTGGTGCCCGCACTGGGAAGACTGGCAGGCTGATACACTGAAGAAACAGCTCCCGTATCTCATATGCCTGGGACACAACTGACACTGCAGCCTGGGTAACAGCGAGGTGGTGATGCCGAGTTATGTTTGAGGTGGCGTCTAGCTTTGAAGGGAGTGACATCAACGCGTTTCACTGGGAACCCCCAGTTTTATATTAATTCACCATTATGCAAGCCTGGTAATTATTTCCCAGGGCTAACTTATGTGAAACTTGGTACTGTGTCATATTTCTGACACAGTGCACATTTTTTCATATGCTTGTATGGTCACTGAGTCCCGCTCATATTGAGCGTGTGGATAAATACCGGTTGGTACCATGGCATATCTTATCCTATTGGTTCCTCTTTCTTTCTTTTGTAATCAACATCCTAGGCAGTCTCACGGGCCATCGTCCCCAAAGTGATATGTAAGACAGCCTCTTGGTCTTCAATCAACACATTTATGACTCATTATTGTGTTGAACCAGCTGCTTTGTCTTCTAATAATTTTGAATACAAATCCTGTCGGTTGACGGTGTCCATTTAACCTTTTCTTTGCTCATCATCTGCCCACCTGGGTATGTATGGCAAGTTGTTTCCCAAATGTATGCTGCCATGGAGTCTGTCAGGAAAATTGAAAATTGTCTATCAAATACTTACCGTAATTTTTCTTTCCTGATGGACTCCATGGCAGCAGGAGTCCCCACCCAGTGTCTGAGTAGGCTAGTTACAGAACATGGCTAATGGCTCAGAGCAAAGATTTATTAGTGGGGTCCTATAGGGTAGGAGAGGAGGCGGGGCTACACGCAAACGTATGTGGCAATGGAGTTTACCAGGAGAGGAATGTTACGGTGAGTGTTTGATAGACAATTTAAAAATGTTTCCCCCTTTTTTTTAAAAGTGATCATATTCCTTCTGTTCTGTCTGTTCTCAGCTGCATACAAGTTAGGGGGAGTATAAACAGCAGGACACTGATCTTTCCAGTGAAAGGCTGCGCAGGGGAGGCATGACAGGACAAGTCTGATCACTGGAGGAGAGCAGCCTGAGTTCCCAGCACAGCTAGGGAACTAACCACAATGAGCTCTCTTGCCTAATGTGGTTAATTGTTCGCAGGAAGCAAAGGGACTGGCAGGAACACCAGGGATTTCACACAAAGGAAGCAATACAAAGAGAACAGGATACTTTTTCATACAAGTGCATGGTACAGCAGGCATATATCAGAAATGTGAAATGCTAGGATAACAAAAACACTTTAAAAGCATTTGAGAAGGGTAATTTGCTTACTTCTATGAACAATGATAATCCATATATCTAAAACAGGGAAGAACAGGAACTTATTTATGTCTTACCCATTTTTTTTTCCTGCATAGAAACAGAAAGAGAGATAATATGATAATAAAGTTACCTAATACTAAAAAGTAGCCATTAATTAAACCAAGTGGGCCAGATCCAGAGAGAATTAGATGGGCACAGCGTATCAGAGATATGCTACGCCACCGTACCTTTCCTGGCGGATCTTCGAATCCTCAAACAATTCGTGCCATAAGTTACGGCAGTGTAGTGTATCTCTGGCGGCGGAATTCAAATCGGCGATTAGGGGGCGGGTTTCATTTAAATGAAGCGCGTCCCCGCGCCGAATGAACTGCGCATGAGTCATTCCGAAATTTCCCGCCGTGCATTGCGCTAAATGACGTCGCTAGGAAATTCAAATTTCGACGCGGGAACGACGGCCATACTTAACATTGAAATTCTAACTATACGCCGCAAAATACCAGCTTTAACTATACGCCGGAAAAAGCCGACTACAGACGACGTAAGAGAATACGCATACGTTCGTGGATCGACGGAAAAAGCTAATTTGCATACCCGACACGGAAAACGACGAGAACTCCACCCAGCGGACGCCGAAGTATTGCATCTACGATCTGAAGGCGTACAAAGCCATACGCCTGTCGGATCAAACCCAGATGCCGTTGTATCTTGGTTTGAGGATTCAAACTAAAGATATGACGCGGAAATTTGAAAGTACGCGGCGTATCAGTAGATACGCCCGCGTACTCTCACTGTGGATCTGGCCCAGTGTGTTCAGCTGCAATCTTTTTTTATTTTTTATTTTAAGGAAGTGTTTCACTTCTGAGATGTTATATAACCTTGAGCTTTCTCACCCCCATACTAACACTAACAAAAAACTGCAAAAATCTTGTCAAGCGGTAGACCCTCTTGCATAATCTCTGAGGACAAAAGACCTATCACATCTAATGCAATGTTTAAGGTTGCGTCTATTGTCTTTGGACTTGCATTGATGGAATCAGTTTATGACAGTAAAACGATCTTTAATAATTTATTTACAGGTGCATTTGACCAGCAATTCATCTTCTTTTTTGCATTTGACCTACTTGAAATGGGTTTTGCATTCCCATAGACTTGTATGGTATGTAAACCCATTTGGTGGGAACAAACAGGAGCATATTTTTGATAAAAGTACACACAGGTAGTTGGGCTGTTCAGATAAAATCTGCATTTCCAACTCCCAGTTTCTGTAATATTGGGCAGCTATGGGAGAGCTTGGGTTATTAAAGGTGCTTATAGACACTGAAGGGTTATAAGATATGGCATATATCATTACTCATTACTAATAGCTATGCTATGGACAGGTTTCAGGGGAGGAACATGTACTGTAAACACCTCTGACATTGTGTATCACTTGGGAACTTATAGCAAGTGAATAAGGTTTATTAGCTTGTCTGATCATTTTTTACTCTGAGCTGTGTCAGGCGACAACGTCTGCTGTCACCAATATATATGAGACTGGCAACCAAGCAAAAATAAAAAAATGCCAAAGTGGACATCTGTCCTAGTATAATTAATTCAATTTTAGTAGAAATATAGTTTCACAATATTTTCAGAACAGTCCATTTAATTTTCTTCTTCCTTCCTGTGTTAATTTGCACTATTGAATGTTCATACTTTGTTGATTAACACACAACATACTAGAGTACATTACATTCTATTGTCTAATGCACAAACCAAGATGGATAATAAGAAACAGATTTAAATGTTAATATTAGACATTTTATACATTTTTTATTTGAGAAAAAATATAGGTATAATAAGGCAATAATCAAATATAAAGTACAGTAACACAAAACCCGTAGACTTTGATCTACTTTAAAAGTACTGTCATTGAAACTTGGAAGCTGAAACTTTAATGAACTACACACAATTTTTATCTGCACATTGTTTTTTAAGGCCTTAAACTCAAATATTAACATACTAAATATGAAGAATTCTTTGGACGTATATGCCCTGTGAAAGGTACTTTTATATAGGCATAAACTTATTTGATTAATTTCTTAGCAACACCATTATATTTCACACTATGGTTCATATACTATTATATACCTCTTTTTTCTATCCTAAATGAATTGCTAAAAACTGCAGCTGTGATATTCTGTAATGCTTGCCACAAGGTGTTTTGTAAATTACCGTTAATCAAAGAGAGTACTATTGTAAACTGCAGCTTCTGTGGAATCACACATCATCCTAAGTTCTTTCTTCCAGCAATTTACACCAAGATAAGAACAAAATTGTAAAAATATAAGGTCATTTGCAGGTTTAAACTGAAGTTTTTCCCAATTTAACATTGAATTCAAAGAAATTATAAACATCTTTTCTTTTTAGACAACAAGGGGTTATAGCTGCGCCACTGCACCAAAAACTTTTAAAGTCCACTGAAACTAAAAGTTGTTAAACATATGTGTACAGTCCACAAGGTGCACTTTTCACTGTGCACCCAGATTGATCTAATCTTGTACGGTATGCTCCTAATCACCAACGTGACTTTCACAGATAATGCACACTCTAGGTGAAGACCTGCCACCAGGTATCAAAGCCGCTTACCAGATGGGCAAGCTCAGTTTGCAGTCGGCTATAGCCCAGCCGCGGCCTTTAAAGGTGTAATAAACCCGCAGGTTACAGATTCCTGGAACTGGCTTCCTTCACATCCATAAGCTCCACTGCCAGATGTTCCTGATAGACTCCTGGGCTCCTCCATTCCCCAGATACTTCTCCCATCCACAGCCCCTCCACTTCACACTGTAATCCAGCCTGCACTATCCCCCTCTTAGCTGTCTGACAGGACAGTGTGATGTAACAAAGGGTGGGGTCGACGGTTGGCGTCACCCGGTGACCACGCCCCATGCCTATATAAGTCGTTGCTCAACGCTCAGACAGCATTACAGCGGGAGAGCTTGTAGTGTCAACATCGCTGGAAGAGAAGATGGAACAAGTCAGCGAAGAAGACCCGGCCCCCGCGGTGGAGCCCGGCAGAAGAGGGAAGAGAGAAGACAGCGGAGAAGACCGGGCCTGGCAGAAGAGGGAACAGAGAAGGCCGCCCTCCCCCCTGCAGAAGACAGCGGAGAAGACCGGGCCAGGCAGAAGAGGGAACAGAGAGGGGCATTTTAATTTTTTTTTTACGTAATATCTTTTTTTTTGCACTTTTTTTTCCTTTTTTTTGCACTTTTATTCCTATTACAAGGAAATTAAACATCCCCTGTAATAGGAATAGTGTGTGACAGGTACTCTTTATGGAGAGAGGCGGGGTCAATAAGACCCCACATCTGTCCTCCAGGCTGGAAAGCATGAGATCGGGAAAAAAAATGATCTCATGCTTTCAGCCGCAATTGCAGCTTTGTTTATGTTTATGTTTTTAAATCTCTATGCTCCTCATTCGGCGGCAGACAATTCGTTCTCCGGGCCTCCGATGGCACGGGAGAGCCCAGAGAAGCACGTCCCCTCCCGCCGCCTGTAAGAACTATCAAGTGGCGGAACTGCCGCTATGATCGTTCTTATGGTGCGAACAATCGCCGTCTGTAAAGAAGGATATCTGAATGATGCCTGTAGCTGCACCCATCATTCAGATATCCCTCACTGAAGTCCAGGACGTCATATGACATCCTACGGTACGGAAGTGGTTAAAATTTGCCTTGGAGTCAGGGCCGGTGCTACCACTAGGCAGCCGCCTAGGGGCACACTGGAGAGAGGCGGGGGCACTACCACCCAGGGAGCCCGGCCAACGGTGATCCTACTCCCTCTCAGCAACTAACTCAACAGGCAGCCGCTCCACTCTAGAGTCCCTCCATACAGTATTAGAGGCGCTGGCACAACAGCGATGGAGGAATGGAGGAAGAAAAGAAAACGTCCCCTGCGCGCCCCTGATCATCACAGTGCCACTGGCAGTGAGTGTGACCTGTCTGTGTACCTGTGGTCACATCGTTGCCATCCACCACCAGTCTGCCTCTGATGTTCCAGCTCCGCCTCCGCTACAGCCAGCCAGCTCTGCCTCTGAGCCTCTGCCTTTCTGCCCAGTGCTGCTGCCCATACATCGCATGTCCCCCCCCTCCATCATGGAGGCCGCTCTCTCTCTCCTTTGTTTTTCCTATTGCGGCAGCCAGAGCAAGATTTACAGTACCCTGTCGCCGAGAACCAGAGTGATGAGATCACGCTGAAAGTACAATAACAGCGGCAGGTACTGTATGTCCCTTAGGTGGGACCTGGGACCCCATACCCATTTTAAGGCCAATTACTAGAAGATAAGCCAGCCAAGTGGGGTCTAGCAAAATGAACAAGTCATTTCCCATAGACTGCAATAGTATTTATGTTATAACTTTTGCCCATGTTAGGCTCTTTGCCCACCCGAACCAGGGGGTGTTTGTCCCATCTCTAATTTTGTAGCATGCTGGATGATGTGATTCATTTTGGACAGGGCTTTGCCTTATCTGCTAGCTGCATTTCTGGTGATCTGAGCATGCCCATGGACTTAGATTTTTTGATGTTGCTTTTTGTGTGTGAACAGCACTTGGATGTTTCTGGGCATGCTCATAGAGCGTGTTTTTTGGGTTAGTAATTTAAGGACATCCTTAACAGGTGTACCCACTTTATAGTTCGGTCTCTACATTGGGTGAACTTGTGCATGTGTTTTCAATTGCCACATTAGCACACAAGCCTATGTTATATAAAGCTTGCATAGAGCAGTTGTTACCTGCCCTGAAAAGAGGCCAAATTGTGTGTGGGGGCCTGCTAGCAAGATTATATTTGTGTGTCCTTATCAAATATATGTCTTTGCAAAACAGATATGTTTTTGATCAAGGGTTTTTTGACTGGTTTATTTATTTATTTTGGGTGGGGGCTATCTTCGCCTGAAATATTTGTGAGGTTGTCAATGTATGTTGTTTGCAGGGTGTTTACTTTGATGTAATTGTCTGTGCTGCATTATTTTGCTAAATCTTTCTCAAGATGTTGTGACTAATTAATGTTTCAATCCTTAATAGATGTCTGGGTCTATTTATCCTGTTATATTTCCAAAGCGTAAACCATATTATGTTTACTGTCTCAAATGAACCTATGTTTATTTTTATTTTTTATATTTATTTATTTTTGTTTGATTTTTTTTGTTTGTTTTTGCTTTCCTTGTTTTGTTGACCAATAAAATTACTTTCAAATTTTGAAGTTTGTTTTTTGTTACTTTTTCATGCCACAGATTTTGACAGCTGCAGCTGAAATAGGCTGATTGACAAAACAAAACAGGTGTGATTTTGTCTCGAAGCTCCTTTCCTGGTGCCTTCATGATAGCCTTGATGATAGCATATGCATGGATAGTCACCAGGAAAGGAAAAATACAGAGCGGTAAGTATTTTTTCCTTTTTACTGCAGTGGTTCTCAGCCTCAGTCCTCAAGTACCCCCGACAGGACATGTTTTGTGGATTTATCTTATCAAGAATTGCTGTCCAGACTGTCTTTTATAGCACATTGTCAGATCACCTGTGGCCAGGTGACAAGTGCACCCCGTTGGGGTAAGGGATGCACCACAGGGTAGTGAACCCTATGGCCGACTGCTGCGATTAGAGAGGAAGCGTGAACCCAAGATTGCCCAGGGCGCAGAGTCTAAGACCCAGCTTTGTGTTCACCAGAGCCTCTAGTGGTGAGGATGGCCTTTGCCGCAGCTGGATCCAGGTCGCGACCCCTGGGATCCCCTGGGTCACGCTCCGCAGGGAGAGAGGGGAAGCAGCAAGCAGGACAAGTGGTGATGATGGATAAGCCGAGGTCAGGGCAACAGGCAGACAAGGGTAACCGAGGGACAGGCAAACAGGAGAAGTCAGGGACGAGCCAAAAACGGTACACAGGAAGATAATCGTAGCACACTGCAGACAGGAACTAAAGCTAATAACACGCGGTTGAACAGCAAAGCAGACTAGCAGTGCAGTGGTTAATATAGGCTTCCTGGGATGGCCTAGGGTGGAGCAATACAGGGAGGAAGGTGATAAAAGACATTCAGAAGGAGAGTAAGGCCTCTAATGAACACATGGGGATCAGGTAAGCTGCCAGACTTTATTGCATATCCATGACACACATGTGCAAGATGACGGAAAACCTGCAAACATGGCCTGTTGGGGGGGTTATTGGCGGACAGGCTTGTAGTGATGATTTACAGCATTGTGCTTAAATCTAGCGCAAGGCAATCCTATTCTAATTGGGGGTGTTTGAGGGAAGTCAAGTGAGTTAGCTTGTGTTTTTTGGGTTGGACTTTGTGTCCCTTTTCTTAAAATTGGCTTCACTTCCTGTCACACAGCTGAACAGGAAGTGAGGTTAAATCCCTATTAATGTCTTTTCTTGGGGACACACAGGTCAATCTAACTAGTGTCCCCATTAAGTAAATTGCACTCCAGCACTTTGTTGTGTACACCCCAAATGATTAGTTAGTTTTGGGTTTAGTAAAGGCAAAGCCACTCTGCAGTACAAGCGTAGTCGCTGTAAATCAGAGGGGAAGCACTGATGATTTTAACATCCAATCATGTAGAAGCAAAGATTTTTTTTTTGTTCTTCCTTGCTTGTCCACTTGTAGTGCAAAGTGGATTTGCCTTTAGTGAATGGACCCCAAAGTCCAAGGGCCCAGATTCACAAAGGAGATACGACGGAGTATCTCAGATACTCAGTCGTATCTCTCAGAGTATCTATGCGACTGATTCATAGAACCAGTTACGCATAGATATCCCTAAGATCCGACAGGTGTAATTGTTTTACACTGTCGGATCTTAGGATGCAGTACCGCGGCCGCCACTGGGGGGAGTTCGCGTCGTAAATCAGCGTCGCATATGCAAATTAGGAGTTACGGCGATCCACAACGGTTTTTCGCGTTCGCTACGTCGCTGCTAGTCTATTTTCCCGTCACAAAGTTAGTCGTCGTTTTGGGTGCCCTAACTTTACACAGCACACGTATGTGCTGTATAAAGTATGGTCGTCGTTCCCGCGTCGAAATTTAAAAATTCACGTCGTTTGCGTAAGAAGTCCGGGAATACGAAAATACGCTACGCACGTCGCCGTTCGAAAAAATTATGTCACGTCACGCAAAGCACGGCGGGTAATTCAAAAGGGAGCATGCGCAGTAGGTCCGGCGCGGGAGCGCGCCTAATTTAAATGGCACACGCCCCTTTGAATTATGCAGGCTTACGCTGGAGGCCGCCGGCGTAGTTTTCATCGCAAGTGCTTTGTGAATCAGGCACTTGCGATGAAAACTTGCGGCGGTGTAACGTATATACGATACGTTACGCCACCGCACTTCTACCTGAATCTGGCCCAAGATCCCTAATAATTTGGGGTGTACACAGCAAAATGCTAGAGTGCACTTTACATAATGGGAAAGTATTTAGATTGATCTGTGTGGCCCCTAAGAAAAGACATGAGTAAGGTGTTACCCTCACTTCCTGTTTGGCTATGTGACAGGAAGTGAATGAATTTGAAGTAGAAAGTGACAACATTTGTGAGGTGTCTTCACCCTATCAGGGGTGCAGACATCCCCAAAAAATGAGCAGACTTTTAATCCCTCTGCACTCTAGCCCCAAGTAAAAAGAAGAAAGGATTTCATTTATTTTAAATTTGCAAAGACACATTCCTCAGATCAACTGTTATGTATGTCAATGGCCCATTTAGCCATTGTTTTATAGAAAACACCAGTTGCCTTTCACTAGAAACATTTGTTAGTCCAATCCTGGAGATCTGCATCTGCTATACTATCACTTTCCCTAAAAATTGGGTTCCTGCACGTAGATGCGCGACCACCGTGTATTGGATATGCGCATATCCGGTTCTCGGAAAGCGGTGGCCAGCACACAGAACATCACGCCCCTACAGGAAGTTGCTTGTACTGCTGCTAAGGTCTCTGAGGAAGGGATGATACTTATCTGCAAATTAAGAAAATTGTTTATTTAACATTGGGTGGTGTTTGTGGGGGTCCCTAACACGCATTCATACATATTAGCAACGCTGTATCCTGGCCTATTGGCATGGTTATATTTTCTTAGTCCTCTCAATAAAATTATCAGAAATTTGTGCTTAACCACTTCCCGCCCAGTCAATAGCAGATTGACGTCCTGGAAGTGGTTCTGAAATCCTGACTGGACGTCTATTGCACAAATGGGCACTGACTGGCAACATGGAAACATCAGTGCCACCCCACAGTGTCTATCAGTGCCACCACACAGTGTCTATCAGTGCCACCCCACAGTGTCCATCAGTGCCACCCCACAGTGTCCTTCAGTGCCACCCCACAGTGTCCATCAGTGCCACCCCACAGTGCCCATCCATGCCCAGTGACAACCTATCAGTGGCCATCTGTGCCACCAATCAGTGCCCATCAGTGCCACCTCATTGGTGCCCATCAGTACTACCTCATAGATGTCCATCAGTGCCATCTCATCGGTGCCCATCAGTGCTGCCATATCAGCGCCCTTAATTGAAAGAGAAAACTTACTTATTTACAAAAAAATTAACAGAAAAAAATAAAAACGTAATTTTTTTCAAAATGTTTAGTCTTTTTTTAGTTGTTGCGCAAAAAAAAAAAAGAATCGCAGAGGTGATCAAATACCACCAAAAGAAAGCTCTATTTGTGGGGGAAAAAGGACGCCAATTTTGTTTGGGTACAGTGTAGCATGACCGCGCAATTGCCATTCAAAGTGCGACAGCGCTGAAAGCTTAAAATGGGCTTGGGCCGGAAGGTGCGTAAGTGCCTGGTATGGAAGTGGTTAAAGTAGAACTATAATCAACACTTTTTATTTTTTTTTTCATTTTGGATAGAGTAAGGGAGGGTTATAGCCCATGTCAGTTTATTTTGTACCATCCCTGTCCAATTGCGGAGATTTCCCTTCACTTCCTGCCTAATAGCCAAACAAGAAGTGAGAGAAAAACTATGCAAATTAAGGGAATCCAATGCCCTCCCCCACAACTAGTGTGTGCCCCCCCCCGAAAATTTCTGGGCGGGTCATATAAAAACAGGATGTGGCCTTGACAGGAAGGGGTGGATCATTTTTCTATTAGGCGGTGCAGAAGTTTAGTCAGGCCTAGGGCAGCACAAAACCTAAATATACTACTGCACATTAGGGCTTATTTAGACAGGATCCGATTTACAGCATGTTTTTAGATTTGGCTAACTTTACTTTTGTCATTTTTTACTTCCTGAAACCGTTTTTTTTTGTTGGCAAAAAAAAAAGTCATTTGAAAAATGATTGCGCAAATACTGTTGGAAATAAAACATTTTAATGAAAGCCACAGCAAATAAATATAATGTTTGGGGCTCCTGAGTAATTTTCCAGGAACAAAATAAGTAATTTAAAAGTACTCATGGCTATAAAGAATACAGTCATTGCTCATTAAAAAAAACCTGGGGGTCCCCCCAAATTCAATTACCAGGCCCTTCAAGTCTGGTATGGATATTAAGGGGAACCCCGCTGTGAAATAAAAAAATATATGACGTGGGGTTCCCCCCAAATATCCATACCAGGCCCTTTAGGTCTGGTATGGATTTTAAGGGAAACTTTACCCCAATTTTTTTTTTAAATGGCGTGGACCCCTTTTCCGAGCACACAACCTGGCCGGCCGCAGAAAAGAGGGGGGACGAGAGAGCGCTCCCCCTCAACATGGGGAGGGTGCTTTGGGCGCCCCCTGATGACGTGTTAATCACGAAACGTGCGTCGGCGGCTAGTATCTGGTCACATCTATACCCCAGCTGATCCCGGCATCTGACTTACCGACACCCCCTGATGACGTGTTAATCACGAAATGTGCGTCAGCGGCTAGTATCTGGTCACATCTATACCCCAGCTGATCCTGGCATCTGACTTATCGAGCCGAGCCAGAGGACACCACGCCGCACGCTGAATGCTATCTGAGCAAAGGGAACCTGATACGCTTACAGCTCCAGTGCCGGGTAGGCACTTATTAAAGTAAGAGGCCAATCTGGTTACTGTTTTTTATGCTTTTAAAATAAATGGAATTATGCTATGAAATCCCCTTTGTATTTTTTGGTTTGACCACACATCGTCTATGAGGTTGGAGTTCCAGGTCCAGTCTATGTCATCTAGTGTGCAGGCACTCATCCTGTTCAGCGTTATATGACTATATTTTTCGTTAAAGTAGTCCATGTGTTGTGGTAAGCGCAATATAAATCCTGAGCACTTCGGGTGAAGTTGTGTTATATGATGAAGGCGTTACTATCACGTTGAACTCAGATTGCATGACAAGTTCTGGAAGAATCTCCCACATGTGTTGCTTCTTTTACTTTGGCTGTTGGACTTAAATATATTTCCTATTGGGACATTCACTTTTAAATTGTTCACATTTTTATTGTTCACATTACATGTTGTTTTTTGTTCAATCAAATTAATTTGTGGTCACTCTCACAGGTAATCCACTCCCCATGGGATTATAATCACTATAATCACCCTCTGTTCCTTGCAGGAACCACTAGCGCCCTCCAATCTTTCTCTTTTTTCACAGACAATTTAATGCTGACAATTTTCCACCTGGCTTCTTCAATTTTTAATTTCAGGGATGTTGGTCAGGAGGTGGCCAACAGAGCTACCGACTGAGTGAATTCTAAAGCATTCCTCAGGAGCCAGACAAAGTTTGTAAAATATACAGTAAGCATACCATAAATCTAATCCCTTTTATGTCAGAAAATTTTATTCACCAACAAGTGTGCAGAGGTTAAAAAGGAAACACACTTGGTTAAAAAAAAGTGTAAATATATTTTTTATACTTCAAGGTTTTATTTCATTTTGAATTTTTTTTATTTGCATCTGTAATTTTATATTGATATAATTTCTGCAAATGGCACATGTATTACATTTATTTCACAACAAACCAGTTCGTTTTGTAACTGTTCTTAATGCAGTCCACATGATATTGTATTTGTTTGCCACAAAATACGATAAAACTATTATTTTGTTGTATAATAGACTTGATACTGTATTGTTTGTTCAGTTTTTTTTTTTGAAGAGTTCTCATTAAATCCAGAAATCCTCCAAAGCTTATATATCAGTCAAAATACCTCACAACATAAATTAGTGATTTTTTTTTACCTCCCTTGATATCATAAAGTAGAGAAAGTGAAATAAATCTACATAATACACAGCCAAATCTCTTTAATTCCAGTCAGCTTTTATTATTTAATCAGCAAGTCTCTGTGCAGAATAGACCATGCTAATTCCTCCTAGCAACAGATTCTGCCTATCGGGAGAGACTCCTTGTAGTGTGCAGCTGCCAGCCATAGAGAATATCTCTAAGTAGGTCAGGCCTGTATTTCTAAAAATGCCACGGTCTGGTAACCCTTCTGTCCCTTCTGTCTACCCTGCCCCATAATAACCTCAATTGCTTAGTGACACAATGACATAGTACCCTGTTAGCGAACAGTCAAATCATGTTGTATTATTCTGCTCTGAGCATCATTGCTTGATGAAGAACCTTTCCATGACCAGCATTAATCAGGAAGCCATTCATGTCCAGTAGCACTTCACTCTAGAGATGGTTCCTGCATTAATGACCAGCTGTTTGAACTAACACAAACAAAACAATGTTTTCCACATGGTTGAATGCACTGAATTCAATATTCGAATCAGGCAGGTTATGCTCATTTACTGAGTCAGTGCTACAAATTGACACCTCTGCTGGCAGGACAATTTTATCAAACCAAACCAAACCAATCAAACCAAACAAAGAAGCCACGTGCATATTTTCTAACTGCAGGACTGACTGTTAAATCTCCAAGTGTCATATAGTGAAAGCCTATTTTTTATTTTAAGTACAGTTTTTGAAGTATTACATGTGCATGAGTAATTCATTAATTATATTACAATAGTAGTCATAAATATGATAGATGCATACAGGACATGTGCATATGGATACTGAATTTTGGTGTCCAGTGTGCTTTACCAGGCTTCTGTGGCACAATAAGAGACCAATGATCTTATACATGCATTGCAAAGTTTAACCTAAAGCTTGAGATGTGTGAGTAACGTAAACTCCTATAGATTTGAATTGAGAATGTATTGCCCATAGGTCCTTGAGTCCAGTTTAGGATACTTTGACAAGCAGCTCAATGGCTTTGTGGATAATATCTCTCAAGATTAGTAACCAATGAGAATATTACTTCTAGGGGGGTTGGGGGCAGGGAAAGTACAATACTGTGAATCATTATTGTTGAAAACTCTTCCTGAACACACATCCTGGAAGATGTTCACATGAGATTATTATAGGTGGGCTTAACTAAGGCCATTGGTGATTTAAAATTTCCTATCCATCAAACAAAGACAAAAATATTGTTTGAGGATGACTATGCATCCACCATTAGGGCAGATAGGGTTGGAACATGCACCCAGATGATCCACACAAAAGAATTTACATATACTGAACCCACAGTAAAAACACTTTAAAACAAGCCCTCGTTCACCTTTATAGCTATATGTATTATGTGTATTATGGAGAAATTAATCTGCAAATTTAACAACAGAGGCACGGAAATCTTTGTTTTTTCCTATTGCTTTTTATTGCACCAGAATCTTGGCAGACTGCCAAGACTTTAATGTAAGCACACAACAGGTCTTTCAATGCTGTTGGAAACTAACTAAATCCCACATTTACAGACATCATTGAGGATGTTTGAGAATTAATTACTTCACAGTACAAGCAGCTGGTGAGGGAGGGCTTGTTTTAAAGCGAATTTTCTGTTTGTTAAGAATCCTTTTGACCATTATCTGGGCACATACTGTATGTATTTGTTTGCAAGTGAGGTGAAAGACTGGCTAAAATGGGTACTAAAATAGATAATTATAATAATATAAACAAATCAATTCTATGATAAATTGGACAAAAGATGGCCTATGCAGTCAACTGGGAGAGTTCAGGAGACTTAACCGCAAGGCTACTGTGGGTTACAGGGGTTTATATGGTAGGAGATAGTGAACTTATAGTAATTTTTTCAAAATACTGCTTAATTCATAAGTGGGGTTGCACACAGAGGCAACACAGCTGGAAAAAAAATCCATGATGTAATTTGCCCTGAACTGGTAAACTGACAATGTACAGCGCCTTGAAAAAGTATATTATACCCCTTTGAATTTTCCACATTTTGTCATGTTACAACCAAAAACTTAAATGTATTTTATTGGGATTTTATGTGATTGACCGACACAAAGTGGCAAATAAATGTAAAGTGGAAGGAAAATGATAAATACTTTTCAATTTTTTTTACAAATAAATATCTGCAAAGTGTGGGGCACATTTGTATTCAGCTCCCCTGAGTCAATACTTTGTAGAACCATCTTTTCACTGCAATTACAGCTGCAAGTCTTTTTGGGTATGGTTCTACCAGCTTTGCACATCTAGAGAGTTACATTTTTGCCCATTTTTCATTGAAAAATAGCTCAAGCTCTGTCAGATTGGATGGAGAGCATCTGTATACAGGAATTTTCAGCCTTCCATATACGTCTTGCAGTCGTGTTATAGATTCTCAATTGGATTTAGGTCTGGACTTTGACTGGTCCATTCTAATACATGAATATGCTTTGATCTAAACCATTGTAGCTCTGGCTGTATATTCAGGGTTTTTGTCCTGCTGAAAGGTGAACCTCCACCTCAGTTTCAAATGTTTTGCAGTCTTCTCTTGAACTCTAAACAGTTTCCCTGTACCTGAAGAAAAGCATCCCCACAGTATGATGCTGCCACCACCATGTTTCACTGTGGGGATAGTGTGTTCAGGGTGATGTGCAGTATTAGTTTTCTGCCACACATAGCATTTTGCTTTTAGGCCAAAAAGTTAAATTTTGGTCTCATCTTCTTCCACATGTTTGGTGTGTCCCTCAAATGGCTTCTCGCAAACTGCAAATTGGATTTCTTTCAACAATGGCTTTCTTCTTGCTACTCTTCCATAGAAGCCAGATTTGTGGAGTGCACAACTAATAGTTGTCCTGTGGACAGATTCTACCACCTGAGCTGTGGATCTCTACAGCTCCTCTAGAGTTACCATGGGCCTCTTGGCTGCTTCTCTGATTAATGCTCTCCTTGCCTGGCCTGTCAGTTTAGGTGGACTGCCATGTCCTGAAAGGTTAACATTTGTGCCATACTTTTTCCATTTTCGGATGATAAATTGAACAGTGCTCCATGATATTTTCAAAGCTTGGAATCTTTTTTTATAACCTAATCCTGCTTTAAACTTCTCCACAACTATATCCCTGACCTGTCTGGTGTGTCCCTTTGCATTCATGATGCTATTTGTTCACTAAGGTTATCTAACAAACCTTTGAGGGCTTCACAGAACAGCTAGATTTATACTGCGATAAAATTACACACAAATGGACTCTATTTACTAATTAGATGACTTCTGAAGGCAATTGGTTACACTAGATTTTAGTTAGGGCTATCAGACTAAAGGGGGCTGAATACAAATACATACCACACTTTTCAGATATATATTTGTAAAAAAAAAAATGAAAACCATTTATAATTTTCCTTTAACTTCACAATACTGTTCAACTTTGTGTTGATCTATCACATAAAATCCCAATAAAATGCATTTACGTTTTTGGTTGTAACATGACAACATGTGGAAAAGGGGACAGATTTTAGGTCACGACACAGGAAGGAGTTGACCAGCTGAGGGTAGATGATGCAGGGTGTGTGCTAATGAGATCAGCTGGTCAACTCCTTCCTGTGCCATGACCTACAGTCTGTCCAGGAAGTAAGGCAGAATTAATCGAGCAGTGTTTTTAAACAGCTATGAAGACAGAGAGGTAAGCGTGTGAAGAATAAATGGAAAGATGTTTTACTTTTCAAAAGAAGTACATTATTGAAACATAGGGGAGTTTGAATTTAGAAAAAAAAGGTGAACTTAGCCTTTAAATAATGAAAGTCTAAAAGCACGTTCAATATCAATTACTGAATATGTTTGTTGCTCTTAAAAGTAGTAATTTGCCATAGTGACTGAAGTTACAATTTCTTTGTTCTTTGCCCTCTCTGGAATTCTTTTTCATTGTCACCATCACAGTCACTACTGGCACATCTGCTAGACAGTAGGTTAGCCTTTTTAGTGTAATCGATATCTATTCCTCCTCCTCAACATTCATTTCATGCTGTTGGCTCTCTTCAACTTTCTTAAAGTGCTTCTGAGCATGAGTCACTGATAGCAACATGGAACTATGTCCTACCCTGAAGTTGCCCTGTCTTTTTGCATTGCTGCAATTTATTTCTACTTATTAATCTTGTTACCTCTTCAAAATACCTAAGTAGATGACACATATTCCTCATCAGCAGCTTCTTTCTGTTATTAAAAAGATGTGCGCCTTCCCGTAGACGGTGCTGCCGCCACACAAGCTGTTCGCTGTTTTAGCTCTAGTATAACTTCTGTCGGGTTAATGTACCTCACCTGATGATCTTTTACTATAAGTTTTGTATGTTTAATAAGAAGTGTCATTGATGTCATTGGTTACTATGTGAAAATCTCAATAAAAATATTGTTATAAAAAAAAAAAAGATGTGCGCCTTCCTTCGCTGCAGCTGTAGTGTTGACCATTTTCCATTGTTTATATGAAGCATGTGCAGAGTGATAATCCTTTAAATGTGGGCACTGTAGCTCAACAGCAGAAGTAACAACAGTTCATGATGCTAGCAGTGTATGAATTACTAAAAAGAGTGGATACTTTCCTGGCCACACCCAAGACATTTTGCAACCCTGGATATTTTATTTAAAAAATGTGAACAATTAGTTTGACTATTGAGAAAGGGGGAGAGTGGGGGCAAGGGAATAGTAGCTAAAGCTAAACCCAAAGCTACCCACTCAGTTGGTTTGGGGGGACTATCTTGGTACTGATGAAATACAATAAACAGAATAGTATAAAAAGTTTATTTATGTATAAAATTGCAAAACAAACAATTGTACAGATCAATGATTGGTCAAGGTCGACTAGTTTCGCGGGAAATACCGCTTCATCAGGACAGCCAATCTATAGAATAAATAATACAATAAAAACATGTAATATAAATCAGCAATGAAATATATGATTTCAAGAAAAATAATAATAATAACTCAGTGGAATGCAATGGTGATATTGTCTTCATTGTCAGTGACTTCCGTGCTCACATGAAAAAATAAATAAATGCTGTTCTGAGGAAAGTGACTGTCTGCTGTATGACTGCACTTATTGGATCATGGATTAAAGGTATGGTCCCTGGTCCTTGCTACTGTTCCACTTGCTGTTAAACTTCTGGCATGTAAACACATGCACTAATACATCTAATATATATATATATATATATATATATATATATATATATATATATATATATATACACACACATACACAGTATCTCACAAAAGTGAGTACACTCTTCACATTTTTGTAAATATTTTATTATATCTTTTCATGTGACAAAACTGAAGAAACGATACTTTGCTACAATGTAAAGTAGTAAGTGTACAATGCTGGCAGCACTTATACATGTATTCTCTGGATGGGATGCTGAGCATATGCATTCAACTTTTTTGGTCGAGGCCTGTTATGAGTGCAACCTGTCCTGTTAAACCGCTGTATGGTCTTGGCCACCGTTCTGCAGATCAGTTTCAGGTCCTGGCAATCTTCTTATAGCCTAGGCAATCTTTATGTAGAGCAACAATTATTTTTTCAGATTTTCAGAGAGTTCTTTGCCATGGGGTGCCATGTTGAACTTCCAGTGACCAGTATGAGAGAGTGAGAGTGATAACATAAAATTTAACACACCTGCTCCCCATTCACACTTGAGACCTTGTAACACTAACAAGTTACATGACATTGGGGAAGGAAAATGGCTAATTGGGCCCATTTTGGACATTTTCACTTAGGGGTGTACTCACTTTTGTTGCCAGCGGTTTAGATATTAATGTCTGTGTGTTGAGTTATTTTGAGGAGACAGCAAATTTACACTGTTATACAAGCTGTACACTCACTACTTTACATTGTAGCAAGTTGTCACGTGAAAAGACAATAATAAAATAGAGCTTGAACAGTGCCTACAAATTTATTTAGTTGATATGCAAACAAGTACAATAGCTCATCATAATACATATTTGCTGGTAAATATTGATAGATTTTTGGATTATGCAAGCAGATTGTTATATGTGTGGACAACATTTCACTTAACATTTAACCTTAACCTCACAATTAAACCCTTAACCCTTAAATTTTACCTACTACCACTTGGCCCAAAGTCTAGCTATAACTTAGCTCTTCAACTTAGATGGTGGGAAACAAATGTTGGATATTATCTGGTAGACTGTCATATAGTTTCTGCATACATTGAGCAATATACTAATAAATGATCATACGGCTGGAGGAATGGCTGTGTTCCTTTGAAGAATCCTCCAGTAACTCCTTATGAATGTAGATTGTTTGGTCCTGGTGGCAGACAGGACATTGGAATATGATATAATATCTTCTTATACCAGATATAGTGATTTTTCCAAGTGGCTCACATTAAACTTTTTAGTTATCCCTGCTCTTTACAGAGAGCTATATGTATAACTCTTAATTTGCCGTACCATCCAAAATATCACACTATACCACTATCTTCATGTCATACTCATAAGGGGATGTGTCAATGTATTTTACTGCCAAGACAATGAGGTCCTGAGAAAGTGGTTAAATGTGAAAACGTGTCAACCTCTTTGAATATATAGCAAATATTTACATTTGTAGTCTTTTTAAATGGCCAACATTGTCCAATTAAGCCTTGTACACACGATCAGTCCATCCAATGAAAATGGTCTGAAGGACAGTTGTCCTAGGTTAACCTAGGAAGCTGACTGATGGTCCATCGTGCGTACACACCATAGGTTAAATAACCGGTTGTGTCAGAACGCGGTGACGTAAAACACGACAACGTGCTGAAAAAAACGAAGTTCAATGCTTCCAAGCATGCGTCGACTTAAATCTGAGCATGCGTGTGTTTTTAACCGATGGTTTTGCATACTAACGATTGGTTTTGACCTATCGGTTGCCATCATTAGGTTAAATTTTAAAGCAAGTTGCCATTTTTTTATTTTTTTTAAATGGGGCCTACACGCGATCGGTTTGGACTGATGAAAACGGTCCTTCAGACCGTTTTCATCGGTTTAACCTATCGTGTGTACGAGGCTTTAGAGTATTCATTTGTGGTTTTATGAACATTTTTAACCACTTGCTGCCCGCCAATGACAGATTGACGTCGGCAAAGTGGTTGTAGAATCCTGACTGGACGTCATATGACGTCCTCAGGATTCTGAGCTGCTGCGCACCCCCGGGGCCGCGCATTGCGGCGATCGTTGTTGCAGGGTGTCAGTCTGACACTCCGCAACACCGATCTCGGTAAAGAGTCTCTCACGGAGACTCTTTACCACGTGATCAGCCGTGTCCAACCACGGCTGATCACGATGTAAACAGGAAGAGCCGTTGATGGCTCTTTCTCACTCGCGTCTGACAGACGCGAGTAGAGGAGAGCCTATCAGCGGCTCTCCTGACAGGGGGGGTTCGCGCTGATTGTTTATCAGCGCAGCTCCCCCTTGGATCGCCACACTGGCCCACCAGGGAAGCCCATCCTGGACCACCAGGGAGGGGAAAAAAAAAAAAAAGTCTGGGGGGGGGGGGGAAAAAAGTCTGAAAAAAAAAGTCTGAAAAAAAAAGCAATAAAAAAGATGCCAATCAGTGCCCACAAATGGGCACTGACTGGCAACATGGTTAAATCAGTGCCGCCCCACAGTGTCCATCAGTGCCACCCCACAGTGTCCATCAGTGCCACCCCACAGTGTCCATCAGTGCCAACCCACAGTGCCCATCCATGCCCAGTGCCCACCTATCAGTGCCCATCTGTGCCACCCATAAGTATCCATCAGTGCCACCCATAAGTGCCGCCCATGAGTGCCCATCTGTGCCGCCTATGAGTGCCCAGTGCCGCCCATGAGTGCCCATCAGTGCCGCCCATGAGTGCCCATCAGTGCCGCCCATGAGTGCCCACCAGTGCCGCCTATGTGTGCCCATCAGTGCCGCCTATGTGTGCCCATCAGTGCCGCATACCAGCGCCGCCAATCAGTGCCACCTCATCTGTGCCCGTCAGTACTACCTCATCGATTTACATCTGTGCCATCTCATCAGTGCTGCCATATCAGTGCCCGTAATTGAAAGAAAAAGCATACTTATTTACAAAAAAATTAACAGAAAAAAGTAAAAACGTAATTTTTTTTCAAAATGTTCAGTCTTTTTTTAGTTGTTGCGCAAAAAAAAATTGCAGAGGTGATCAAATACCACCAAAAGAAATCTCTATTTGTGGGGAAAAAAGGACGCCAATTTTGTTTGGGTACAGTGTAGCATGCCCGCGCAATTGTCATTCAAAGTGCGACAGTGCTGAAAGCTGAAAATTGGCTTGGGCGGGAAGGTGCGTAAGTGCCCTGTATGGAAGTGGTTAATAATATTTTTTGTAAAAAAGATTTATATATTTTATAAAAAATATGTAGCTGTTCCTCTCTGGTACCAGTAAAGTCCAATACAATTTGATGTTTTTTTGGTAATGTTATTAAAGGTACACTTTTAAATAGCCTACTTTACTTTATATCTTAACTCTTCGACCAAGGGAATGTTCAAAGTCCCATCCTAAGAAGTACTAATATCTAAAACTCTAGAAGGCACACACCCAGCAACTCTGCCTGGGTTTTGGTTGCAAAGGATTGGACAGAGCCCAGAATAAGGTAATTCAGACGAACTTGTGGTAGAGTTGCAATATTTGACTGATTAGAATCAAGTATTGTCTCAAAACAAGCATTTTTTAGAGTCTATGAAAGGCAAATGTGTTATGATTATATAGTTAAATTATGCTATTGCTGCATTAAAAAAATCTTATCTTGCATTCTCCTATACAATTTGAACTTTTTATTTACCAGCTATTCTGGAATTGGTTGCTTTGTCACTTACTTAACTGTAAAGAAAAGATTCCATAATTATACTGTATATAGTGTATAAAATAAAATAAAAGTTACCCTATGGAAAACCTCAGAGGATTAAAGTAATTTCCCTCTTTAATATGTTTAGAGAATAAAACATAAAAATAGATACTGAACTAAAGGACCAACCACAGCCACTGAAGAAAGATTAACAATGTTTACAATTTAAGAGTATGCCGTGGAAATCCCAACCACTTTAATCTGAAATTCATTTACTAATGCAGTACAAAATTATGAAGGCCTCACGAAAAGTAACACATATCCCTTCCTTAATCCTCTATGAAAACAGCCAGCAAAGCAGACAGAGTAGATTTAGTCCTATCTTCTTGGTGCTGAAAATAACTAATAAGAGTTTTAAGCCCGTACAATGTCATAATAAAACATCCAATCAGAATGTAACATCGCATCAGAATAAAGCAATCACCACAGTGACAGGCAGCAACTTGTTATTCCCTGTAACTATGAGAAAAGAAATCTATGAAAGTTAAACTCATTGGGGGAAAGGAATTTGGCTTATGCTGTTGACATGGCAGCACCATGATTTTGGGCAGAAACAATATTCACTGTTTTCAGCTTTATCTCCATAGCAACTTTAATTAATTGGGAAATTACATATTATAGCAATAGACAACATAACAAAGACAAACATTTATTATTCATCATTACCAAATAATTACATAAATAAAATGTATCACTATTTTAAAGTAAACTTGTTGTAAAAGAGAACAAAATAAACTAACATTTAGAGAAGAGAACACTCACATGTAGGTGCCAGTATATCCATTTTATTTCACAGGCACTTTGATGTTTATCAACAAGAACCCAGAGCTTGGTGTTTCTTACCCTGGGCTTTGGGGCTAAAAATGAGTGCAGCTATTTTTTCCATTGAATCCTAAAATGTAAAGTATGGGCCAGATCCTCAAAAGGGATACGCCGGCGTATCTACTGATACGCCGTCGTATCCCTGTTTCTATCTTTGGAACTGATCCACAGAATCAGTTTCCAAAAGATAGGCAGAAGATCCGACATGTGTAAGGGACTTACACTGCCGGATCTTAGGATGCAGTACCGCATCCGCCGCTGGGGGCATTTCGAGTCGAAATACCGCTTCGCGTATGCAAATGAGCACTTACGGAAATCTCCGTAAATACTTACGTTGCAATCGTAAAATTAGGGCTGCTTTTACAAAGTGTAAACTGTTTACACCTTGTAAAAGTAGACCCTTCTTACCCGCGACGCTGTTCTTTTTTTTTTTTTTTTCGCCGTATCTTTTTTTTTTCCCGACGCAACTTTTTTTACCCGGCGCGATTCTCAAAACTCAGCGTAACGTAAAACCGCGCTATGCACGTTGGAAAAATTACGTCGTGAGCATGCGCAGTACGTTCGGCGCGGGAGCGCGCCTAATTTAAATGGGACTCGCCCCATGAAAATAGGAACGCCTTGCGCCGGACGGATTTAAGTTACACAGCCGAACATTTCTAGGTAAGTGCTTTGTGGATCGGGCACTTAGGTAGAAATTTTGCGGCAGTGTAACTTAAATCAGAATATTTAAGTTACGACGGCTCTTTGTGGATCTGGCCCTATATGTCCATGCAAAACTTGTTTTGGTTTACAGTGTGGAAAGATTAGAACCCTTGTTAGGTTTAAATATATATATATATATATATATATATATATATATATATATATATATATATATACAGTACAGACTAAACGTTTGGACGCACCTTCTCATTGAAAGAGTTTCCTTTATTTTCATGACTATGAAAATTGTAGATTCACACTGAAGGCATCAAAACTATGAATTAACACATGTGGAATTATACATAACAAAAAAGTGTGAGACAACTGAAAATATATTTCATATTCTAGGTTCTTCAAAGTAGCCACCTTTTGTAGCAGACACATCTCTAGAACTGTTAAGAGGAGACTGTGTGAATCAGGCCTTCATGGTAGAATATGTGCTAGGAAACCACTGCTAAAGAAAGGCAACAAGCAGAAGAGACTTGTTTGGGCTAAAAAACACAAGGAATGGACATTAGACCAGTGGAAATCTGTGCTTTGTTCTGATAAGTCCAAACTTGAGATCTTTGGTTCCAACTCCCGTGTCTTTGTGCGACGCAGAAAAGGTGAACGGATGGACTCTACATGCCTGGTTCCCACTGTGAAGCATGGAGGAGGATGTGTGATGGTGTGAGGGTGCCTTGCTGGTGACACTGTTGGGGATTTAATCAAAATTGAAGGCATACTGAACCAGCATAGCTACCACAGCATCTTGCAGCGGCATGCTATTCCATCCGGTTTGCGTTTAGTTGGACCATCATTTATTTTTCAACAGGACAATGACCCCAAACACACCTCTAGGCTGTGTAAGGGCTATTTGACCAAGAAGGAGAGTGATGGGGTGCTGCGCCAGGTGACTACCTCTTGAAGCTCATCAAGAGAATGCCAAGAGTGTGCCAAGCAGTAATCAAAGCAAAAGGTGGCTACTTTGAAGAACCTAGAATATGAAATATATTTTCAGTTGTTTCACACTTTTTTGTTATGTATAATTCCACATGTGTTAGTTCATAGTTTTGATGCGTGCAGTGTGAATCTACAATTTTCATAGTCATGAAAATAAAGAAAACTCTTTGAATGAGAAAGTGTGTCCAAACTTTTGGTCTGTATTGTGTATATATATATATATATATATATATATATATATATATACTGAAAACGTTGTCCTTCTATTCTACACAGGCATGCCTACTATTCATTCTAACCGCTCCTGTCTTGCCCAGCCCCGCCCGCCCCCTTCTTCTCTCCTTTTTAGTCAGACATGCCCAGGCCCACCCACATCCGTTCTCCCTCCACAGATCTCCTCCTGTCTTCATTGCCTTGTTTTGGCCAGCAGTTTTTCCTGAGAGGGGGGGGGGGAGCACAGGCTTTAGAAGTATGTTCTGTTTGTTAGATTACAATGCAGCATGCTGCAGATTTTCTACAGTGTACAACCATGTGGTTGTTTCTGCATGGCACTGTGATGGGCACTGAGTGCATGGTGTGGCACACGCCCAGCTGGGGGAGCTACATGTGAGTAATGAGTTTAAGGCTACGTTTTCACTAGTGTAACTTGTCATGCGACTTTGGACACATAAAGTCGCATGACAAGTCACAGCCCATTAATTTCAAAGGCAAAAGTTCCCATCTATGTGCCTTTGAAAATCAGTGACTTTGAAATGGTGCCTACACTACTTTGATGCAACTTTTGATGCAACTTTGTTCCAGAGTGTAAAGTTGGATCAAAGCTGCACTCAAAGTCAGACTCTAAATCGCACAGCATTGGCATCACACTAGTGGAAACATAGCCTAAGGCTAGAGTGTGTCTTTGGAGAGTGACTTTGATGCAACTTTACACTCTCTGGATCAAATTTGCATCAAAAGTCACATCAAAGCATTGCAGGTACCTTTTCAAAGTCGCTGATATTCAAAGTTGCATAGATGGGAATGGGTGTCATTAAAATCAATGGGCTGTAACTTGTCATGTGGCCTTGGGCACAGAGTTGCATGACAAGTCACGTTTCCACAAAGTTGCATGAGAGTGTGACTTTGTGGCGACTTTGAGTGGAGCTTTGAACCAACGTTACACTCTCTGGATCAAGTCACAATAAAACAAAATAGGGAGGTACCTTTTTAAAGTTACTGATATTCAAAGTCACATAGATGGAAATGGGTGCCTTAGAAATCAATGGACTGTGACTTGTCATGCGACTTTATGTGTCCAAAGTCACATGACAAGTTGCACTAGTGGAAAAAGAGCCTTAGTGTGGTTGCCTGTACTATGATCATTGTAGAATGAGCTGAGACCCCAGAACACTTTCAGCTACACTGGAAGTGATAACATCCTCATCACTTCCAGGATCGGTCACAGAGGAGGGGGAGAAACAAATGTTCCTCCTTCTCCTCTATGCTCAGCCAACATGACAGCTTGCAGTGGTCCTAGACTTCCCTGTGGAACAGCAAGATCTGGGAATGGGCAGTGGTGAGGGACCGTTTTCCAGGCCCCGTAAAAGTTATCTGGCAACTGTAGAGCCACTTGGATCACTTTTACTTGAAAGTCAGCCGCCAATTGTAAAAAATGATATCAAATCATGGTTGCAGTTTTTAGACATTCAATCTGTGCCATATTAGGACATATTACAATAAGATACATTTAATTTTAAAGGGAAAGCAGTTACTGCATTTACTGGAGACTGGTATCCTGTGAAATTAATATGCTGTTTAAGCATCTTCCTGTAACTGCAATATGCCTAGTGTAACATCAGTATCTAAGATACTATTATAAAATGCAAGCCAACTTGATTCTTTTTTAATGCCTGCAGGTATCTAGCTGTGCAATCCATATTTATTCTCTGAAGCAATTTTTTATTTGGTGAAAAAAATCAATGACAAATCTTATCAAAATGATGTGAATGAATCAAAAGTTAACTGAATAAACTAGCACTGGAGCAAAATTCTCAAACAACTTCTTTATCAATGTATAAGCATTGAAAATGTAGTTTCTTTAGAAGTGTATTGTGCATAGATGAGTGTGCAGAAGATAAACATATTATTAAATTATATTAAGATACATTTGGGCTCACTTTAAGAAGTACTGATAAATAGAGTTGAGCGAACCCGAACTGTAAAGTTCGGGTTCGGTACGGACTTTGGGTTTTTCCCGAACCCGAATAATTGGAAAAAGTTTGGGTCCGGGTTCGGAGTTCGGGGGAAAAAAAATGCGCGGAGGTCCCCGTAAATTCAATAACCAGACCCTTTAGGTCTGGTATGGATATTAAGGGGAACCCCTGCCATCAATTAAAAAAAAATGACGCGCGGTTCCCCCTAAATATCCATAACCAGACCCTTCAGGTCTGGTGTGGATTTTAAGGGGAACTCCACCCCAAATTTAAAAAAAAAAAATGGCGTGGAGTTCCCCCTAAAATCCACACCAGACCCCTTATCCGAGCACGTTGACCTGGCAGGCCGCAGAAAAGAGGGGGGGACAGAGTGCGGCCCCCCCTCTCCTGAACCGCACCAGGCCACATGCCCTCAACATTGGGAGGGTGCTTTGGGGTGCCCCCCAAAGCACCTTGTCCCCATGTTGATGGGGACAAGGGTCTCATCCCCACAACCCTTGCCCGGTGGTTGTTGGGGTATGCGGGCGGGAGGCTTATCAGAATCTGGAAGATCCCTTTAACAAAGGGGACCCCCAGATCCTGACCCCCCCTGTGTGAAATGGTAATGGGGTACACTGTACCCCTACCATTTAACGAAGGAAGTGTAGATTCTTGTAAAAAAATCCTTTATTAATAAAAAAAAACGAAAAAAACTCCAGCGGTGATAATCCACTCGTTCCCGGCTTCCTGCTCCAACGTTGTCCGGAAAAAAATGAAGTTCAATGCTTCCAAGCATGCGTTAACTTGATTCTGAGCATGCGCGAGTTTTTAACTGATGCTTTTGCATACTAACGAACGGTTTTGACCTATTGGTTAGGCGTCCATCGGTTAAATTTTAAAGCAAGCTCTAATTTTTTTGACCAAAGGTTAACTGACCGATGGGGCCCACACACGATCGGTTTGGACCGATGAAAAGGTCCTTCAGTCTGTTTTCATCGGTTTTGACCGATCGTGTGTACGCGGCCTAATGCCGCATACACAGGCTCGGAATTTCCGACAACAAATGTTCGATGTGAGCTTGTTGTCGGAAATTCCGACCGTGTGTAGGATCCATCGGACATTTGCTGTTGGAATTTCAGACAACAAAAATTTGAGAGCTGGTTCCCAAATTTTCCAACAACAAAATACGTTCTCGTAAATTCCGAGCGTGTGTAGACAATTCCGATGCACAATATTCCACGCATGCTCTGAATCAAGTACGAGACGGAAGCGCTCGGTCTGGTAAAACTACTGTTCGTAATGGTGATAGCACATTCGTCACGCTGCAATTTTTTTTATCTTTTCATGCAGTGCATTCGCTTCTTCTTTATAATGCTAGAATAATGAAGTTGTTTTGTTGCTGAACAGAGTTCTGACAAACTGATTTCTTTATTTTTTCTGAAGAGCAGTAATGGACTGAAAAGCACGAGGCTGAAAAGCGCAAATTGTCTCTCACCAAACTTCAGGGGCAAGGAGCCCAAATGGTGGCGCACTTGGTATAGTGCCGTTGTACGTGTTGTACGTGACCGCGTTCTTGGCAATCGGAATTTCCGACAACATTTGTGCGACCGTGTGTATGCAAGATAAGTTTGAGCCAACATCTGTCGGAAAAAAATCCACAGTTTTGTTGTCGGAATGTCTGATTATGTGCGCAGCATAAGGCTTCATATACAGTGGCTTACATTTACTGCGGCCATGGGAAAACGCAAAACGCAGCACATTTTTGCCGTGGTTTCGTCACGTTTTTGCAGCATTTTAAATTTTCCAGCAGTTATAACGTTCCTATTCTGAACGCAATTCCTCCGTGTTCAGAAGAGGTAGGTTAAAGCTCACAGCTAAACTCTGCTAAAAGCCTATGTGTACATTGACACATGAAGTTGAGTTTAGGAGCTTTGGCAAAAAAATAAAAAAAAATCTCCTAAACTCAAATTTAGGAGCTGCCAGTGTAGGCTAGTGTACATGAAGCCACAGTCTCTTGAACTCACCATTGTCATACAGTTCAGGCGATTATACAGTATAATGTGTATGAGGCATCCACAGAAAGCACAGACTTAGACCACGTACACACGGTCGTTCCAAACTGATGAGAATGGTCCGATGGGCCATTTCCATCGGTTCACCGCTGAAGTGGCCTGATGGCCTGATATGCGTACACACCATCAGTTCAAATTCCAATCGGGTCAGATAGCGGTGACGTAAAACACACGACGTGCTGAAAAAAACGAAGTTCAATGCTTCCAAGCATGCGTCGACTTGATTCTGAGCATGCACAGGTTTTGAACCGATGCTTTTGTGTACTAACCATCGGTTTGGACCGATCGGGCAGCGGTCCATCGGTTCGATTTTAAAGCATGTTTTAAAATGTTGGACCGAAGGACAACATACCGATGGGCCATACACACGGTCGGTTTGGACCGATGAAACTGAACTTCGGTCCATTCTCATCGGTTTGGAACGACCATGTGTACGCAGCCTCAGAGGCAATGCACGACTTGCCATTTCCTCTGTGTTTCATTACAAATGTTTGTGATTACACTACGTGCGCCCACGGGTCCCGGGAACTCGATGTTCCCGGGCAGCCCGCGATTGCGGTCAGCAAAGGCAGAAAAGGGGGATGCCTTTGTAAACAAGGCATTCCGCTGTTGTGCCTAGTGACATGTCACTGATATAGGAAAATAGTTGGAAACAACTGCGCTAAGGTAAGAGATCGGGATTAATAAGCAGCAATTAGGTTGTGTATAAACAAAAGATAACAAATAGGAAAGAAAATAATTGCGCTAAACCCAAATACACACTCGTATTAAACAGGTGTATATGAAGACCATTGTGTCTATAAATGAATGATCCAATGGAATCAGGAAGTCAGGGTTACCTACCCTGCTGATAATGGTATATATAAACCCAGTGATCAACAACATGAGCAGTGATAAACCATAACTTCAAAATAATTAAGGTAAAAATTAATAACAATAATTAGTGTTAGAAAGTCCATAAAGTCCAAGACTAATTTTTAAATTAGATAGTAAGTCCATATGATGGATAAAGACACCCGTGAAGATTCCAGAAATATTGTAATTAATACACCAGACGTGAATCCTCCACCGATCATGCAGCTGCTTACCAGAAATCTGGGTCCTGCCGGACCACTATCCACATATCTCTCAACCAGAGATTTTGTAAGGCAGTAGTAACTCCTTCACTTGCACTAAACCACTCCGTGCTTTTTTCCGTTTTAATCCTCAGCTCCCTGGCTTAATCGCCTAGGCAATTAAGGCATAAGGCGATTTGCCTTTGTCACTGATAGCTCCTCCCCATAACAGGTAGAATCACTCCCTAGGACACACTTAACCCCTTCAGCGCCACCTAGTGGTTAACCCCATTCACTGCCAGTGTCATTTTCACAGTTATCAGTGCATTTTTATAGCACTGATCGCTGTAAAAATGACAATAGTCCCAAAAATGGGTCAAAAGTGTCCGATGTGTTCACCATAAAGTCGCAGTCACGAAATAAATCGCAGATCGCTTCCATAACTAGTAAAAAAATATATAATAAAAATGCCATAAAACTGTCCCCTATGTTGTAGACGCTATAACTTTTGCACAAACCAATCAATATTCTCTTATTGCATTAAAAAAAAACAAAATGTAGAAGAATACATATCGGCCTAAACTTTTTTTTTTAAATGATATTTATTATAGCAAAAAGTACAAAATATATATTTTTTTTCAAAATTGTCGATTTTTGTTTATAAAAAAATAAAACCCGCAGAGGTGATAAAATAACACCAAAAGAAAGCTCTATTTTTGGGGAAAAGGGATGTCAATTTTGTTTGGGAGCCACGTTGCACGCCCGCGCAATTGTCAGTTAAAGCGACACAGTGCCGAATCGCAAAAAGTGGCCTGGCCTTTGGCCAGCCAAATGGTCCGGGGCTTAAGTGCTTAAACAATAAAACCTTTTTTTTAAAAAAAACAAGATTACGTTATGGAGATTTCTCTTCTTTCTTCCCCACAACACGGGGGTCAGCTTGTCAGTGCACAGACCATACGCCGCACACTGCATCAAATTGGTGTGCATTGCTGTCGCCCCAGAAGGAATCCTCTTCTGAAGAAAGCCTGCAAACAGTTTGCTGAAGACAAGCAGACTAAGTACATGGATTATATATAAAGAAAAAGACGCGCTACTCAATAGTGATAAACAAGCTGCAAACTCTAGGTAAAATACACACCTCAAATAACAAATTGTAAAAAATAAGCTGCGCTAATAAAAATATACAGGTGAAAATAAGGAAAACCACTTTGAAACATATAAACCATAACAATATTGAGCATAATCATTCCAATGAACAATGAAAATATGCCTTGATAGTTGAAATTGGTGAGAATATCACAAATGACACCACAACAGACGTGTGCACCTCCACCACACAGAGTGCATGCTTTCCAGAAGGCAAGCATAACGAGCTTGCGGCTATCAACCCAGCCAGGGCCTTTATCCTGGAAGTATGGGAAATGTCAGCTCACAGGGCCCCTGGCAGACGTCAGATTGTGATGAAACATACGTCGGAAGGAGTGGCTTGCTGACGTCATCGCAAAGCAGTCCTGTGTGGACGGGTGTTCGTGCTGGCTAATTTTTTTATGCAAATGCTTCATTTTAAGCGTTCTATGTAAGTGCAACTCTTTATTAAAAACACAGATGTTTTACTTGACACTATGGAGAGCCTTCTTTAATTTTTGGGTATACGTGGTTGATACATACTCATGAGCTTTGGAGAGATCGAGGTATACTCCTGGTGCATATCCTAGTTGCAACATTCAAGTACCCCACTGTGAGCTGACATTTCCCATACTTCCAGGATAAAGGCCCTGGCTGGGTTGATAGCTGCAAGCTCGTTATGCTTGCCTTCTGGTAAGCACGCACTCTGTGTGGTGGAGGTGCACATGTCTGTTGTGGTGTCATTTATGATATTCCACTGATTTCAACTATCGAGGCATATTTTCACTGATCATTGGACTGATTACAGGCATACCCCAGTATGCTTAATATTATGATGGTTTATGATTATATGTTTCAAAGTGGTTTTCATTATTTTCACCTGTATATTTTTATTAGCATAGCTCCTTTTTTACAATAAGGACATGGATTACTGGAACCATGTCCTGTGGTCTGATGAGACCAAAATAAACGTGTTTGGTTCAGATGGTGTCAAGCTTGTGTGGCGGAAACCAGGTGAGGAGTACAAAGACAAGTGGTCTGAGGCTGCATGAGTCTGGAGCTTCATGAGTGCTGCCTGCACTGAGGATTTACAGTTCATTGAGGGAACCATGAATGCCAATATGTACTGTGACATACTGAAGCAGAGCGTGATCCCCTCTCTTCAGAGACTGGCCCGCAGGGCAGTATTCCAATATGATAATGACCCCAAACACACCTCCAAGGTGACCACTGCCTTGCTAAAGAAGCTGAGGGTAAAGGTGATGGAAGGGTCAGTAGTCAGCAGATCGCACCATCTGCTGCGCCTACTACGCAGACTCACCCCCTTTATTCCGAAAGAAGACGTTGCAGTCGTGGTGGGAACAATTATCAATTCCAGACTGGACTATGCAAACGCCCTCTATCTCAGACTCCCCAAATACCAAATCGCTTGTCTGCAAGTCGTTCAAAATACGGCCGCTCAGACTCCCCAAATACCAAATCGCTTGTCTGCAAGTCGTTCAAAATACGGCCGCTCGACTAGTGACTGGCAAAAAAACATGGGAATCAATCTCACCTTCACTGAGATCCCTTCATTGGCTGCCAGTAACAGATAGGATCACTTTCAAGGCACTCTGTCTAATGCACAAGTGCATTCATGGAAACGCCCCCCAATACCTATGCGGAAAAAAAAAGCTCACAACCCCAATCGTATTCTACGATCCACCAATCAAAACCTTGTCCAGATACCCAAAGCCAGATACAAGTCCAAGGGAGATGGAAGGTTTGCAGTCCAGGGACCACGACTGTGGAACGCTCTGTCTACCACCACGCGATTGGAGTCGGACCACTTGGCCTTCAGGAGAAAGATTAAAACCCATCTCTTCTGAGGCCAAGGGGATTCACTCACAGAATGGATACAGCGCCCAGAGGCGATTCAGTTTGCATGTGTTGCGCTATATAAGTTTTTCACTCACTCACTCACTCACTCACAAGAACCTTCAGTGGATGTATTTATTTGAGAATAATGGTTGTGCACTGTGACCAGAGAAACAAAAAGGGTTCCCAGAACTCAGAATACAAGTTAATGGTATGTACTGATGCCCACTGGTTGTATTACCTGTATGCTTTTCAACCACTTCCCGACCGTAGGGCATTCATGGAAGTCCTTAGGTTGATGTGGTTATATTGGGATGATGGCAGAAGCTACAGGCATCACCTGGGTATCTTATTTGTCATCCAATGATTATTCCCTTTTTTGTGAAAGCCATCCTAGTGGCTGGTTAGCTTTTGGATTGCTTATACAGACAGCAGGAGGGGTCTTTAAAAAAAAGTGCAAAAATAATAAATTAAGAAAAATAAAAAAGGTAGGTAGGGGGAGTCACCCCAACTTGCATTTGGGAAACACATAAGTGTTTCATTAGAGGAATTCTAATATCTTTAGGAACACGTAGGAAGCGTCAGATAGGAGCGCAGATCGAAGCGTTATTAGGAGAAATCAGTAGACTGGAAAAAATACATAAAAAATTGTTGGCAATACAGATAGAGGAGAAATTGAAGAATGCTCCAGATGAACTGAACTTGTTATTAACAGATAAAGCAAAAGCCTCGCTAAGACGATGTAAACAAGCCTTTTATGAATAAACCAAGCAGGATGTTAGCGAGAGCACTTAGAGAAACGAGGGCTCAAAATCATATAGAGTGTATTAAAATAACAGGGGATAAGTTAGTTAAGTCTTCACAAGAAATTGCAAAAGCATTTAGAAACTACTATATGAGCTTATATCAACTAAAAGATGAGCAGAATACAGTAAATACCCTACTTTGCGAGGAAGAGTCAAAGGAATACATAGAGGGGTCAGGAATGACGAGACTCTCAAAGGAAATTGGGAGAAGTATAGATGGGCCGATCACAGCAGAAGAATTTATAAGTGCCCTTAAAATGCTAAAACCAGGTAAAGCTCCCGGTCCAGACGGATTTACCCTTTTATATCATAAGACCTACGCGGAAAAATTGATGCCAAGATTTTTAGACGCATTCAATTCTATACGAGAAGGGCAGGGGATTCCGAAAGAAGCCCTTATGGCACATATAGCGGTTATACCTAAGGAGGGGAAAGACCCAGCACAGTGCTCAAATTATCGCCCAATATCACTACTAAATGTAGATTTGAAGATTTTTACAAAAATATTAGCAAATAGACTATTGCCATATATCCCCGGTCTGATACATCAGGACCAAGTTGGATTTACCCCAGTGAGGGAAGGTAGAGAAAATACGCAACGGGTGATAAGTGCGATCCACTTCTCACAATTCTATAAGAAACCCTTAGTACTTATATCTACCGATGCCGAAAAAGCTTTCGATAGGGTTGATTGGAAGTTTTTAAAAACAATTATACAACATATAGGATTGCAAGAAGGGATGCAAAAATGGATTATGAGTTTATACTCCCAACCGAAAGCCAGAATTAAGATAAATGAAACTATCTCTGAACCCTTTGATATACGCAACGGGACACGTCAAGGATGCCCCCTATCACCAATTATTTTCATCCTGACGTTAGAACCTTTTCTAAGGACAATAAGGCTAAATACAGATATCAGGGGCATCCGTGTAAAAGGTGGGGAGCATAAACTTGCAGCATTTGCGGATGATCTGATGTTCTTCCTAACCACGCCAGCATTATCTCTTCCCCCACTGTTATTAGAGATTGATAAATATGGTACACTTTCAAATTTTAAAGTGAATTATGATAAATCGGAAGCAATGGGGGTAGAGATAATTATGGCACAACAACAGCAATTAACAACGTTCTTCTCATTTAAATTGACAAACTCACATATAGGATATTTAGGGACTAAAATCCCTAAGAAGTTAAACAGAATTCTGGAATTAAATCTGGCACCGCTGGTAAGGCAAATCAAGCGGGACCTGCAGAAATGGGATAAGGAAGTCTTTACCTGGTTTGGCAAGATCAACATCATAAAGATGAATGTAATACCGAGGCTACTATACTTATTACAGACACTTCCAACTAGAATTCCCCAGGGGTTCCTAAGAGACGTTAGAGCAAAGTTTGCGGGATTCATATGGGCCGGGAAACCAGCCAGAGTGCGGAGAAATATCTTAACGCTACCAAAGGATAAAGGGGGGGTGGGATTCCCAGACCCACTCTCGTATTATGAGGCAGTACATTTGTCAAGAGCATTGGATTGGTGTGTTACACCAAAGGATAAACCATGGATCCTTTTAGAACAAGCAATGTCGGAATTACCATTAGAAGGTCTGATTTGGCTATCTCAATCCGCGATACCACAGACAGTTAAACGACATCCAACGATAGGGGGCGACCATTAGCGTGGTCAAAAAAATATTTAAAAAAACAAATAGCCAAACGGAAGTGAGCCCGATGATACCAATCTTAGGTAATCCGGCTTTTGTACCTGGTTTAAAAGATCCGGCTGGTTTTAAAATGTTGGACCGAAGGACAACAGACCGATGGGCCATACACACGGTCGGTTTGGACCGATGAAACTGAACTTCGGTCCATTCTCATCGGTTTGGAACGACCATGTGTACGCAGCCTCAGAGGCAATGCACGACTTGCCATTTCCTCTGTGTTTCATTACAAATGTTTGTGATTACACTACGTGCGCCCACGGGTCCCGGGAACTCGATGTTCCCGGGCAGCCCGCGATTGCGGTCAGCAAAGGCAGAAAAGGGGGATGCCTTTGTAAACAAGGCATTCCGCTGTTGTGCCTAGTGACATGTCACTGATAGCTCCTCCCCATAACAGGTAGAATCACTCCCTAGGACACACTTAACCCCTTCAGCGCCACCTAGTGGTTAACCCCATTCACTGCCAGTGTCATTTTCACAGTTATCAGTGCATTTTTATAGCACTGATCGCTGTAAAAATGACAATAGTCCCAAAAATGGGTCAAAAGTGTCCGATGTGTTCACCATAAAGTCGCAGTCACGAAATAAATCGCAGATCGCTTCCATAACTAGTAAAAAAATATATAATAAAAATGCCATAAAACTGTCCCCTATGTTGTAGACGCTATAACTTTTGCACAAACCAATCAATATTCTCTTATTGCATTAAAAAAAAACAAAATGTAGAAGAATACATATCGGCCTAAACTTTTTTTTTTAAATGATATTTATTATAGCAAAAAGTACAAAATATATATTTTTTTTCAAAATTGTCGATTTTTGTTTATAAAAAAATAAAACCCGCAGAGGTGATAAAATAACACCAAAAGAAAGCTCTATTTTTGGGGAAAAGGGATGTCAATTTTGTTTGGGAGCCACGTTGCACGCCCGCGCAATTGTCAGTTAAAGCGACACAGTGCCGAATCGCAAAAAGTGGCCTGGCCTTTGGCCAGCCAAATGGTCCGGGGCTTAAGTGCTTAAACAATAAAACCTTTTTTTTTAAAAAAAACAAGATTACGTTATGGAGATTTCTCTTCTTTCTTCCCCACAACACGGGGGTCAGCTTGTCAGTGCACAGACCATACGCCGCACACTGCATCAAATTGGTGTGCATTGCTGTCGCCCCAGAAGGAATCCTCTTCTGAAGAAAGCCTGCAAACAGTTTGCTGAAGACAAGCAGACTAAGTACATGGATTATATATAAAGAAAAAGACGCGCTACTCAATAGTGATAAACAAGCTGCAAACTCTAGGTAAAATACACACCTCAAATAACAAATTGTAAAAAATAAGCTGCGCTAATAAAAATATACAGGTGAAAATAAGGAAAACCACTTTGAAACATATAAACCATAACAATATTGAGCATAATCATTCCAATGAACAATGAAAATATGCCTTGATAGTTGAAATTGGTGAGAATATCACAAATGACACCACAACAGACGTGTGCACCTCCACCACACAGAGTGCATGCTTTCCAGAAGGCAAGCATAACGAGCTTGCGGCTATCAACCCAGCCAGGGCCTTTATCCTGGAAGTATGGGAAATGTCAGCTCACAGGGCCCCTGGCAGACGTCAGATTGTGATGAAACATACGTCGGAAGGAGTGGCTTGCTGACGTCATCGCAAAGCAGTCCTGTGTGGACGGGTGTTCGTGCTGGCTAATTTTTTTATGCAAATGCTTCATTTTAAGCGTTCTATGTAAGTGCAACTCTTTATTAAAAACACAGATGTTTTACTTGACACTATGGAGAGCCTTCTTTAATTTTTGGGTATACGTGGTTGATACATACTCATGAGCTTTGGAGAGATCGAGGTATACTCCTGGTGCATATCCTAGTTGCAACATTCAAGTACCCCACTGTGAGCTGACATTTCCCATACTTCCAGGATAAAGGCCCTGGCTGGGTTGATAGCTGCAAGCTCGTTATGCTTGCCTTCTGGTAAGCACGCACTCTGTGTGGTGGAGGTGCACATGTCTGTTGTGGTGTCATTTATGATATTCCACTGATTTCAACTATCGAGGCATATTTTCACTGATCATTGGACTGATTACAGGCATACCCCAGTATGCTTAATATTATGATGGTTTATGATTATATGTTTCAAAGTGGTTTTCATTATTTTCACCTGTATATTTTTATTAGCATAGCTCCTTTTTTACAATAAGGACATGGATTACTGGAACCATGTCCTGTGGTCTGATGAGACCAAAATAAACGTGTTTGGTTCAGATGGTGTCAAGCTTGTGTGGCGGAAACCAGGTGAGGAGTACAAAGACAAGTGGTCTGAGGCTGCATGAGTCTGGAGCTTCATGAGTGCTGCCTGCACTGAGGATTTACAGTTCATTGAGGGAACCATGAATGCCAATATGTACTGTGACATACTGAAGCAGAGCGTGATCCCCTCTCTTCAGAGACTGGCCCGCAGGGCAGTATTCCAATATGATAATGACCCCAAACACACCTCCAAGGTGACCACTGCCTTGCTAAAGAAGCTGAGGGTAAAGGTGATGGAAGGGTCAGTAGTCAGCAGATCGCACCATCTGCTGCGCCTACTACGCAGACTCACCCCCTTTATTCCGAAAGAAGACGTTGCAGTCGTGGTGGGAACAATTATCAATTCCAGACTGGACTATGCAAACGCCCTCTATCTCAGACTCCCCAAATACCAAATCGCTTGTCTGCAAGTCGTTCAAAATACGGCCGCTCAGACTCCCCAAATACCAAATCGCTTGTCTGCAAGTCGTTCAAAATACGGCCGCTCGACTAGTGACTGGCAAAAAAACATGGGAATCAATCTCACCTTCACTGAGATCCCTTCATTGGCTGCCAGTAACAGATAGGATCACTTTCAAGGCACTCTGTCTAATGCACAAGTGCATTCATGGAAACGCCCCCCAATACCTATGCGGAAAAAAAAAGCTCACAACCCCAATCGTATTCTACGATCCACCAATCAAAACCTTGTCCAGATACCCAAAGCCAGATACAAGTCCAAGGGAGATGGAAGGTTTGCAGTCCAGGGACCACGACTGTGGAACGCTCTGTCTACCACCACGCGATTGGAGTCGGACCACTTGGCCTTCAGGAGAAAGATTAAAACCCATCTCTTCTGAGGCCAAGGGGATTCACTCACAGAATGGATACAGCGCCCAGAGGCGATTCAGTTTGCATGTGTTGCGCTATATAAGTTTTTCACTCACTCACTCACTCACTCACAAGAACCTTCAGTGGATGTATTTATTTGAGAATAATGGTTGTGCACTGTGACCAGAGAAACAAAAAGGGTTCCCAGAACTCAGAATACAAGTTAATGGTATGTACTGATGCCCACTGGTTGTATTACCTGTATGCTTTTCAACCACTTCCCGACCGTAGGGCATTCATGGAAGTCCTTAGGTTGATGTGGTTATATTGGGATGATGGCAGAAGCTACAGGCATCACCTGGGTATCTTATTTGTCATCCAATGATTATTCCCTTTTTTGTGAAAGCCATCCTAGTGGCTGGTTAGCTTTTGGATTGCTTATACAGACAGCAGGAGGGGTCTTTAAAAAAAAGTGCAAAAATAATAAATTAAGAAAAATAAAAAAGGTAGGTAGGGGGAGTCACCCCAACTTGCATTTGGGAAACACATAAGTGTTTCATTAGAGGAATTCTAATATCTTTAGGAACACGTAGGAAGCGTCAGATAGGAGCGCAGATCGAAGCGTTATTAGGAGAAATCAGTAGACTGGAAAAAATACATAAAAAATTGTTGGCAATACAGATAGAGGAGAAATTGAAGAATGCTCCAGATGAACTGAACTTGTTATTAACAGATAAAGCAAAAGCCTCGCTAAGACGATGTAAACAAGCCTTTTATGAATAAACCAAGCAGGATGTTAGCTAGAGCACTTAGAGAAACGAGGGCTCAAAATCATATAGAGTGTATTAAAATAACAGGGGATAAGTTAGTTAAGTCTTCACAAGAAATTGCAAAAGCATTTAGAAACTACTATATGAGCTTATATCAACTAAAAGATGAGCAGAATACAGTAAATACCCTACTTTGCGAGGAAGAGTCAAAGGAATACATAGAGGGGTCAGGAATGACGAGACTCTCAAAGGAAATTGGGAGAAGTATAGATGGGCCGATCACAGCAGAAGAATTTATAAGTGCCCTTAAAATGCTAAAACCAGGTAAAGCTCCCGGTCCAGACGGATTTACCCTTTTATATCATAAGACCTACGCGGAAAAATTGATGCCAAGATTTTTAGACGCATTCAATTCTATACGAGAAGGGCAGGGGATTCCGAAAGAAGCCCTTATGGCACATATAGCGGTTATACCTAAGGAGGGGAAAGACCCAGCACAGTGCTCAAATTATCGCCCAATATCACTACTAAATGTAGATTTGAAGATTTTTACAAAAATATTAGCAAATAGACTATTGCCATATATCCCCGGTCTGATACATCAGGACCAAGTTGGATTTACCCCAGTGAGGGAAGGTAGAGAAAATACGCAACGGGTGATAAGTGCGATCCACTTCTCACAATTCTATAAGAAACCCTTAGTACTTATATCTACCGATGCCGAAAAAGCTTTCGATAGGGTTGATTGGAAGTTTTTAAAAACAATTATACAACATATAGGATTGCAAGAAGGGATGCAAAAATGGATTATGAGTTTATACTCCCAACCGAAAGCCAGAATTAAGATAAATGAAACTATCTCTGAACCCTTTGATATACGCAACGGGACACGTCAAGGATGCCCCCTATCACCAATTATTTTCATCCTGACGTTAGAACCTTTTCTAAGGACAATAAGGCTAAATACAGATATCAGGGGCATCCGTGTAAAAGGTGGGGAGCATAAACTTGCAGCATTTGCGGATGATCTGATGTTCTTCCTAACCACGCCAGCATTATCTCTTCCCCCACTGTTATTAGAGATTGATAAATATGGTACACTTTCAAATTTTAAAGTGAATTATGATAAATCGGAAGCAATGGGGGTAGAGATAATTATGGCACAACAACAGCAATTAACAACGTTCTTCTCATTTAAATTGACAAACTCACATATAGGATATTTAGGGACTAAAATCCCTAAGAAGTTAAACAGAATTCTGGAATTAAATCTGGCACCGCTGGTAAGGCAAATCAAGCGGGACCTGCAGAAATGGGATAAGGAAGTCTTTACCTGGTTTGGCAAGATCAATATCATAAAGATGAATGTAATACCGAGGCTACTATACTTATTACAGACACTTCCAACTAGAATTTCCCAGGGGTTCCTAAGAGACGTTAGAGCAAAGTTTGCGGGATTCATATGGGCCGGGAAACCAGCCAGAGTGCGGAGAAATATCTTAACGCTACCAAAGGATAAAGGGGGGGTGGGATTCCCAGACCCACTCTCGTATTATGAGGCAGTACATTTGTCAAGAGCATTGGATTGGTGTGTTACACCAAAGGATAAACCATGGATCCTTTTAGAACAAGCAATGTCGGAATTACCATTAGAAGGTCTGATTTGGCTATCTCAATCCGCGATACCACAGACAGTTAAACGACATCCAACGATAGGGGGCGACCATTAGCGTGGTCAAAAAAATATTTAAAAAAACAAATAGCCAAACGGAAGTGAGCCCGATGATACCAATCTTAGGTAATCCGGCATTTGTACCTGGTTTAAAAGATCCGGGCTTCTTAAACATAAAAAGACGGGGTAAAACCAGATTGATACACTTCCTGAAGGATAACCGTGTAATGTTGATCGAGGAAATAGATAGTGAACTATCAGAAGATCTGGACCCATATAGGAGAAGACAGCTAAGGTGATACCTTCGATCAATTCAGGGACAGACAACGGTGATTGCAACATTGTCGGAATTTGAGAAATTATGTCTCAAGGGAGACTCGTTGAGACATTCGCTATCTCTGTTGTATACCCTAGTGAACGAATTAAAAGCTCCACAAGAACTAGGTTTCATACAGGCTTGGGAGAGAGATTTAGGGGTAACCTTCTCCGAAAATCAGAAGAATAAAATATTTGAATTTACCCACAAGGCGTCTTTAGCATCTAAATACCAGGAAGGGGGGTATAAGATCTTGAGCAGGTGGTACAAGACCCCGGCAGTCTTGAGTCAGATCTTCCCACAGGTGTCGAACCTTTGTTGGCGTTGTCAAAAAGAAGAGGGAACCCTGTTACACATTTTTTGGGATTGTGAAGGAGTAAAAGACTTTTGGAAAATGGTATCAGAAGTAGTCGAAGAAATAACTGAAATGTCTCTTGGAGAGAATCCGGCGACCTTTTTGCTATTTGATATTCCGATATCAGTGGAAAAATATAAAAAATCCTTGGTAAGGCATTTTCTTATAACAGCCAAAGCATGTATTCCGGCTCTCTGGAAGAGTACTATTCCACCAAGTAGACCACAATGGTTTGCAAAAATTACGGAAATTCAGTATATGGAGAATCTTACAATGGTTCTGAGAGAACGGGAAGATAAGTTCAGGGAGATCTGGGCCCCCTATATTAGATATAGGGAATGAAGGGAACAGGGCGGGGAGGAGGGATAGGCGGGAAGAGAGAAAATTAGGGATTTTTTTTTTTGGTCTGTTTTTGCTGATTGGACACACAGTCCTGATGAGGGGGGGGGGGGTAGAATACGGGGAGATCCTCAAACAGGGATAGACCACGCCAAGTGTTTTGTGAATAGGAAGTAGGAGAAAGGGGAGGTGAATCTTTATCTGTCTTTCGTTTATATAGGCATAAGTAAATATTGTTAAGAGAATGGTTATACCCGACTAAGAAAACTTGAACTGTGGTAGAGATTTATGATGTTTGTTTTCTGTGATGTGTTATTATCCTTGTTTGAGGAAATTAGAAAATAAATGGAAAAATAAAGAATTAAAAAAAAAAAGTGCAAAAAATAATAAATTAAGAAAAATAAAAAAATAAAAATAAAAAATAAAATATTTAAAACACCCCTGTCCCCGGTAGCTCGCACACATGCAAGTCCCACCCACATATGTAAACAGCGTTCAAAAAACACATGTGAGGTATTGCTGCGTGCGTTAGAGCGCCAGCAACAATTCTAGTACTACACCTCCTTTGTAACGCTAAACTGGTAACCTCTAAAAAAAAATAAGCGTCGCCTATGGAGAAGTACTGAAGTTTGGTGCTATTCCATGAGTGTGTGCAATTTAAAGCGTGACATGTTAGGTATCTATCTACCTGGTGTAGCATAATCTTTCACATTATACAAAAAAATTGCGGTAACTTTACTATTTTGTTATTTTTTAATTCATGAAAAAAAAAAAGGCATTTGAAAAATGATTGCGCAAATACTGTGTGAGATAAAAAGTTGGAATGACCACCATTTTATTCCCTAAGGTGTCTGCTAAAAAAACATTTATAGTGTTTGGGGGTTCTGAGTAATTTTCTAACAAAAAAATTATGATTTTTGCATGTAGGAGAGGAGTGCCAGAATAGGCCCGGTATGGAAGTGGGCAAAGCGTGACATGCTAAGTATCTATTTACTCTGTGTAACATCATCTTTCATTTTTTAGAAAAAAAATGTGGTTATATATTGTATTTTTTGCATTACAGTGCCTTGAAAAAGTATTGATCCCCCTTGAATCTCCCCACATTTTGTCATGTTCAACCAAAAACATAAATGTATTTTATTGGGACTTTATCTGATAGACCAACACAAAGTGGCACATAGTTGTGAAGTAGAAGAAAAATGATAAATGGTTTTCACATTTTTAACAAATATGAGAAAAGTGTGGCGTGCATTTGTATTCAGGCCTCTTCACTCTGATACCCCTAACTAAAATCTACTGGAACCAATTGCCTTCAGAAGTTATCTAATTGCTAAATGGAGTCCACCTGTGTGTAATTTAATCTCAGTATAAATATAGCTGTTCCTTGAAGCTCTCAGAGGTTTGTTAGAGAATCTTAATGAACAAACAGCATCATGAATGTTGGGGAACACACCAGACAGGCCAGGGATAAGGTTGTGGAGAAGTGTAAGGCCCCATACACACGATAGAATCCATCCGCAGATAAATCCCAGCAAATGGGTTTCTGCGGATAGATCCTATGGTGTGTACACGCCAGCGGATCTGTTTCCGCGGAGAAATCTCCTCTGGGATGGATTCCAGCAGATCGGATATTTGCTGACATGCACAACAAATCCATCTGCTGGAATCCATTCCAACGGATGGATCCGCTCGTCTGTACAGACTTACCGGATCCATCCGTCCAAAGGGATTCCCCGCACGCGTCGTAATGATTTGACGCATGCGTGGAATTCCTTATATGACAGCGTCGCGCCTGTCGCCGCGTCATAATAGCGGCGACGGCGCGACACGTCATCGGCAGAGGATTTCAGCGAGGATTTCAATGCGATGGTGTGTACACGCCATCGCATAGAAATCTTCTGAAATCCTCGAGAGGATTTATCCGCGGATACGGTCCGCTGGACCGTATCTGCGGATAAATCCTCTCGTGTGTATGGGGCCTAAAGCAGGGTTAGGTTACAAAAAAATATCTCCAAGCTTTAAACATCTCACGGAGCACTGTTTTATCCATCATCTTAAAATGGAAAGAGTATGGAAAAACTGCAAACCTACCAAGACATGGCCGTCCAGCTAAACTAACAGACCGGGCAAGGAGAGCATTAATCAGAGAAGCAGCCAAGAGGCTCATGGTAACTCTGGAGGAGCTGCAGAGATCCACAGCTCAGGTGGGAGAATCTGTCCACAGGACAACTATTAGTCGTGCACCCCACAAATCTGGCCTTTATGAAACTTGGTGGTGGCAGCATCATGTTAAATAGTTACATAGAAGGTGAGGTTGAAAAAAAGACACAAGTCCATGTGTGTGATTATATGTCAGTATTACATTGTATATCCCTGTATGTTGTGGTCGTTCAGGTGCTTATCTAATAGTTTCTTGAAACTACTGATGCTCCCCGCTGAAATCACCACCTGTGGAAGGGAATTCCACATCCTTGCCGTTCTTACAGTAAAGACCCTCTAAACAGTTTAAGGTTAAATCTCTTTTCTTCTCATTTTAATGAGTGGTCACTTGTCTTATTAAACTCCCTTCCGCGTAAGAGTTTTATCCCTATTGTGGGGTCACCAGTATGGCATTTGTACATTTAAATCATATATTCTCTCAAGCGTCTCTTTTTTCTCATTTATGTGGCCTATGAAATGGAAGTGCCAGACTCTTTTAGGGTAGATCCAGTCTTCTGTGTAGCCTTGCTTAAGCCTGCGATCCCTAAACCAATTCCTGGATGGAATATGGGTCCACCTGAACCAAGGAATTCGAAATTGAAGCAATTCTGGACTGTAGACAGAGAAGAAATCAAGTTCAGTATCTAATAAAAAGGAAAGGGTATGGTCCGGAGGAAAATTCATGGGAACCTGAAGATAATGTTCACGCCGAAAGGCTTGTCCAGGCATTCAAGAGAACCCAACCTATAAAGTTGGCCCAATTGGGAATCCGGAGGCTGGCTATCGGGAGGGGGCAATGTCAGGAAGGGCACGCCAATAATCAAGATGGCGGCCATAGAAGATCCCCTGTAATTTTTTTTTCTTTATAAATGGCAGCTTTGCTGCAGTAGGTTCTATACACGGTACAGGTGCACCACTTTACAGACAGACTAAGGGGAGCCCCGGCCAATATATTTAAAGCTGTTGTATAGTTTTTTTACTTTTACCTACAGGTAAGCCTATAATAAGGCTTACCTGTATCTAAAAATTAGGAGATATTCCCCTCACAATGAGCCGCTGAATGCAGCGGTGCATACGCACAGGGAATTTTTGGCTTAAGGCCCGGCAGCCGCCAGACTTTGACAGAAAGAAGTCTCCTGCGCGTATGCGCTGGAGCCGCGATACCCGGAAGACACGGCGAGGCAGGATGTCATCTCCCTCAGCGTGGCCCAGGTAAGTTACTGATGCCTCGTTCTAAGGTAAGTATTTCAAAATGAGCTAGTATGCGGTGCATACTAGCTCATTATGCCTTTTGCTTTACAGGGTTAAAAAAAACGTTTACTACCGCTTTAAAGGAATTTTCAATTTTTATTGTTTCACTTTAAGCATCATTAAAATCACTGCTCCTCCCCACTTTTATACCCCTTTCCCCATGTCCCCGATCTCCACATCAGAAGCTAGATACAAAAACCGTTATATAAAAATGATTGTATTTCAAATCACCTGCTGATCTTTGAAAAAAAACAAAGAACTACTGGCCATTTGCCATTTAAGGCCAATAACTTGCATATAAAGCTTTCAAAATTGGGACTTTTGATGTTTTAAGTTCGGGTCCCATAGACTTTAAAACGGTTTGCCATTCGGGTCTGAACTTTTTCTCTGTTCGGGAGTACTGGTACAAACCAAACAGGCAGGTGTTCAGCCCATCTCTAGTCACTAACCTGGAACATGAATACAAATCAGGAGTTTAAAAGAGATGCCAATCTGATTAATCTGCATTCTTGTTTCAGGTCAGTATCTTAGAAAGTACTGAAGCCAGATTCAACCAGACCATCAGTATTTGTAAAGGGACTGCAATAGCAGCGTCCCCCCTTCTCTGTTTCTCTTAATATATGTTTTTTTTAATGTTGTGACTACTGCCCTTCTATGTTAGGACTGCTTATATTTTTGGTCTGCCCATAAAAGGCTCACCAGCATAGTCGTGCGCACGGGGTTTGCCGGATGTGCCTGGGCACACCCTAATCACCCCAAGCTGTCTCCCAAGATCTGCCCCAAAAGTTTGTATTTAAGAGTGTGTATTGTGAAACTTGCCAGAGCCACTGAGTGTGTGAACTGTGCAGTAATTTCACTGCTTGCAGAGAGAGAGAGAGACCAGCTGTCAAAACTCAGCGGTGATGTTGGGGGTGGACGGGGCCGAACAGCTATCAAACACCAGTCAATGGGATGGGTCTGGGTGGGCCGCTACATTTAATCAGCCCAATCATTGGCTGGTGTTTGATAGGTGCTCGGTCCCGCCCACCCCTGACAATGCGTCTGAGTTGTGACCGCTGGTCTTTCTCCCAGAAAGTAGTTACATCACATGACAGTGTCACACACAACAGCTCTTGCAAGCCTCACTACCTCTCTTCATCAGTGCCAAACTGTGCTGCCAATCAGTGCCAAACTGGGCTGGAAGTCAGTGCCGAACTGTGCTGCCAAACTGTGCTGACAATATGTGCAAAACTGTGCTGCCAATCAGTGTCACTCTATGCTGCTAATCAGTGCCAATCTGTGCTGACAATAGGTGCAAAACTGTGCTGCCAATCAGTGCCACTATGTGCTTCCAACCAGTGCCAATATGTGCTGCTAATCTGTGTCACTCTGTGCTGTCATCAGTGCCAAACTGTGCTGACAATAGGTGCAAAACTTTTGTACAAAACTGTGCTGCCAATCAGTGCCAATTAGTGCTGCCAATCTGTGCTGCCATCAGCGCCACACTGTGCTGACAATAGGTGCCATCTGTGCTATCAATCAGTGCCAATCCCAAGCAGTGGGCTGCTAATCAGTGCAAATCTGTGCCAAACGGTGCTGTGAATCAGTGCCAATCTGTGCTGCCAATAAGTGACAATCTGTGCCCAACAGTACCAATCTGTGTTGCCAATCTGTGCTTCCATTAGTGCCAAACTGTGCTGCCAATCAGTGCCACGATGCACTGCCAATCAGTGCCAATCTGTGCTGCCAATCAGTGCCCATCAAAGCTGCCAATCTGTGCTGCCAATCAGTGCTGCCAATCAGTGCCCATCAGTGCTGCCAATCAGTGGCAATCTGTCCTGCCAAGCCAATCAGTGCTACCATTCTGTGCCAATCATTGCCCATCAGTGCCAATCAGTGCTGCCAATCAGTGCCAATCTGTACAGCCAATCTGTGCCAATCAGTGCCCATCAGTGCCAATCTATGCTGCCAATCAGTGTCAATATGTGCTGCCAAAAAGTGCCCATCAGTGCTACGAATAAGTGCCAATCTGTGCTGCCAATCAGTCCAGCCAATCTGTGCCAATCAGTGCCCATCAGTGCCAATCTATGCTGCCAATGAATGCCAAACTGTGCTGCCAAACAGTGCCCATTAGTGATATGAATCATTGCCAATCTGTGCCAATCAGTGCTGTCAATCAGTGCCAATCTGTGCTGCCAATCAGTGTCAACCATTGTCAATCTGTGCTGCCAAACAGTTCCCATCAGTGCTACAAATCAGTGTCAAGCTTTGCTGCCAATCAGTGCCACCAATCTGTGCTGTCAATCAGTGCCAATCTGTACTGCCAATCAGTGCCCATCAGTGCTGCCAATCAGTGCCAATCTGTGTTGCCAATCAGTTCCAACCAGTGCTGCCAATCCGTGCCCATCAGTGCTATCTATCACTGCTCATCAGTGCTGCCTATCACTGCCAATTAGTGCCCATAAGTGTTGCCAATCAGTGCCCATCAGTGCTGCCTATCAATGTCCATCAGTCCCAAACTGTGATGCCCATAAGTGCTGCCAAATAGAGCCCATCAGTGCTGCCAATCAGTGCTCATCAGTGCTGCCTATCAGTGACAATCAGTGCTACCAATCAGAGCCAATCAGTGCTGCCTATCAGTGACATTTAGGGCCCAACAGTTCAGCCTATCAGTGCTGCCAATCAGTGCTGCCCCAATAACAGTCTCTGTTATATGCAACTTCACATATAACAAACATCAGACTGAAAACAATACATAACAAATACAACTTAGCAGGGATGGTGGAAACCCCTCTACAGATAATTGCAATACAAATTAACTTCAAATGCAACAACTTTTTATCTGGGAGGTTCACATCATTATAGCACTTTGGAATTTTTATTTTTTAGATGGTTATACTTAATTTTATATGTTTTAGTTACTATTATTATGTGAATGATTGCACTTGAAGTTAATTTTCCACCACCCCTGCTAAGTCCATGGCCCGGATTCAGAGAGCAGTTACGACGGTGTATCTCTGGATACGCCGTCGTAACTCTGAGTTGCCGGGTCGTATCTATGCGACTGATTCATAGAATCAGTTACGCATAGATTTCCCTAAGATCCGACCGGCGTAAGTGTCTTACACCGTCGTATCTTAGGCTGCATATTTACGCTGGCCGCTAGGTGGCGCTTTCGTAGATGTACGCGAGGAAACCTACGTCCGCCCAGCGCATTTTTTTACGTCGTTTACGTTCCACTTTTTCTGGCGTAAAGTTACCCCTGCTATATAAGGGGTATCCTATGTTAAGTATGGATGTCATTCCCGCGTCGAATTTTGAAAATTGTACGTCGTTTGCGTAAGTCGTTCGCGGATAGGGCTGTACGTAAGTTACGTTCACGTCTAAAGCAATGACGATTTTGAGCATGCGCCTTTCGTAAAAAACGTCAAATACACGGGGTCACATGTAATTTAAATAAAACACGCCCACATCATCCACATTTGAATTAGGCGGGCTTGCGCCGGACTACATACGTTACGCCACCGTAACTAAGGGCGCAAGTTCTTTCTGAATACGGAACTTGCTCCCAAATTTACAGCGGCTTAACGTATCTGAGATACGTTATGCCCCGCCGATAGATACACCATTGTATCTGAATCCGGGCCCCTGTCTTTATGGACCTTGCTTTGTGTACTTGTGCGCAGTCATGTTGGAACAGGATGGGGCCATCCCAAACTGTTCCCACAAAGTTTGGAGCATGAAATTGTCCAAAATGTTATGCTGATGCATGGGAGTGTAGGCCGTACCAGACAACTTAACTTCTAATGATTTGAATAAAACATAGACCAAAATAATTTAAATAACTTTATTGAATAAATAAATAATTTATTACAAATTTTTTTTTTTTTTTTTTTGGTAATAGAAATGGCCGCGGCACCGTTATTGGTATAAATAAATCTATATAGTCATAAATATTCCATTTAATATTACTAAAATTCTAATAGTAACATTTTTAATATTATTTAAATTCTTAATATAACATTTTCCAAACTTTAATCATCTCTTAAGATCTCGCTCAGTCATAGAACTCGAGCGAATACCATAACTAATAAATACAAAGTCCCCACCAGCCGGTTTTTGTCAGCTGACAAAAAACGGCCTACCCCAGCACCGTGGCCATTTCTACCATATTCTGGAGATCCGAATTGAAGATATCCAAACCTATGTCAGATAGGTGGACACCATCCGACCTATAGAGACCAGAAAAACCTCCTTCCAACTCAGTATGCCTATATGAAAAACTGTTCAATATAGGCATAAATTTCTCAATTGAATGATTAACACACCTCCGAATCTTTTCCAGAGACCTATTCTCTGGGAAAGATAGCCAGAGAAAACGCGGAATCATTTCAGAAAAAATTATTTTAGTACCAGGAAAGGACAAATGAATATGCTGCAAATCGCGCTTAATCTTAAAGATCAAATCTAGAGTTGAATACTTTCCTACGTCATTACCCCCAAGGTGGATTATTAAAATCTCAGGATAAGGTAAACTGTGAGATAAAATAGAAATGTGGTGACAAAGATTGTCCCAACGCAAACCACGAATACCTTTCCAAAAAATCTTAAAAGAGTCAGGAGGCAAAGACAGGTTAGAAGAGTAACATCGTTGACACGCCCGGATGTGAGCCCAATGAACAAATGAATGTCCAATGATCCAGATGGAGGATAATGAACCTAGAATCAGAGAGAAAGATTAGGACGTATATATAAACCAAACCTCTTTGACTCCCATCTACCCAAACTCATAATCACAGACTCATTGAGGCCCAACCTAGCAGCTTCCGTAGCAGCTCCGATACGAAATGAATGGGATGAGAATTTTAAATGACCAAGGTCCAAAGAAATCAGGCATCGCCTGAAAATGGCAGGAAATTGAAACCTTGTTAATGGGGACGAATCTAAATGAACCAGAAAATTACCTATACAAGAAGGTCTTACGGAAATGTATCTGGAAATGACTAAATAAGGGCAAATGATATGATCCCCACATGCATGCAACGTGAGCCAATGACCTTTTCCTACCACATCCGTTTTGGATTTACTAATAAAAACCTGAACCTGTCCTTGGGAAACGCATACTTCACTAAATTTTAAACCTGAACTACTTTTTTTATTATTTGGAACTAGCTCCGAAATCCGAAGTGCAGCAAAGAAAATTAGTACAAATGCTGTATGAAATAATAATGCTTCGAATTCCGAAATACACACCTTAGATGTATTTAAACAAATTTTTTTTAAAAGTTCTAATGAAACGGGCCTACGTGTATCAGGCATAAAAGTCTGTCTTCTATATCCTTTTAAAGCCTGACAAACCGAAAAGAAACTGTTACATGCTGGGAGATTGTGTAATTTTAGAAAAAAGGAAATTCCTGCTAGGCTCTTGTTAATATAATTAAAAGATAACTTCTGTTGCATAAGTGAACAAAGAAAAGCAAGGACCGTTTGTTCGGTACATGAGAAACCAGCTAAACCCAATTCATCGGCGAACAAGAGCCACTTTCTCCATGCAACCGAGTACTCGATCCATGTTTTGGAAGCAATCGAGCCCCTGATAGCCGAAACAATAGGGGCTAAATCAGATCCCAAAGCTGACTCGGGCAGGTGCATCCAACCTGATCCGCTTCTGGAAAAAGCTGTCTGAAACGAGCCATCTGAAAACGAGACAGGCTATCAGCTATCAGATTACTTTTTCCAGGAACATGTTTTGCTTTCACCCAAATGTTAAACCTTAAACATAGTAAAACAAGATATCTTAATAATTTTATAACGAATATGGATTTAGAAGAGAGACAGTTTAAAGCGAAGATAACACCCTTATTATCTGAATGTACTAAAATTCGTTTGTTCGCGAAAAATTTGCCCCATAGCTCAAAAGCAAATACTATGGGGAATAACTCGAGTAGCACTATATTCTTGGTTGCCTTATTGGCAACCCAGAATGGGGGCCAAGAACCGCAGCACCAATGGGTGCCCCAGATTGCTGCGAAACCTAGCGAACCTGCTGCATCTGTGTAAAGATCAAGATCGGCTGAAAAAATAAAATCTTCTTGGAAAAAAGTACGACCATTATAATCGGATAAAAATTGTGACCAAACCAAAAGATCATCTTTCAGATCTGAAGTAAGACGGATATGGGAAAACGGGGATTTAAGGCCAGACATGGCCATAGACAATCGCCTGGAAAAAATTCTGCCAACTGGCATCACCCTAGTGGCGAAAGCCAGTAGACCTAGAAAAGACTGTAGCTCCTTTAACAATATTTTCTTACGACGCAAAAACAGACAAATCGTATTCTGAATCCTAGTTATTTTAACCAGAGGGAGCTGATATTGACACAACCTAGTATCAATACTGATCCCAAGGAATTCTATAACCGTAACCGGAAAAACTGTTTTTTCAGTGGCAATTGGTACACCAAACTTAGAAATGTTCAAAAATAATTTTAGCATTAAAAGACAAATTGGAGAATCAGGGGGTCCTACAATCAGAAAGTCATCCAAATAGTGGATAATCCCGTTGTAGCCTGCCTCATATGCGACGACCCATTGCAAAAAAGTAGCAAAAGTCTCAAAATATCTACACGATAAGGAACACCCCATAGGGAGACACATATCGTAAAAATATTTTTCCTCAAAACAGAAACCTAAAGAATTAAAACATTCAGGGGCAATGGGAAGGAGTCTGAATGCAGATTCAATATCAGTCTTCGCTAACAAGGCCCCGTTACCAAATTTCTTTATTAGCCTAATTGCGTCGTCGAAACTTGCATAAGATACAGAAGCCAAAGAATCATCAATCTCGTCGTTCAATGAATCACCCTTTGGGTATGAAAGGTGATGAATTAAACGATAAGAATTGGGCTCCTTCTTGGGTACAATGCCCAAAGGGGAAATACGAAAATTCTTAAATGGAGGAAAAACAAAAGGACCCGCGACCCTACCAGCTGTAATTTCCTTAATTAATTTTTTCCTCACCACCTCACTATGTGTCAATACTGATTTCAAGTTACTTACTGGGCTGCAGCCGACCCCTGAAAAAATTGGAAGGGTGAAACCTGAGGAAAAACCCTTAATTAAAACCTCAGCTTTCTCCCTGTCTGGGTACCGCATTAGCCACGGGTACATGTTTTGCAGATTCACCGGAGTGCAAGCCTTTGGAGTTTTCTCTACCCTGGGCAGGAAAATTTCTTTTGAAACATTTTGAGACGGGATGAGTCCCGAAACAAAAGGAACACTCGTGCTTGTATCGGCACGACGTTGACCATTTGCACTGAGATTCATTAAATGCATAACAAATACCTTTTTTATAAGTGGGCGGTACATTCTGTGTTGGTAACTGTCTTGAAAAAACTGGTTTTTGCGGAAGGATCAGGTTTAGCCATAAACCTACATCCTTCATACCCCATCTTAAATTAGGATAAACTGACATCTTTTGTTGAAATGATTCATCATAATTATACCACCCGAAACCCCCGAAATTCCTATATGCTTCAAGTATATTCTCCAAATGTTGGAATAGACCACTGCACTTATCTGGGAATTTTTCACCTAAAATGGCAGAATAAATACAAAAGGCTTGTAACCAATTGTAAAAAGATTTTGGTGCAGTGCGACGTCTATCTTCTGATAACTCATCCATTTTTTTGTCACTTTTCCCCGAAAAATCCTTACCAGGGAGTAAAGTCAATAATTCAATAAATTCGCCTTTCCAAATTTTTTCTTTTATATTTGTGGTCAAGTGAAAACCCAAAGGAGAGATTTCACATGGGAGAGGCTCTTTAAAAGAAATTTCAGGGACCTGAGAGGAAGTAGGATTATTAAGAAAAGAATCAAAAATACTATCATTAACGGCACTAACAGACTGAGAAATGGTAGGTAAAGCCTGTGCAGACCAAACATTAGCAGGGGATAATTGTGACTGACTAGAAATAACATTTTGTAATTTATTAACAGATTCCAATAATTGTTTGAAAATCAATTGGTTTGCTAACTCACCACTAGATGTCCCTGCTCCAGCTTGGGACGCTGAGCTGTCATTTCTCTGTGGGCTGCTAGCCGGCCTAGAAAGGAATTCTAGCCGCTGAGGCGCCGTCACATTGTCCAGCTGAGTCTGCCTGGCCACTGGTGACGCTGTCTGCTCCTCCATAGGAACCTGCAATGAAAAAAGATCCCTCCTTCCCTTCACTGGTGATTGACGGCCTCTACCCCTCCCTGTCGTGACGCGCACCGGAGATGGAGAGGCCGTCCTCCTCTTCTTCTGTATTCGCAGGCTGCTGCGTTGAGGGGTGGTGTCGGAAGTTCCGCCCAGGCTGGAAATCTCATCTTCACGGGCCGCAGAGACAGCAAGGGAGCGCTCGGGTGGCTGGGTCCTGGAACACCTGTAAGGGAGAGATGGTGTCTGAGGCAGCAGCGGTTGCTGGAAAGCATCCGACGGACCCGCAACCTCTCCATCTTCCTCCGCGACAAGGGCAGGTTCAGCCTCCATCTCTGCCAGGCACTTCTTCAGCCATTCTTCCCCGCCGTCCTCCGCTGCTCGCTCCAGGATTCGCCTGATGAGATCCTTCATGACCTGAGGTAAGAAGAGATAAAAAGAGAGAGGGGGGGAAGCACACTATGCCGTACTAGGCCCTGACTGAAAAACCTTCAGAGCAGTGGGCTTATATAGCCCCCCGCACGTGTACAAAGCCCGGGAAACATGTGATTTTAAACACATGCAGAAAGCCCGGGAAACACGTGAGTTTGAACACCTGCTAAAAGCCCGGGAAACACGTGACTCAGAAGCCTATTTTGCCCAGCAACATGCCTCAGCCTTTGAAAGTCACGTTTTTCCCGCCCAAGCTGCCAGCTACAGTACTTCTAGTTGACCATTTTTTTTTTTTTTTTTTTTTTTAAACATGGTTGTTCCGCCGGCCACAATCCCATGATGTGGGCACTAATTAATGCCCCCTTTCCATTCCCTTCACTGGAACTAAGGGGCCAAGCCCGACAGGGATGCGCCCCCTCCTTCCATCGTTCTCCATTGAGAAAAGTTCTTTCTTTGATTGCACTGTTTGTAACATGATCTGTTAATGGGGGAGAGTCTGATCAGTCACATGATTCTATCCCCCCTATAAAATAACTTTTCTCAATGGAGGAGAAGGCAAAAAGTGATCTGTCCCCATCTGACCATAATACTGTTCTAATAATAATGTAAGTAAAAAATAGGTGAAATTACAAAATCAAAAAGTAATTTTTTTTGTGATCCGATGATGACACCATTGATTTTCGAAATTCGGCCGACCAAACCTTCATGTTGCCGGGAATATTTTTTTCTCTCCGGGAATATTATTTTCTTGCACATGCGCATTTTTTTTTTCTATTACATTTCTCGCAGGATTCTCCCATCATTGATCAGAAAATAGTTAGTTTTTAAAAAAATTTCCAACATGTCAGATTCCTCAAATTTGATTGCCGCACGAAAATCAGCTGTTGCTGCAGCCCACTAATGGTGCGAAATTCGTACGAAAATTCTCTGATACGATTTTCGAAAGAGAATTCTTTCAAAATTCGAACCATGTATGGTCGCCTTAACCCAAATATAAATAAAAGAATCTGACACAAAAATAGACAACATTTTAAGGAAATGTGAAACATAGGGGGTTATTTACGAAAGGCAAATCCACGTTGCACTACAAGTGAAAACTACAAGTACAAAGTGCATTTGAAATTGCACTGAAAATGCACTTGGAAGTGCAGTCGCTGTAAATGTGAGGGGTAGATTTGAAATAAGGGGAAGCTCTGCTGATTTTATTATGCAATCATGTGCCAGCTAAAATGCTGTTTTTTATTTTCCTTGCATGTCCCCCTCGGATCTACAGCGACTTCACTTCCAAGTGCACTTTCAGTACAATTTTAAGTGCACTTTGCACTTGTAGTTTGCACTTGTAGTGCAAAGTGGATTTGCCTTTTGTAAATAACCCCACAGTGTAGCGCTACAAAAGTTATATAAAGATACAATGGGGCGGATTTATTGTCAGTGTGCTGCGCTGGTTCATGCCTTAATTAGTACTCCGGGTGAAGCCTTAATTAGGCGCATGAACCAGCGTAGCAGCCGGCGCATTGCAAGTAATATGTAAAGCCGCGCCAAACTCCCTATAGAAGTCTATGGGAGAAATCAAAAGTGTTCATTTTAAAGGCTAATATGCAAGTTTTGTCCTAAAAAGTGTTTGGGAACCTCAGTCCTGCCCCAGGAAACATGTATCAATGCTTTTTTTATTTTTTAAAACTGCAGTTTTTTCGGGAGCAGTGAAATTAATAATGCTTAAAGTGAAACAATAAAAGTGAAATATTCCTTTAAATTTCGTACCTAGGGGGGGTGTAAAGTCAGCATGTGAAATAGCGCATTTTTCCTGCACTTAGAACTGTCCCTGCAAAAAGTGACATTCAGAAGGAAAAAAAGTCATTTAAAATTCACACGCGGCTATAATGAATTGTCGGCTCTGACAATTCTAACAAGATTCATTCATAAAACCAAAAAAAAAATGTATGGGGGTCCCCCCAAATTAAATTACCAGGCCCTTCAGGTCTGGAATGGATATTAAGGGGAACCCCGCCGTAAAAACCAAAAAAAAAAAAGACGTGCGGTTCCCGGCAAATATCCATTCCAGACCCTTCAGGGGTTGTGGGGGTCTGCGGGCGGGGGGCTTATCAGAATCTGGAAGACCCCTTTAACAAAGGGGACCCCCAGATCCTGCCCCCCCCTATGTGAAATGGTAATGGGGTACATTGAACCTCTACCATTTCACCCCAAAAAAAAATCAAAAGTGTTAAAAATGACAGTAGCCGGTTTTTGACAAATCTTTTAATAAAATCTTCTTTTCTTCTTTCATTCTGGTTTCTTCCTCTGCTTCTTTCTTGGGTCTTTTCGTCCACATCTTGCCCGACGTGTTCTTCTATCTTCTCCGTCCGTCCTTCAGCCTTCTCGTCCCGCATCTTGCCCGGTGTCTTCTCCTGTCTTCTCCGTCCGTCCTTCAGCCTTCTCGTCCACATCTTTTTCTTCCCCGGACGCAGCGCTTGAAATTGAATTAGCCGCTCCTGGGACCGCTCCTGGGACCCGCCCCCCTCTGACGCCACAAGTAAACTCCTTAGAAAGTCATGTGCGTCAGAGGGGGGCGGGGTCACAGAGCGTCACACGGCGGGGGAATTCAATTTCAAGCGCGCCGTCCGGAGAAGAAGAAGCCGCTGCACTATGCGGATGAGCTTCCAATTGAAGTTCCCGCCGTGTGATGCTCATGTGACCCCGCCCCCCCTCTGACGCACATATACCACACACGGACTTTCATATGAGTTTACCTGTGGCGTCAGAGGGGGCGGGTCCCAGGAGCGGGAACACGGCGGGATCTTCAATTTCAAGCTCAGCGCCCAGAAGATCAAGAATGGTATGGATATTTGGGGGGACCCCACGCCATTTTTTTTGTTTTTACGGCGGGGTTCCCCTTAATATCCATTTCAGACCTGAAGGGCCTGGTAATTTAATTTGGGGGGACCCCCATACATTTTTTTTTTTTAGTTTTAATGAGCAATGACTGTATTCTTTATAGCCATGAGTACTTTAAAATTACTTTTTTTTTCACTTCAGAAATGACATCTTGTACAGGGACAGTTCTAAGCACGGGAAACATGCGTGTACCCCCCCTCCCCCCTGTATGAAATTTAAAGGAATATTTCACTTTTATTATTTCACTTTAACCACTTCCATACCGCGCCTATTCTGGCACTTCTCTCCTTCATGTAAAAATTATATTTTGTTCCTGGGAAATTACTCAGGACCCCCAAACATTATATATAATTTTTTAGCAGACACCCTAGGGAATAAAGTGGCGGTAATTTTTTATTTGATTTCCAACGGTATTTGCGCAATAATTTTTCTAACGCCTTTTTTTTTGGGCCCAAAAAAAAAAAACGGTTCATGAATTAAAAAATAACAAAACAGTAAAGTTAGCCCACTTTTTATGGATAATGTGAAAGATGATGTTACACTGAGTAAATAGATACCAACTTGTCACGCTTTAATATTGCACACACTCATGGAATGGCGCCAAACTTCGGGACATAAAAATATCCATAGGCAATGCTTGATTTTTTTTTACAGGTGACCAGTTCAGAGTTACAGAGGAGGTCTAGGGCTAGAATTATTGCTCTCACTCTAATGCACGCATCAATACCTCACATGTGAAAGATGAAGTGACTAGCGCAATATTAAATGGCTATGTAGCAAAAAGTGTTTGTCAGTGAATCAAACTGATCATAAATAAAACATATAAACACAGTGCCAAAATATAAATATACAAAATAATGGTGATTATTCCAATCAGCATGTAGCAAGTGAAAAAATCATGCACAAAACAACTGTGATGCTGTGGTGAGTCAGCAAACAAATGAATTCTCAATAGTTCTGAGATGATAAAAGAGCTTTGAATAGCTAGTGCATAAATGGGATAAAGCAATAAATGCAATCAAAAGTTCCATCAAACAGCAATTCTCCAAAAGAAAATGGTGTGATAATCTTAGGAATCCTCCAATGTGGATCTTCAAAAAAATGTGCTCACAAAGCGCTTACCTTCCCCAAGAAGTAATCAAGCCTTGATTATATGAGTGCTGCTGGATCTGTGTCTGGATATGGATGTCCAGGGCGTCCTGTGCAGTCCTAGGTAATCAGCTCCAGGCTTCTTCCCCAAGAAGTAATCAAGCCTTGATTATATGAGTGCTGCTGGATCTGTGTCTGGATATGGATGTCCAGGGCGTCCTGTGCAGTCCTAGGTAATCAGCTCCAGGCTTCTATTGGGTGACGGTGGTGCTCAGCATGGAGGAATAAAAAAGATTGCTTCCCATAGTGTAGTAAAACGGAGGCTGGTTTATTGTAAAAACGCTACATTACATAGTAAAACAAAGTGAAAACGGTGGTGTAGTTGTACTATCGAAGACACAATACGAGACGGAACTTAATAGACAACTACAAGACAAGGATACATACGTCAAATTACTGAGTAACCCTACGAACCAATACAAGAAAGAACTAGAAAAACTAGTACATCTAGGGATCAAGAAGGAAATACTAAATAAAAAGGAATCCCAATATCTGATTCCAGAAATGTGCAGAATTCCCATTATATACATAGTTCCTAAAATACATAAGGACAAGACAAATCCTCCAGGAAGACCCATAGTCAATGGTATCGAATCGTTGACATCAAGAATGGGAGAGTACCTTGATGGATTCATACAACCGGCAGTCCAACAAACCAATGCATACTTAAAAGATACCAAACATGTATTACAATTATTAGAAGATACACCAGTGTTAAAGGGCAGGACACTTATAGCCACGGCAGACGTTTCGTCGCTCTACACCATAGTACAACACCACCAGGCCATAAGTGCAACAAAATGGCTTTTGAGAGGATTCACTACCCTAATATGCAAACAAAGAAAGTTCTTGATAAAATGCATAGATTTCTGCCTGAAACATAATTATTTCTGGCATGACCAGACGTATTATAGGCAAATAACAGGCATTGCGATGGGAGCAAAATTTGCCCCAAGTGTGGCCAATGCCTTTATGGCACAATGGGAGGAAGGATCAATATACTCAGATATACCAATTGAACTAACACTGTACAAAAGGTATATCGATGATATACTCATAGTGTGGAATGGAACTCAACCAGCACTAGAAACGTTTTTATCTAAATTAAATCAAAATGATAAAAATATCACACTCACGTGGAACATCAGTGACACTATGGTCAATTTCCTAGATCTGGATATCTCTATTGTAGACAACAAATTGGTGACAACAACACACTTCAAGAACATAGACACCAATAGTTATTTGTCCATTAAAAGTTGCCATCACAAATCATGGCTTTTTAATATACCTAAGGGACAACTAACAAGACTCAAAAGAAACTGCACACATCAAGATGATTATGAAAAACAAGCCACATTTATTGGAAACAGATTTAAGGAGAAGGGTTACACAGACAACTTTATTCAAAAACAAATAGAGAAGGTATCCAAAATGGATAGAAACACCTTGCTACAAGGACCAAAAATAAAACAACATAAGAATGAGGCTCCATTTATCGTTTTAGACTACAACATCCAACACCGAGAAGTGGAAAAGCTAATAAGAAACATTGGCACATTTTAAGAAGCGACAGAAATTTAAAAAGTATATTACCGGATAAACCGAATATAGTCTATAAAAGAGCTCCGACCCTGAGAGACTTGATTGTCAAAAATGTGGTAGTACCACCACCAAAAAGTGGTTATACTTTTTTTACCAGTAAAGGTTTTGTACCATGCAAATACTGCTATGCATGTAGACTCTCTAAAAAACCACAAAAGAAAAGGGAAGACTTCATCTGTACCAAAACCGGCCAAAAATACATTATCAAAGATTTTATTAGTTGCCATACAGAAGGAGTAGTCTATGTATTGCAATGCACCTGCAATTTACAATACGTAGGCCGAACAAAAAGACCGCTTATGGTTAGAATAAAAGAACATATTCAAAACATTTTAAATGGGTTTCCGAAACACAATGTTAGTAAGCACTTTGCACTTTTTCACAACAAAGACCCCAAACACCTCACCTTCTGGGGCATAGAAAAATACAAAAAACCGTGGAGAGGGGCACACATGGTAAGATCCATCAGTCAGAAAGAATCTAGATGGATACACAGCTTACAAACAATGGTACCTGATGGTATGAATGTAGAATTTGATCTAAATTGTTTTTTAAGTAATTTTTAATATGAACATTTTTATATATCTTTGTTACACATTTTTATTACTATACATATATCCCTGATCCAAATGTTTTTATTATTATGAATTTTATGCAATATCATTCTTATTATGCATTTTACAGTCGATAGTTATGGCCACATTAATATGTTTTACCCATATATATAGACTCTATTTATTTGGATTCACTCTGTATCATGAAGTACTGTTCTTATTATTCATTAATTACTTTAACGGCATGTTATGTGGTTCACACACCAAATAATTATATTATTATTGTTTAGCAATGGTTAGTTTTAGATTATCCATATCGCTGCCTATTCCCAGGCTTGAACGAGCCAACCCCTCGATACTTTGTTTTGAGGCTACAAGAAGATGGCTGCCTGGGAATACACAGCGTGCTGGATCCATCAACATGGTCACATTGATTTAAACCCACCGTTAAAATGGCCGCCGCCAGTCCGGAGACATATTCTCTGGCAAAATGGCCGCCGAATCATTTCCTGTATTTCTATATAAAAGACAAGCCTAACAACCAATCCGTCACCTCTGATGAAGCCACGTGACGTGGCGTAACATGTAAGGGACGGGCTTATTACAGGAACACACAAGGAAGCTATGATCAGCTGTGTTTTCCTTTCATTTTCACTTTGTTTTACTATGTAATGTAGCGTTTTTACAATAAACCAGCCTCCGTTTTACTACACTATGGGAAGCAATCTTTTTTATTCCTCCATGCTGAGCACCACCGTCACCCAATAGAAGCCTGGAGCTGATTACCTAGGACTGCACAGGACGCCCTGGACATCCATATCCAGACACAGATCCAGCAGCACTCATATAATCAAGGCTTGATTACTTCTTGGGGAAGGTAAGCGCTTTGTGAGCACATTTTTTTGAAGATCCACATTGGAGGATTCCTAAGATTATCACACCATTTTCTTTTGGAGAATTGCTGTTTGATGGAACTTTTGATTGCATTTATTGCTTTATCCCATTTATGCACTAGCTATTCAAAGCTCTTTTATCATCTCAGAACTATTGAGAATTCATTTGTTTGCTGACTCACCACAGCATCACAGTTGTTTTGTGCATGATTTTTTCACTTGCTACATGCTGATTGGAATAATCACCATTATTTTGTATATTTATATTTTGGCACTGTGTTTATATGTTTTATTTATGATCAGTTTGATTCACTGACAAACACTTTTTGCTACATAGCCATTTAATATTGCGCTAGTCACTTCATCTTTCACTACTTTATTGTATTTATCACTTTTATACACTATTAGACTTAGCAGCATTATTACATTTCACATTATATCATTTCTTTCATCTCAAAGTTGTTTTTGGTAGGCGCGAGAGCACCATCACATTTTTTTATAATACCTCACATGTGTGGTTTGAATGGTGTTTACATATGTGGGCGGGACTTACATGCATATTCGCTTCTGAGTGCGAGCTACTAGGGACAGGTACGTTTTATTTATTTTTTACCTAATATTTTTCTTTTTGCACTTTTCTGTCCGTTTTTTTTTATTTAGGATCACTTTTAGTCCTATTACAAGGAATGTAAACATCCCTTGTAATAGGACTAGTGTGTGACAGGTCCTCTTTATGGAGAGAGGCTGGGTCAATAAGGCTGGAAAGCATGGTATTGAAAAAAAAAAAAAAAGATCTCATGCTCTCAGCTGCAATCATGTTCGTTCAGCACAGTGGTGTAGTGTATAGCACTTTGACCTATCAGCAAAAGAGTCGCTGGTTCGAATCCCGCCCGTGATAACATCTGCCTGGAGTTTGCATGTTCTCCCTGTGCCTGCGTGGGTTTCCTCCCACAATATAAAAACATGCTGTAAATCAGATCCGGTCTAAATAAGCCCTAATATGCAGTAGTATATTTAGGTTTTGTGCTGCCCTAGGCCAGACTACATTTCTGCACCTCCTAATAGAAAAATGACCCACCCCTTCCTGTCAAGGCCACACCCTGTTTTGTATGACCCGCCCAGGAATTTTCAGGGGACCCACACACTAGTTCTGGGGGGGAGGGGGTTACTGGATTCCCTTAATTTGCATAGTTTTTCTCTCACTTCCTGTTTGGCTATGGGGCAGGAAGTGAAGGCAAATCTCCCCAATTGGACACAGATAATACAAAATAAACTGACAGGGCCTATAACCCTCCCTCACTCTATCCAAATGTAAAGAAAATAAAAAGTGTTGATTATAGTTCTAGTTTAAGCACAAATTTCAGAGAGTTTTATTGAGAGGCCTAAGAAAATATAACCATGCCAATAGGCCAGGATACAGCATTGCTAATATGTATGAATGTGTGTGTTAGGGCCCCCCACAAACACCACCCAATGTTAACTAAAAAATTATTAATTTGCAAATAAGTATTATCTGCTAATTTTTTGGGGATGTCTGCACCCCTGATAGTAACATTTGTGAGGTGTCTTCACCCTTTCTAATTCAAATTCATTCACTTCCTGTCACATAGCCACACAGGAAGTGAGGGTAAATCCTTACTAATATCTTTTCTTGGGGACACAGAGATCAATCTAAATAGTTTCCCATTATGTAAATTGCACTCTAGCATTTTGCTGTGTACACCCCAAATTATTAGGGATCTTGGACTTTGGGGTCCATTTACTAAAGGCAAATCCACTTTGCACTACAAGTGGACAAGCAAGGAAGAAAACAAAACAACTTTGCTTCTACAGGATTGGATGTTAAAACCATCAGTGCTTCCTCTCTGATTTTCAGCGACTACGCTTGTACTGCAGAGTGGCTTTGCCTTTACTAAACCCCAAACTAAATAATAATTTGGGGCAGAGATCCTCAAACTACGGCCCTCCAGCTGTTGTAGAACTACACATCCTATGAGGCCTTGTAATGCACTGACATTCACAGACATGACTAGGCATGATGGGAATTGTAGTTCCTGAACAACTGGAGGGCCGTAGTTTGAAGACCCATGATTTGGGGTGTACACAGCAGTGCTGGAGTGCAATTTGCTTAATGGGGACACTAGTTAGATTGATCTGTGTCCCCAAGAAAAGACACTGGTAGGGTTTTAACCTCACTTTCTGTTCAGCTGTGTGACAGGAAGTGAAGCCAATTTTAAGAAAAGGGACACAAAGCTCAACTAAAAAAAACACAAGCAGGGGTTCTAACACTCACTTGGCTTCCCTCAAACACCCACAATTAGAATAGGATTGCCTTGCGCTAGATTTAAGCACAGTGCTGTAAATCAGCACTTCAAGCCTGTCCACCAATAGCCCCCCCACAGGCCATGTTTGAAGGTTTTCCTTCATCTTGCACATGTGCTTTAAAAGACAGTCTGGACAGCAATTCTTGATAAGAGAAATCCACAAAACATGTCCTGTCGGGGGTACTTGAGGGCTGAGGACCACTGCAGTAAAAAGAAAATACTTACCAGTTTGTCTTTAATTTCCTCGAGATTAAACATGGCAAACATTTCATGCCTACACACCAGGGAAGAAGCTTAGACAAAAATCACACCTAATTTGTTAGGCCCAAACCTATTTCAGCTGCAGCTGACTGTAGCATGAAAAAGTAACAAAAAACAAACTTCAACATTTTAAAGTAATTTTTATTGGTCAACAAAACAAGGAAAGCAAAAAAACAGACAAACAAACAAACACACAAACAAATATACATTTCAAAAATGAAAATAAACATAGGTTAACCGTCCCAACATCTTCAGAAATTTTTTATAAAATAAGGCAGCAGAGACAAATACATCAAAGTGAACATCATTTAAAAATAAACAAAAACCATTGGCAAAATAAAAATAAACATGCTCCAACCCACATTTCTGTTTAGCAACAACATTTCTGACAGCCAGCTTGCCCCTCTGAGGGCAGCTGAGGACTGCTCTGTCCACGCTTTTTATAACATGTGTGCTAATTTAGCAACTGAAATCACATGAACAAATTTCAGTCTCTAGTTTGGGTGAGCTTGTAAGTGCTTACACCTGGTAATAACCCACCCACGCTCTATGAGCATCCAAGTGATTTTCACCTTTTAAAACGAAAGGAAATGTTTTTCTAAGTGTCTGAGCAGGCTCAGTTCATCTCACATGCAGGAACAAAGCTGCAATGGCTGCTGAAAGCATGAGAGCTTTTTTTTTTCCTGAACTCATGCTTTCCAGGCTGAAGGGGAGGTCTTAGTGAATTATTACGTAACAAAAATAAATAATAATAATTAAAATGCCCCTGTCCTCCCAGTCAGAAGCGAACACGCACATTTTTTTTCTTCAGGTTAACAGTTTAGAGTTACAGAGGAGGTCTAGTGCTAAAAGTATTGCTCTCACTCTAACGCACGACTTGCATAAGTCCCGCCCACAAATGTAAACACCGTTCAAACCACACATGTGAGGTATTGATGCGTGCGTTAGAGCGAGAGTAATACTTTTAGCACTAGACCTTCTCTGTAGCTATAAACTGGTAACCTGAAAAAAAAAAAGTCGCCTATGGGGATTTTAAAGTACTGAAGTTTGGGGCCATTCCATGAGTGTTTGCAATAGTAAAGCGTGACATGTTAGGTATCTATTTACTCGGTGTAACATCATCTTTCACATTATCACCAAAAATTGGGCTAACTTTAGTGTTTTGTTAATTTTTAACCACTTGAGCCCCAGACCATATTACTGGTCAATGACCGGGCCAGTTTTTGTGATTCGGCACTGCGTCGCTTTAACTGACAATTGCATGGTCGTGCGACGTGGTTCCCAATCAAAATTGGCGTCCTTTTTTTTCCCCCAAATATTTTTTTTTTTTTGGTGGTATTTGATCACCTCTGCTTTTTTTTTTTTTTTGCTATAAACAAATATAGAGCGACATTTTTTTTTTACCAAAAAAAATAATTTTTACTGTTTGCTATAATAAATATCCCCAAAATTATCTAAAAATAATCTAATTTTCCCTCAGTTTAGGCCGATACATATTCTTCGACATATTTTTGATTCCAATAAATCGCAATAAGTGTTTGATTGGTTTGCGCAAAAGTTATAGCGTCTACAAAATAGTGGTTAGTTTTATGGCTTTTTTATTTTTTATTTTTTTTACTAGTAATGGCGACGAACAGCGTTTTTTATCGGTACTGCGACATTATGGCGGACACATTTTTGGAACCATCGGCATTTTTCTAGCGACCAATGTTCTAAAAATGCATTGCTTACTATGAAAATGTCACTGGCAAGGAAAGGGGTTAACACTAGGGGCGAGGGAGGGGTTAATTATGTTCCCTGGGTGTGTTCTAACTGTAAGGGGGGGTGGGACTGACTAGGGAAAATGACAGATCGCTGTTCATACATTGTATGAACAGACGATCAGGCATTTCCCCCCCCCCCCGACAGGACCGGGATAAAGGGGAACTCCGCGCCAAATTTCAAACAAGAAACCGCCGCGGGTCCCCCTCCAGGGGTACATTAGGCTCTTCGGCTTGGTCCGGAACGTGAGGGGTTAAACCCACCCCGAAAACCAGCGTGGGGTCCCCCCCAGATCTGCCGGAGCCCCCTTCACCATGAGGCTCCTTGCCTATGGGGGAGGGCTCCGGGCTTCGTCGATTTCTGCCGGGGGGGTGCTGTAGCCCCCCCCGGGCTGTTTTCTGCTGGAGCCCCCTTCACCATGAGGCTCCTTGCCTATGGGGGAGGGCTCCGGGCTTCGTCGATTTCTGCCGGGGGGGGTGCTGTAGCCCCCCCCCGGGCTGTTTTCTGCCGGAGCCCCCTTCACCATGAGGCTCCTTGCCTATGGGGAAGGGCTTCGTCGATTTCTGCCGGGGGGGTGCTGTAGCCCCCCCGGGCTGTTTTCTGCCGGAGCCCCCTTCACCATGAAGCTCCTTGCTTATGGGGGAGGGCTCCGGGCTTCATCGCTTTCTGCCGGGGGGCGACACCCGCGGGCTTCTGCGGTGCCTTCCGCTTCTGCCTGGCTCCTCCGGGAGCCCAGGGCTTGTCTCCGTTGTCTTCCGCCGGAGGGCGCCACCCTCCGGGCTTCTACGCTGTTTTCTGCCAGGGGGCGACACCCGCGGGCTTCTGCGGTGCCTTCCGCTTCTGCCTGGCTCCTCCGGGAGCCCAGGGCTTGTCTCCGTTGTCTTCCGCTGGAGGGCGCCACCCTCCGGGCTTCTGTGGTGCCTTCCGCTTCTGCCTGGCTCCTCCGCGGAGCACAGGGCTTGTCTTCTCCCTTCTCTTCCATTCGATGTTGACACAACGAGGTCTCGCGCTGGAATGCCGTCTGAGCAGTGGGCATTGACTTATATAGGGCAATGCCACCATGTGACCTCAACCCATGTGACATCACATTCCCATCATGCCCAGGGAATGTGATGTCACATGGGTTGAGGTCACATGGTGGCATTGCCCTATATAAGTCGATGCCCGCCGCTCACATGGCATGTCAGCGCGGGACCTCGTCGTGTCAACATCGAATGGAAGAGAAGGGAGAACACAGCGGAAAGAAAGCCCTGGGCTCCCGGAGGAGACAGGCAGAAGAAGGAACAGAGAAGAAAGAAGCGGAAAGAAAGCCCTGGCTCCGCGGGGGAGCCAGGCAGAAGAGGGAACAGAGAAGACAGCAGAAAGAAAGCCCTGGACTCCCGGAGGAGACAGGCAGAAGAGGGAAGAAAGCCCTGGGCTCCCGGAGAAGACAGGCAGAACAGGGAAGAAAGCCCTGGCTCTGCAGGGGAGACAGGCAGAAGAGGGAACGCCAAGACAGCAGAGAAAATACCGGGGAGTTGGCGCACCCCTGGCAGAAGACGAACAAGACCGGAGCCCTGGCAGAAGGCACCGGAAAGACCGGGGGATAGGCGCCATCCCCCGGCAGAAGTCGCCGAAGTCCGGAAGCCCCCCTAATGAAAAAGAGCTTAAATGGGTTGGGGGGTCCTGGCGGAAGGTTCCGGAGAGGACCGAGGGATGGCGCCCTCCCCCGGCAGAAATCGCCGAAGCCCAGGGTCCCGGCGGAAGATCGGGAGAGAAGAAACCCCCCCTTCTAAAAGAGCTAAAGAAGAAAGGGGGGGGCCCGGAGCTGACTAATAAATTATTTTATTCAGTGTGGTGTGTTTTTGTACTTTACACTTTTCCCCCAGGTGAATGGGTAGAGGTACGATGTACCCCATACTCATTCACATAGGGTGGGGGGCCGGCATCTGGGGGCCCCCTTATTAAAGGGGGCTCGCAGATTCCGATTTGCCCCCGCCCGCATACCCCGACAACCAATGGCAAGGGTTGTCGGGAAGAGGCTCTTGTCCCTATCGACATGGGGACAAGAGTGCTGTGGGGTGGGGGGGCAGTGCCCTCCTCCCCCACAGCACACACTCCCCCATGTTGAGGGCATGCGGTCTGGTACGGCTCAGGAGGGGGGGGGCGCTCGCTCATCCCCACCCCCATTCCTGTCCGGGACAGACTGCGTGCTTGGGATGAGGGCTTGGTTTGGATCTGGGGGGGAACCCCGCACCGATTTTCGGCGCGGGTTTAACCCCTCACATTCCAGAGCAAGCCTAAGAGCCTAATGTACCCCTGGAGGGGGACCCGCGCCGGTTTCTTGTTTGAAATTTGGCGCGGAGTTCCCCTTCATGGTCAGCGCAGGCTGAAAACAGGTCGGAGATTCCTGTGCGCCGCGTCACGCAGCGCAATCACGGGTACGCCGATTGGTATTTACCAAGATTTTCTCTGCGTACTGACAAGGTGCACAGGAATCTTTATATGTTTCATTGTCACTTTTGTAGCACTACACTGTGTTTCACAAAATAATAATGTAATACTATTCTACCTGAAGCTGTTAACCATTTTGGGCTGTAAGTTTAGAGACAGGAAGAGGTCAAGCATCCATGCAGTGAAGAGTTCTCCAAGATCTAGCTGCAAGTACAACATGGGACATAACTTTATTACAGGTAAGTGACTAAGTGATGTAACTAAAGATGTAGAGATTTTTTTTGTGCTAAACTTCAGATTTACTATCATTCATTTTTTTTTATTATTATTACAGAAGAAATAACAAGAAATTAAATCTGGGGTTATGTTAGGATTTGTCAGTAAGTCAAATATATTTTGTTTGTATGCACATTTATAACAGTGAGTTACAGAGCCATTTAAATATAAGAAATGGAAACAATAATTTGCAGAACTGCCTTCATTCTTCATTGTTAAATGGGCAAGGATGATATAAGTAGACAGGATTATAGAAGTTACACAATCTATTTCTTCTTTATGGACTGAAAATCATATTATGTTGTAATGGAAATTGCTTTACACATTGTTCACTTTCACAAGTGCTACTGAGGCACTTAATATAAAAATAGGCAAAAATGTATAACTTTTCAATCATTTCATGCAAACACGGGATTCTTTTGAACTGGGAATGGATGCAGATTATTGTTATTGTTGAAAAGAATCAAGTGAAATTTTCCTCATTGCTAAATTGCCAGACTCATTGCTGTTCCTTGTTTGCCAGCTGGATGGCAGCAACATTACTTATATGCAATTTACCGATAGCTGACTCAGTTTAAATGAATTCCTGAAAAGCACATGCCATGTCTTTGTAACATGAATAACCCTACTATTATCATCCATTGCAATCGGTATCAGAACCTGAATTGTGAATAATTTATTTTAGCCTAATAAAAGGCTTGCCAAGTTATTTCCCTGTATTGTGCCTAACAGGCTAGAATTTGATACAGTATGAAAGTTGTTCTTAAGAAATGCATATACATGAGGAGCATTTATCATTGGCAAAGCTGCTTACCTTAAACGATCTGGACTCGTATACTACAGTAAACACAAATAAATACCACAACGCAAACTACTCAAGTAGCATTGTTATCCTGTAAATACTTTCCTATATTTAATGATTTATGAAGTGTGTTATGCCTAGACAAAAGGCTCAATTCTCAAGGCTGAGGATCTTTGTCTTCTTCAAGTGACTGCAATTTTCAAATCTCATTGGGGGTGGAGGGGGGGGTTAAATAACTGTCACTTTTAAAAAAAAATAGGGGTTCCTCATCCTTGTATTAGCTTTGTATGGGGCCGTTGCTAGACCCAGGCACCTATGCCCCAGGTCTTCTACTAAGTACCAGGGTCCCCTTGGACATTCTGTGCATTATACAGTTTTGAAACATTGTATATTTTATCTACTTTTTAATTAATCGGTTATTTAATTTGACATTATAGTGTGATATTGCTTATTTAAACCATTTTTGATAATTTAAAAGTATTATATTAGTCTTTGATTTGATCCAAAGCAGTCATCATGGTATCCTACCAGTCCCTAAACATTTTACTATGTGTGCCCAGAGGTGCCCTTGGTCTTTTAAGACTCTATAATTGTCCCTGGATTTATGAACAGAGCCCATAGACATTAAAAAGTATATTTAGCAGTAATCACATTGTTACTATTTTATATAGATGTACATGTACCTGAAAGCAGGGCCATCTCCTGACCCCTGTACTGTGCCCTCTGTACTCTTTCCTCCTGACCCCCCTGGTGTGTGCCCTCCCAGCCCTGTATTGTGCCTTACTGACCCCCATATACCCTTCTGATCCCTGCACTGTGCCCTGCCACCCCCATACTCTTCCCTCCTGACCCCCCTGGTCTTTGCCCTCCCGCCCACCATATTGTGCCCTCCTGACCCCTGTACCGTGCCCTCTCAGCCCTGTGCTTTTTCCTCCTGAGCCCCCTGGTATGTGCTCTCCCAGCCCCAGTATTGTGCCCCCTCTCCATGGACTTCTGTGGACATGTTTCTGGTGTGTAAGTTTGGTACCTATTTTGTGTCTGCTGATGAGTTTTGGTGCATAAGTATGCTACTTACTGTTTCCCTGCAGGCATATGTTGTAATTATAGTAAATGGATGATAAAAAGATAAAAATGAATTAAAATCTGTAACTTTCAGCCACCAATCAGTGAGTGGTAATAATTTGCAGCAACCTCTAGGAACCAATCAGTGAGCAATAATGATGATGCACTGTAACCTATAGCAACCAATTAGCTAGCAGTAATGATGTTCAGTTACCTCTAGCAACTAGTGAGCAGTAATGATGTGTTTTAATCTATAGAAACCAATCAGTGAGCAGTAATAATTTTCAGTAACCTCTAGCAACCAAATCAGTGAGCAGTAAGGATGTGCAGTAACCTCTAGCAACCAATCAGTAAGACATGCAAGAAGGACGCATGGAGGACACGGAGCAATCGCCGTGCTACCCGTCCCACAGCTCATTATCTGTCCTGCTGCCTGACCCACCACCACGACGGAGTAAATGCTGAGAAGACAGTGCATGGGCGGGGGGGGGGGGGGCACAGTGGCTGCATGTTTTGGGCACAAAGGCTGAAATTGATGGAGTACAGTTGGCTGCATTTGCGGGGCACAAAGGCTGCATATGATGGATGGGCATAGTTGGCTGCATATTATGGGCACAGTTGGCTGCATATGATGGGCAAAGGTGACTGCTTTTGCTGAGCATAGAGTCTGCATATGATGGGCACAGTTGGCTGCATATGATGGGCACAGTGTTTGCAAATGATGGGCACAATTGGCTGCATATGATGGGCATAGTGGCTGCATATGATGGGCACAGTTGGCTGCATATGATGGGCACAGTGGCTTCAAATGATGGGCAAAGTTGGTTGCATATGTTGGGCATAGTGGCTGCATATGATGAGCACAGTGGCTGCTTATGATGGGCACAGGTTTCTGCACATGATGGGCACAGTTGGCTGCATATGATGGGCACAATGGCTCCATTTGCTGGGCAAAGTTGGTTGCATATGATGGGCATAGTGGTTGCATATGATGGGCACAGTTGGCTGCATATGATGAGCACAGTGGCTGCATATGATGGGCACAGGTTTTTGCACATGATGGGCACAGTGGCTGCATATGACGGGCACAGTTGGCTGCATATGACAAGCACATGTGGCTTCTTTTGCTGGGCACAGGTGGCTGCTTTTGCTGGGCACAGTGGCTGCATATGATTGACACAGTGGCTGTATATGATGGGCACAGTTGGCTGCATATGATGGACACAGTGTCTGCAATTGATGTTTTTATTTCAGTATTTTTCTGAATTTTTCATTTTGTTTTCACCCCCCCAAACATTTTGAGCACCAGCCACCACTGGTCAGATGAACAGCAGGCATTCGCCCCCCATAATGTATCAGCTCATGACAAGCATTTAAGTTACATATCAGGATTAGGGATGAGCTTCGAGTTCGGGTCGAACTCATGTTCGGGTCGAACTCATGTTCGACTCGAACATTGCCTGTTCGGCGAACAGCAAACAATTTGGGGTGCTCGCGGCAAATTCGAAAAGCCGCTGAACACCCTGTTAAAGTCTATGGGAGAAATCTAAAGTGCTAATTTTAAAGGCTAATATGCAAGTTATTGTCCTAAAAAGTGTTTGGGGACCTGGGTCCTGCCCCAGGGGACATGTATCAATGCAAAAAAAAAGTTTTAAAAACGTCAGTTTTTTCGGGAGCAGTGAATTTAACCACTTCCATACAGGGCACTTATACACCTTCCCGCCCAGACCAATTTTTAGCTTTCAGTGCTGTTGCACTTTGAATGACAATTGCGCGGTCATGCTACACTGTACCCAAACTACATTTTTATCATTTTGTTCCCACAAATAGAGCTTTCTTTTGGTGGTATTTTATCACCTCTGGGATATTTATTTTCTGAAAAAAAATAAAAATGACCGAAAATTTAGAAAAAAACATTTTTTGTTTCTGTTATAAAACATTGTTAATAAGTACGTTTTCTCCTTCACTGATGGACACTGATGGTACTGCACTGACGGGCACTGATAAGGCGGCACTGATGGGCACCGATGAGGTGGCACTGATGTGGTGGCATTGATGGGCACTAATATGCAGCACTGATGGGCGGCACGGATGGGCACTGATAGGCGGCACGGATAGGTGGCATGGATGGGCTTGGATAGGTGGCACGGATAGGCACGGATAGGTGGCACAGATGGGCACAGATTGGCGGCACGAATGGGCACGGATAGGCGGCACGGATATTCGGCAGGGATGGGCACTGAAAGGCGGCATGGATGGGCACTGATAGGTAGCACGGATGGGCATAGATGGGCACTATCGTATGTGTTGTACTAATGGATGCCAATCAGTGCCAAACAATGCCTGCCAATCAGTGATGTCCATTGTGGGCACTGATTGGCATCCATTGCGGCACTGATTGGCATCCATTTTTTGTGTCCTTCTCATTCCTGGTGGTCTAGGGTGGCATACCTTTTGCATCCCTGGTGGTCTAGTGGGCATCCCTGGTGGTCCAGTGGGCATCCCTGGTGGTCCAGTGGGCATCCTCGGGGGGGCTGTGCTGATAATCGATCAGCACAAAGCCCCCCTGTCTCAGGAGCAGACGATCGGCTCTCCTCTACTAACGTCTGACAGACGCGAGTGAGGAAAAGCCGATTACCGGCTTTTCCTGTTTACATTGTGATCAGCCGTGATTGGACATGGCTGATCACGTGGTAAAGAGTCTCCGTGAGAGACTCTTTACCTTGATCGGTGTTGGAACTGCACCCAATTTCTTCCCCATCACAAAAGCTGACGATCGCAGCTACAGCAAAGTGAGAGAACTAAAAAAGATTTCCCATCTTTTATAATGTGTGGGGGCACAGTGCCTCTCCCTCAGTGCAGGTGCAGCATGGGGAATTCTGAAATTGTAATGCATCAGTGTTTCACTGACACTTCCCTGCACTTCTTTGCTGATGGGGAGGGAGTCAAGTGCCAGCAAAAGAGGCTTTGTGTGCCTTGTATACCCCTGGTATATTGGCTTGTATTACAGAATTAACAGCTACAATTTAGATTCTTGATCTATCTGAGAACAACATAAAAAAGTGTATGTGCATTTTTAGATAAGCCTGTTTCTTTGGTCTTAACTATTAACTATTCATTGAGCTTTGGCTGCAGCGCAGCCCATGGTATTTGTGCAGATTAGCTGTGCTTTTACATAGGTTTCTATTATTTTTTTATGGAAATGCACCAAAACTGTGGTACATAATAGAAGTCTATGGGAAAGAGCAGCTATCCTGCACGGAAACCACAGGTGAACTGCACTGTGCCAAGCCAAAGTGGATCAGTGTGAAGGAGCCCTTACTTATTCACACAGGTGGGAATTTATATGAGGACCCACCCCATCATAAAGGGAACTTTGATATTCTGGTAAGTTCTCTCCGTATCCTCACAACCATTTGGCGAGGATTGTGGGGAAGCGTTTTGTGTCCTCATCAACATAGCCCCCCCCCCCATGTTAAAACATGTAACCTGATAAGATTCAGGAGGGAGGCTTTCAACCTTCCCTGGCCTTCTAGATTGCATGTTAGGAGTAAGGGTGTGGTATAGATTTGGGGAGGACCCCAAGCCATTTTTTTTATCTACAGGGCTCCCTCTTAAAATCCATATCAACGGGTCTGGTATTTTATTTTTATTTTTGCGTGTGACCCCCCATAAAATCTATACTAGATCAGATGGGCCTGAAATTGATTTATTTTGTAAATGTCCCTTTTTCTACACTGCTTTGTTTTCAGTTTTTTAAAATAAATAGTGCATTTTTAATGTTGAACTTTTAGCACTGCTCCTTGCAAAACTGTATTTCTTATTTTTTTTTTATTTCATTGGTACATGTCCCCCTGGGCTGGTGTCCAGCTCCCAATGGCAATACCAATCCCTTAACTGTAATGCCCTGTACACACGATCGGTCCATCTGATGAAAACGGTCTGATGGACCGTTTTCATCGGTTAACCGGTGAAGCTGACTGATGGTCAGTCGTGCCTACACACCATCGGTTAAAAAAACGATTGTGTCAGAACGCGGTCACGTAAACCACGTACAATGGCACTATAAAGGGGAAGTTCAAATCCAATGGCGCCACCCTTGGGGCTGCTTTAGCTGATTTTGTGTTAGTTAAAGACGATTCGCGCTTTTCTGTCTGTTACATCGTGATGAATGTGCTAGCTCCATAACGAACGCTAATTTTACCAGAACAAGCGCTCCCGTCCCCTAATTTAGTCTGAGCATACGTGGATTTTTAACCGATGGACGTGCCTACAAGCGATCGTTTTTTTCTATCGGTTAGGTATCCATCTGTTAAATTTAAAACAAGATTGCTTTTTTTTAACCTATGGATAAATAACCAATATGGCCTACACACGATTGGTTTGGTCCAATGAAAACGGTCCATCAGACCGTTCTAATCGGTTTGACCGATCGTGTGTACGCGGCATTAGTCTTAAAAATTTAGAACATTTATTTAAAAGGTTCAGCTCTGACTGACTTCAATGAAGTTTGGATTGGGCATCCAAACTTTTAATATATTTCACAAATCGATCCCCTGTGCGTGGTCAGCTTATTCCTAGTTGAGATTATGTCATTAATTTGCTTCGGTATGGAAGAAGCATTTCCGAAGGCTCCTCCATCCTTGCTGTGCAATGCAGATGCATATTTTTACTTGGCAAACAATTTGTATTTGATGTATAAACCTATGTGATCCACATGCTGTGCTGTATTGCCGCTAGGTACAATGAGGGTGAAAATAAGTGCGTTCATTAAGCCCTTCTGGGAAAAAGTTGGTGAGATGATTGCCCAAATCACTACATACTCTTTAGACCTCACCCCAGCTCAATTCCTGCTGCACCACACGACGTTACCACAGTCTACCTATAGGCGTTCCCTGGTGCTTCATCTCCTCAACGCTGCAAAACAATGCGTACCCTTGTACTGGAGAAAGCCTACCCCCCCAAAACTGTCGGATTGGCTTCTTCGAGTAAACAAAATTGCAGAGATGGAGGACCAAATCCATCAGGCTAAGGACAACCCATCAAAATTTAGACAAACATGGGCCTGCTGGATCCAATTTCGGGACTCCCCGAGGTTTAAAGAACTGCTCCTATCCTGATATCCTGCTAGTTTCTCCTCCTCCATGCCTTCCACGTGTGGATGACACCTGTTGACTCCCGATACATTCCCCTGGTTTACATGCTTCCATACTCTGGAGTGGTTGCCTCGCCACTCACCAATCATAATCTTTTTATCGGAAAAATTGAGCGTCTGTCTGACTGTCTGTCAGACCTTCTGTCTGTCTGTCCCTGTTTGTTCTCACCTGTCCATGTCTGTCGGTTTTCTGTATGTCTCCGGTTATTGGTGTTGCTGATCTACCATTTCCTATATTTGGCTTGCCAAGATCGATATCACGCCTTGGTTTAGAGCAGTAGGTATCCCTCGAAGTTCCGAATGTTTAGCGACACTTCTGCTGCTTGTTAACTATAACCACAGTTACACCGTTTACTAAATGTTATTTGGCATTAGTTATGTCTTGGACTCTGTACACTGCTGTCGGGCGATCCCTTGTGCAGGGAAGGTCCTATTTTCAGTTTCATTGTATTGTAATGCATTGCTGTACTGTTGCATGGCTTGTACTGTGCCTCTTTGTGTCTTCAATAAAAACCGTTTAAAACTGAAAAAAAAAAAAATAAATAAGATCTGCCATTTTGAAGACTTGGTAACACAGCTCTCTTGTCTGCCTGTTGTGCAGACTGCTAGTGACCCTCATTATATTGGTGATACTGACCCTGGTGTCTCTCCACCTTCCACCCAGGTTCCAAATGCCACCGTTTAGTTTGTATCTGAAAACTAAGTAATACAAAAAAAGGGTAAGCTAATGCTTGCAACCAAAATAAACATACATCTAAAGTTTCAATGTCTTTAATATATTGTTTTTGGAGAGAGTGGTTCACAATGGAGTAACCATATACTTAAAAAGTATGTCAACCAGAAACTTTTCTTTTTTTTTTTCTTTTTGGATAAAGTGCTTGAATTCCTGCATAGTTTCACTGTTATCTGGTGCTCCATTAAATAGGTTTTCCTTCACTGTTTGTCCTGGTGACAATGGCCTCACCAGAAAAGATGAGATGCAAAATCTGGAAAAGAGACATACACAGAGAAAAAACTCTGATATGGGTTCCAGCTTCTCCCTAAGCTACTTAAAAAAAAAACATTATTTTTTGTCTGTTTAGCTGTTAGGCAGTTCCTCCCACTTCCTGTCTATTAAAACGTTGTCAGCAGTTCAAAATGGCAGGGCAAATCTGAGTAATTGAGTCATAGAGAGCAGTAAAACTTGAAAGATATGCTAATCTTTTGGCTACATTTGGCTTGACAAACACTTTAAGTAAATGCCAAATGCAAAAGAAAGGTCCTGAGGCAGCCAGAACTTCAAAATGTGTGCCATACATCTGTGGGTAATCCTCTGACGTTCAAGCTACATTGATGAAAATTGGCATCTCTGGAAAATAGAGAGTGGAATGCTCAGCACTGGATATTGAGAAGAAGAAACCACTAACCTCCCCTCCTCTCACATCTTTACTATTATTATTATTATTATTATACAGGATTTATATAGCGCCAACAGTTTACGCAGCGCTTTTACAACATCAGGGAACACATTATAGTTACAATACAATACAATACAGGAAGGATCAGAGGGCCCTGCTCGTTAGAGCTTACAATCTAGAAGGGAGGGTCAAGTGGAACAGAGGGTAGTAGATGTGGGGGGTGATCTATGTTTGTGTTTACTTTTATTAAATGTAATGCTGAGTCTTGACTGTATTAATGGCTAACTATGCTTTTATTACTGTTATCCTTTTAATGACCAACCTATTCCCCCCCCACACACACACACCCACCACCACCAACCCCCCATGTCTTTTACTTACCTGTCCCCACTTATCCAAAATCTTAACTGCATGGCCTGCTGGCAGTAATGCAGCTTCCGCTGGGAGCGACACAGCCCCCAGCGGATAAATTAGTCATATGCCATTTGATACTAGGATTGAAAAGCAAAAAAAAAAAAAATGAACCCAAGAAATGTATCACAGGGATGTGGGATAAATAATATTGCTTTTATTTTGCATACACAGAAGAAGTACACCTTAGCTGGGAAATGTTTAGTGAAAATGTTGTCTGCTCCACCGGAGTAAAGGGGGCAGAAAAGTCTGCCTGATCATGTGACCATTGACTGCTTCATATTCATTACTAGACACTAGGAGATGTCTTTGGCAGCTCAGTCTCTGTGCTAGGGGTGGGATTCTGTATAGGAGTCCATTAATCAATATGGCATTTTCAATTATATGATTAAAGTACCCAATTTCCATCATCACCACCCCTTGTTAACCACTTAAGCCCCAGACCATATTGCTGCTTAATGACCAAGCCACTTTTTGTTATTCGGCACTGCGTCGCTTTAACTGACAGTTGTGCAGTTGTGCGACGTGGCTCCCAAACAAAATTGATGTCCTTTTTTTCCCACAAATTGAGCTTTCTTTTGTTGGTACTTTAGACACAGAAAACAAAAACTCATGCGCACGAGTGGATTGTCCAATTGGATCAATGTTCCATGGAGAAAGTGCCAAAACTGGTAACATAGGCCTTGCTGCCCTTCATGGATGGGGAATATCCTAGTAGCAGAAAGGAGAGAAGAGAAGAAAAAAGGCGCACCAGCCTAGTGTGTTACTGTAGACAATTTAATGAAAAAATTTAATAAAAAAACTACTCACAAAGGAAGCAGCATAAAGGGCTTGTCGACAACACTTTGGTCGATAACCCTCGAACCACACTCCAAATAGGGGGAATGAAGGTGTGTCACTGCCGGCTGACGCGTTTCGAGGCTACAAAGACCTCTTCCTCAGAGCCCAGCCATGGGCTTACTGTAGGGGGCGTGGCTACATGTGACACGTCACTGATCGTTGTTCCTGATGACAGTTGTTCCCGATGACACTGATGTACGATCAGGGATAGTGTCACTAGGCAGAATGGGGAGATGTTGTGTTTGCACACAACATCTCCCTGTTGTTCAGCTCTGTGACCCAATCGCGGGACACCGGCGGTAATCGAGTCCGCAGTCACGAAGCTTGTGACACGGTCGCGAGCGTGCCGCCAGTGTGTGCGTGACCACATGGCGGCAATTTAAAGGGGATTTACCTGTATGCCCATATGCCTGTCCGTGCCATTCTGTCAACGTAAATGTGCGTGCGCTGGTCCTTAAGCGGTTAATCATCTATATATATAAAACTCAACGTGTGTGTGTATGTATCTTCCAGCATCACGTCCAAAAGGCTAAAGATATTAACATGAAACTTGGCACACATGTTACTTATATGTCAGCAACAAACATAGGATTGGTGGTTTAACCCTTACCCACCCCCATTTGCCATGGTCAGGGTTTTTCTTTAAAGTCCCATTCAACTCTATGGGAAATACATGTTACTTCATAACTTCCAAACGGCTGTACATATTTCGATAACACTTGGTCACATGTTACTTATATGTCCACTTAAACTATAGGATAGTTAATTTATCCCTTAACTACCCCCATTTGTGAGGGTCGGGGTTTTTGTTTAAAGTCCCATGCAAATCAATGGGAAATGTATGTTCCCACATAACTTCTGTACGCCTGGAGATATTTCAATAATACCTGGTACACATATTACTTATATGCCAAATAAAAATATATGACAGTTAAATTAACCCTTACCTACACCCTTATATAAAAGATGGGTATATTTATATTACTATGATTTTCCTCCCCAAAAGGTTAAGATAGGAAGACCGGGCAACGCTGGGTATTCAGCTAGTATATTATAAAATGATAAACATTTTGGTTACAAAGAACATACTGTAAAAAACATCAAATTAATGAACAATTAAAAATCAAAGTGTAGTAGCATAGGCAATGTACAGTATATCTTACATAATACCTTATGCCGCGTACACACGACCATTTTTCGGGTTGTAAAAAATTTAGTTTTTTTTTTAATGTCATTAAAAATGATTGTGTGTGGGCTCCAGAGCATTTTTCACGATGTAAAAAATGGGCATTAAAAATTTAGAACATGCTCAAATTTTTCACAACGTTTTTACGTTGTCGTTTTTAACATTGTAAAAAATGGTTGTGTGGGCTTTAACGACGTGAAAAAAACATGCATGCTCAGAAGCAAGTTATGAGACGGGAGCGCTCGTTCTGGTAAAACTAGCGTTCGTAATGGAGTAAGCACATTCATCACGCTATAACAAACTGAAAAGCACGAATCGTCTTTTACTAACACAAAATCAGCAAAAGCAGCCCCAAGGGTGGCGCCATCCGAATGGAACTTCCCCTTTATAGTGCCGTCGTATGTCACTGCGCTTTGCTAGAGCATTTTTTCACGATCATGTGTAGACAAGGCCGTTTTAACGATTGGGTTGAACAAAACGTCGTTTTTTCTAGACCATTAAAAACGTCATTTTTTACAACCCGAAAACCCGTTGTGTGTAATTTTTTTATACATTTCAGTGAGAGTCAGTCCTGTAAAGTTTGTGTTACATTTCTCTCAAGTTATTGTTAAGACCCTATTGACAAATAAGTAGAATGTAAGCACAATAAGTTTGCACTACCTTCTGGGAAACTGGTCCTACCTAAGAAAGTCATGTCTATCAGCATAGAGCTAGGGGTAGATCCACAAAGCGAGTACGCCGGCGTATCTTTTGAATCCTCAAAACAAGATACGACGGCATCTGGGTTAGCATCTAAGATGCAATTCATCGGCATCCGCTAGGTGGCGTTCCCGTCGTAATCCGCGTCGAGTATGCAAATTAGCTATTTCCCACGAACGACGAACGTACAAGCGGCCGTCGCATTCTTTTACGTCGATTCTAGTCGGCTTTTTCCGGCGTATAGTTAAAGCTGCTGTTTGGTGGCGTATAGTTAAACCTGCTATGGCCGTCGTTCCCGCGTTTAATTCGAATTTTTTTTTTCGTTTGCGTAAGTCGTCCGTGAATCCTTGCGCCGTCATTTAGCGCAATGCACGGCGGGAAATTTAGGGACGGCGCATGCGCAGTTTGTTCGGCGCGGGAACGCGCTTAATTTAAATGAAACACGCCCCCCTACTCGCCGATTTGAATTAGGCACCGTTACTCCGTGAGAGATACAGTACGCCGCCGTAACTTACGGCGAAAATTCTTCCGGGATTCAAACCAAAAAAAGTAAGTTACGGCGGCGTAGCGTATCTCAGATTCGCTGCGCCGGGGCAGATCTTTGAGAATCTGCCCCCTAGTGTTTTAAGAGAGGGATGTTTTTTTAGGAAACAGAGGACATCACTATTTTGGGGGACCCACAAGCCCTGACAAACCTAAAGAAGGTGGTGTGCCAAGCTGTCATAATTTAGGGGATCCTTTGCTGCTTTACTACGTTGTAAAAAAAGGGCAAACAAGAAAGAAAGTATTAAAGGAACACTAAAGGTTTGTTTTTTTATTAGATCAATTGATTGCTGTAAGCTAGAGCATTTAAATATCACTTACCTCGTTTTTCCTTTTGACCTCCAAAATACAGTAATCCAGGTTTGAAAATGCCATTTCCTGTCACTCCTCTTCTTGTTTCCACCAGTATCTGAGCCGTTTTGCATGGTGGAAAGCAGAATGTGCTCACCCCCTCCCTATGACTACAGCCCTGCGTGAAGCTGCTCTCTTATCCCTCACAGGCATGGAGGCTAAGCCTATTGGGAACTGTATTTCCCATTAGGCCGTGATGTAGCACGAATGAATGCGCACCGCAAACCAGGAAGTCAGTGAGAATAATGATTCAGGAGTGACGGAGGTGAATAAAACAGCTCGATTTCAACAGGTATCAAACTAGTTATAATGCAAAACATTACTTTTTACTTTATTAGCTACTGTCAGACTTTAATTTAAGAGGAAAATATTTTTGTCTTTACAACCCCTTTAATTACCGGAAGTCTTGAATTCCCAGAAATAGATCAGTAAAATGGTCAGTAGAAAAGGACTTTTAATTTATGATCATCTGTAGTTTGCGCCTCTGATTACTTTAGGAAAGAATTGGTATAGGCAGTTTAACACAATGCTCTAGGTGTTAGCTTTGTGCCAGATATGATAATTGTAATGATGAATGGATGCTGTGAGTAAAGTTATTATCATATATAATGAATAGAGGGAACTTCAAATAGGAAGTTTTGACGTCCATTTTGCCAACTTTGCCTAGGGTCCTGACTGGCCTTTATACTCAAGTCTGCTGTGCATTTCTATAAGGATGTCACTTGGATCACTCTATGAGACACTTTTAAACTGCATAATAGATGCAAAGTGCAACTCCAAGCAAATAATTAATATTGATTAAAGAACTAATGCTACATAGGACATGCTGCCACAATGCTTGAATCAGTCCACCCAATTTATTTTGACTTTTTATTTTGCATAATCCCCTACAGTTAGATTTAATGGGTTTATACAATCTTTTGGGCAGGACTGCTATTTCTTGCAACACAAAAGAGGAAATTTAACAGTGGGGCAGCCAAGGGCAAAAGCTAAGAGGCAGAAAAATAAAACATCTGCTTAAATGAAAATTTTTCATGTTTATCTTGCAAATACTTTCACAAATAAACAACACTTTTGCGTTTTGCAAGTATATTCAAACTGTATATATTTACAGTATATATCAATCAAAGTGTTTTAAAAAAAATCCCTGATCACTCCCCAAAGTAGTACAGTATCACAAATGTTAAAAAAAGTTAAACAGATTGAATAGAAAATTATTTATTTAACACAATGTCACCAGTCAGTATCCCTGATCACCGCCACACCAGTCTATGATGACGCTGTACTGCACTGGTGACAGTAGGTAAAAAAAATGATAAAAAAACAAAACAAATTCTATTTATTAATTTTTTAAAAAATTTCTAGAAAATGTGACAAAAAGTTACAACTTCAAAAGACTCACCATGACTCTTACTAAATATCTCAGGCTGTCTACTTTCAAAAAAAGGTGTCATTTGGGTGGTATTTGTACTGTCCTGGTATTTTAGGAAAAAGAGAGATACCCCCAGATGGGACTTTAAAGGCCAAACCACAGTATAGGTATAAAAAATATGTTTTATTCGGACAAAGTGAACCTGTTGACATTGGCTCAGAATGCACATAGAGCACCTAAGTACATAAAAACATAAAAAGCATATTCCATATCCATATGGAATCACCAAAAAATATATTGAAGCATGTGCCGAGTGGCAAAGAGAAAAAACATAACACAATACAATATACAACAAAGAACTGTAACATCAAATACACTCTCCAACTGGTAGATAATGCCCGGCAATGTCCTGGCATTTTAGAGAGGCCAACAGTACATGAGGATTGATCAATTTCATATATATATATATATATATATATATATATACCATACTTTGTAGACATTATAGGGCAGATCCACGTACAGCGGCGCATATTACCGCCGGGCGTACCGTATCTAAGATACACTACGTCGCCGTAACTAACTTTTTTTTTTCGAATCCTCAAAGAATCCGCACCGTAAGTTACGGCGGCGTAGTGTATCTTTGGCGGCGTAAGGGCACGCAATTTAAATCGTTGTGATGGGGCGTGTTTTATGTAAATACGTTGTGACCCGACGTAAATGACGTTTTTTTAACAGCGCATGTGCCGTCCGTGGGGGTATCCCAGTGCGCATGCTCAAAATTAAACTGGAACAAGCCAATGCTTATGACGGTGACGTCATTCTACGCAAATCCCTATTTGCGAACGACTTACGCAAATGACATAAAAAATTCAAAATTGGACGCGGAAACGACGGCCATACTTAACATTGAGTATGCCTCATTATAGCAGCTATAACTATACGCCGGAAAAAGCCGAACGCAAACGGCGTAAAAAAAAGCGCCGGCCGGACGTACGTTCGTGGATCGCCGTATCTAGCTAATTTGCATACTCGACGCGGAATTCGACAGAAACGCCACCTAGCGGCTGGTGGAAAAATGCACCTACGATCCGACGGCGTACTAAGACGTACGCCTGTCAGATAAAGCCCAGATGCAGTCGTATCTTGTTTTGTAGATACAAAACAAAGATACGACGCGGGCAATTTGAAATTACGTGGCGTATCAATAGATACGCCGACGTAATTCTTCTGTGGATCTGGCCCCATAACTTTGATACTAACCAATGAAACCAAAGACATGTAGCAGAATACATTTTGGCCTAAATGTGTAAAGAAATTTTATTTTATTGGATATGTTTTATACCAGAAAGTAGAAAATATTGTTTTATTTTCTATTCCAAATTTTTGGTCTTTTTTCATTTATATACCAAAAAATAATAACCCTGTGGGGCCGTGCTGATCAAATACCACCAAAAGAAAACTCTATTATTGTATGTAAGTTTCATTTGCATGGAGTGTTGCATGGCCAAGTCACTCTCTGGATGCTTAGGACACAGCAGAAGGTTTGCATGTTCTGGTTCCCATGTTGCTCTGTCTGCGCTGCAGCGGTGAGCACTGATAGGTCCAAATGGTAGGTCTGTGCACTTTGCTTCCCCCTGGCAAAGGACCCAGCTCTCTCCAGAATTGCCCAGGAAAAGTGTTATCTGCAGCTCAAATCCTCTCTACCACCGATTGGCTCAGGTCCACTGCTGCAAGGAGGAAGGGGGGCAGGAGCGAGTGTGGGATTCTACATTTTACATAAATATACTGTATAATTACTACACAAGCAATTTTGCCTTTCCATTTCGATATTGCTAGAACTAAAAAAATTGTCACTTCCTTCCTGCACTTTCTCCCCCGAATAACAATTTCCTATATAGTTATTGGCTCCCTGTTTTTCCCAGAAGTCTGCTGCAGTAAGCTGCAAGTCAAGAGGATTAAGAAACTGCAGCTTTTTTTTGTTATGACACAGAAACTGATTAGCCATTGATAGTGAAGGCCGACCATTCCATCCACACTTGATTTTGAGAAGAGACATGCTTAGAACAGACAAATATGTGAAAGAAATGTTAGCTCAAATTTTTTACTTGAAAAAGTTTATATATGCTTGTTTTTTTCTTTACAAAAGTGGAGTTGGACTGATTATTAGAAGTTCATAGTTCAAAATAATAATTGTGCAAACCAGAGGAAACTAGTCAGCAATTTGACACATTACAAAGGTCCAATCAAATCTCCATAGAACCCAGATACTATCATGTGTAAATCAATCACTCCTCTTTTTTGTTTTCTTTTTTAATTATTTAATTATTGGGGAAAAACAACATTCCAATTTTGTATCCACAAGTGTATTATAATATCTACAAGACTATGACAATCCCTAGACCTTATCAATCAGTGTCTTAGATCCTCTTAAGGCTTCTTGTTGAAAAAATGACAGCCTTGAGAATTGAATTGCACTAAATATGCAAATACAATGTAGTTTTCCTAGCCACCCCAGTAGCGATTTATTTTTAAGAAATGGTAATTTCTTATTCCAGCATGCTAATTCACAGTTTCCTATCTTTTATTTTGTCTCCTTAACATTTATGCCTTCAGCAGCTCTCATATGCACAGTAACAATCCAACTAATTCTGCTGCAGGATTTTTGTGTCTTAGCTAAGCCGAGTAAGCCCCAACTGGCAAGTGATAATTTCTGAGCACCTTTCTTAGCTCCCCTAATTAAATGTCTCATTAATATTATAATAAGTCAAATGAAATGCTCAGCAGCATGGATACTTACTTGCTTTATAGTGCAAACTATTAAATGCTATATTATTTTTTCAAAACATTTCTTTTCACTAGTAAGAACTGTCTTCTTATTGAAAGATTTTTCATTTTCTTGTACTTTATGGATGCATAATATTAGAAAGTCGAAAAGCAGTTTCTGTTAAAAAAAAATGTTAACTGTCAAGCATGATTGGTGTTTGGCAGTCCAAAGGATGACATATTCAGGATCTACATATATATGAGGTACGCTAGTAACTTCATATAAACTGAATCCCAGCAGTTGTCTAAACGCACTGTAGGCCAAAATTTAATGACAGTAGAAGAAAAATGCCTGAATTCTAAAATCAGGTTGATCTGCATACAATTTGTCATGCAGGCCACTGAAGGATCAGTCCAATTAGTGTCTTTAATTGGGAGGCAGACAGTCAGCAAATTCTATCCAAAACTATGGTTCTATGCAAGGTTAGGAAGCTTATGTGATCTCTGCTTTGTAACTCTTATTGTGGTCTTACAGTAGGTATAGATGCTTGCATTTTTGTCACCACAGTGTAAACAATACACCAGTTTCTTTGTTGAGGAACCCCCCAAAATCGTAGTTCCCAAAAGACATCTATAGAACAAATATCTCTTAATATCTGAGACTATGAAGATCCCAAATAATCTCAGGCCTCGTACACACGACCGAGTTTCTTGGCAAAAACCAGCAAGAAACTTGCTGGGAGATATTTTTTTGCCGAGGAAACCGGTCGTGTGTACATTTTCGCCGAGGAAGCTGTTGGGAAACTCGACGAGCCAAAAAGAGAGCAAGTTCTCTATTTCCTTGACGGGAATGGCGAAACTAGCCTTGTCGAGTTCCTCGACAGCCTAACAAGGAACTCGAAGAGGAAAACGATGTGTTTCGCCCGTCGAGATCCTCGGTCGTGTGTACGAGGCTTCAGGCTGCTATGTGAGGTTAAAACCCCAATTTTCTTACTTATTTAAATTTTTCATTTTTTTAAATCATCAGAGAGGCTAACAGAGATCAGAAACAGCGTGTATGTATATATATATATATATATATATATATATATATATATATATATATATATATCGCCATTCAAATTGTCACTATATTCAGAAAAACTGGGTTGGTGAATATAACAAGGCAGAGGAGAGTTGGGAAAGAGTTGAGGTGGGGGAAGTTGGGAAGGTGAGGGGAGGATGTATGGCTGGGAATAATGGGTAAAAGATAAACTACACAAAGGAGGGGGCATGTTTATTACAGTATAGAGGTATGGTGTTTGGAGAGAGAGAGTACTCATAGGTGTTCAAGCAGAAGCAAAGACCTTTGGTGGAGAGGGAAAGTGTCCAGAGGTCTGGAGAGGAAATTCTAATTTAGGCAGGGCTGTGAATGCGTAGGAGAAGAATGCTTTTTTGCCTCTGACTTGATTTAGTGACACTGTTGAATGATCTGGGGTACCAATTGCCATAGTTTCTGAAGGAATTATAATCTTAGAAAGATCCAGTACTCTCAGAAAATTAGAAAGATATTTTTTATATGCCATATCTTTTTTAGACTGTTTTACTATCACTCCGTGCCATCAAGTAAAAATGATAACCCCAGAAGTATTGTAAACTTTCTTTATGTAATGGATCCAGCAGGAGGCAGAGTGTCATCAAAATCCAAGTGGGGTGTATTTCTCATGTTTGCCATAATTGCCTCTTCCACTGTGCATTTATGTAAACAACAAAAAAAAATAAAAAATTTCGAAGACGGAAAACTTGTTTTTCTACACTCAATATACTGCAGTAAATTCTTTAAATATTGAACAAGAAATTATAATGGTATATACAGTATCTCACAAAAGTGAGTACACCCTTCACATTTTTGTAAATATTTTATTATATCTTTTCATGCGAAAACACTGAAGAAATAACACTTTGTTACAATGTAAAGCAGTAAGTGTACAACTTGTATAGCAGTGTAAATGTGTTGTACCCTCAAAATAACTCAAGACACAGTCATTAATGTCTAAACCGCTGGCAACAAAAGTGACTACACCACTAAGTGATAATGTCCAAATTGGGCCCAAAGTGTCAATATTTTGTGTGGCCACCATTATTTTCCAGCACTGCCTTAACCCTCTTGGGCATGGAGTTCACCAGAGCTTCACAGGTTGCCATTGGAGTCCTCTTCCACTCCTCCATGATGACATCATGAAACTGGTGAATGTTAGAGACCTTGCGCTCCCCCACCTTCCAGTTGAGGTTGCCCCACAGATGCCGTGTGTTGGGTTATTTTGAGGGGACAGCAAATTTACAGTGTTATACAAGCTGCACACTCACTAATTTCTTCAGTGTTGTCACATGAAAAGATATAAAAAAAATTATAATAATAATATTTACAGAAATGTGAGGGATGTACTCACTTTTGTTACATACTGTATAACCCCATATATTACAGTACATGTATGTCACTCATATAAAGTAACTAGCACTTTTGAAAGAGAAGGTAGTTTTAAAGACTACATTTGGTGTTTACTAAATATATTCCTATCTGTTACAGAGTGGTGCTTAGAGTGAACCTGTGCATTGCCTATGCCTGGCTTATATATTCATGGTGATAATGATGGTGTATTTAGTCCTTGTTAAGAATAATCTACTGATTGCCCACCAAAGTTTTTATCATACACTATTGGTTGTTGTGCATAGGTGACATTTTATATATATATATATATACACTATATATATATATATATATATATATATATATATATATATATATATATACTGTGAGGGGTTAGCTCGGTAGCGGGGTGTGTGACCCCTTGGATGGGTTCACCACACACTGAACTTATACAGACTGGCAATCAAAAACGGTTGAAAACAAAGTTTCTGGTTTATTTTTCCATCTTGCTGGAAAACAATTTCAAGTATCCAAACAGCATAAACAAAATCAAAACATAAAATAAATCCTAGCCATGCTGGGCGTCTACCTTCCACACAGGAACCTATCTATGAAGTCTAACACAGCCTACTGCTGGGTAGACAGAGCTGCTCATACAGCAAACAATAGTCTTTTGATTTTTTTATCACACAGAAAAAACAATGGTCTCCTCACCTCATCAGGCACTGCTATACTGGCGGCGGTCAGTCCGCTCTTCTGTGACGTCATCTTCTTCTCTTCTCGTCTTCCGTCTTCTCCAGATGTTGACACGCCGGCTGGCTCTTCTCGCTGCAATGACGGGTGCGCTGCTTGTGTCGGATTTATATAGGCCTCACAGTCCCATCATGCTCCAGTAGGTACCACGTGGGTAGGTATCACATGGGTAGGTACCAGAGCATGATGGGACTGTGAGGCCTATATAAATCGGAGAGCGGCGAACATAGAAGAAGACCCCCCCAGAGCTGAGAAGACCCCCGGAGCGGAGAAGACGTCACAGAAGAGCTGAGAAGACCCCCCGGAGCGGAGAAGACTTCACAGAAGAGCGGTGAAGACCCCGGAGAGCAGGAGAAGACCCCCGGAAATCGGAAGAAGAAGCCTCCCCTGGTAAAAGAGCTAAACAAGACAGGGGAGGCCTCCGGAGCAGACTAATAAAATATTTTAATACCCTGTGTGGTTTATTTGTGTTTTTACCACTTTTCTTGCAGGTGAATGGGTAGGGGTACGATGTACCCCATATCCATTCCCTTAGGGTGGGGGGCCGGTATCTGGGGGCCCCCTTATTAAAGGGGGCTCCCAGATTCCGATAAGCCTCCCGCCCGCATACCCCGACAACCAACGGCCAGGGTTGTCGGGAAGGGGCCCTGTCCTCATCAACATGGGGACAGGGTGCTCTGGGGTGGGGGGCCCCCGCAGTGCGCCCCCTGCCCCAGAGCACCCGACCCCCCCATGTTGAGGGCATGCACCCCGGTACGGCTCAGGAGGGGGGGGGCGCTCGCTCGTCCCCACTCCCTTCCTGACCGGCCGGGTAGCGTGCTTTGGATAAGGGTCTGGTATGGATTGTAGGGGGACCCCCCTACGCCGTTTTTTCGGCGTAGGGGGTGCTCTCCTTACAACCCATAACAGACCTAAGGGCCCGGTATGCTCCTGAGGGGGAACCCATGCCGAATTTTTATTTAAAATCCGGCGGGGACTTCCCCCTCAGGATTCATAACAAACGCCGCACACGTGTAGAATTGGTGGGAATCCAAGTCGGATCTCCCGTCGCTTCTATGACGCGCTTGCTGGAATGTGCTGTCACTATTCCAGTGAGTGCGAGATGTCGGCGAGATCTCGGCACCATGTCGTCGAGAATCAGCGCGATGCTGTCGTGCTAAAAACACAATATCACAAACACCTACTGTATCCTCTGTGACACTCTATATAACAGGTCCCTTTCAATAATAAAGTAAGGGAGGGCAAACCTCTCGTCAGAATTAACTAACTCCCCATCTACCTTCACTGCATTCTCTCGGGCTCTTAGCAATGTGGGGTCCCTTAATTGCTCAGTGACAAAGTTTTCTCTGTGCACCTCAAGGTCATCAAACCCTATCGGCCGCTGTTCCTCTTCTGAGGTAGCAGGCTCCTCCCTAGGGACTGGTGTTTCCCCTGCTAATACTGAGAATGGAAACTCAGAAGAATCCTCACAGTTAGAGGTTTCTGGAATAGATGGTTCAGACTCAGAAGAACCACCTACTGAGGAATCTGGGCAGTCCCAGAGTTCCCAGAATTTTGGGAAATCCCTTCCCACAATGGCGTCATGTGGCAGTTTGGGAACTAAACCTACCTGGTGACACAAGTTACCGAGAGAGGTTTCAAATGAAACGGTAGTCACCGGATATTCTCGGATGTAAGGTTTTTCCTACCACTAGGTCACTAGGTCACTTTTCACTAAGGTGACCAGGCTACCTGAATCCAACAATACCACAACATTTTTACCATCTAAGTACATTCTATATAACGGTTTCTTATTTCCCTTTACTGCAGTGCATGTGGTTGCAAAAAGGGACTGTCGTCTCTTGGTAAGAAAGTCACATTGCATGGGTTCATCACCCGCTGGGCAAACGGCTGCTATATGTCCCTCTTCATGGCAACGGTAACAGATCAACCTTCTGGTCCTCTCCTGTGGGATGGGTCTTCCAGGCCGCTCTCGCCAAACATTAGCAGTAGTCCCGATAGTTCCTCTAGTTGCTCCTTGGTACCTCTCTCCACCCCCGTCCCTTGATGCAGTCTTACCTATAGGTGGGGACGGTCTGGTCTTGGGGTGAAAAGTCTGTGTGTCTCGGGTGGAAGAGGACAAACTCTCCATTGTTAGGTACCTTTCGACCAGGTCTACAAGTTTGTCTGCAGTATCCGGACCACCATGGTTCACCCATTTCTGCAGGGTGTTAGGAAGAGACCTAAGAAATTTGTCCATGACTACTCGCTCCAAAATTTTTGGTCCGGGCAGAGTTTCTGGCTGCAGCCACTTCTTAGCCAAATGGATAAGATCATACATCTGTGACCGAGGTGGCTTCCTCTGCTGATAACTCCAATTGTGGACCCGCTGGGCACGGACATTCAGGGTTACACCAAAACGTGCCAATACTTCCTCTTTTAATCGGTCATAGTTCTTTGCGTCTGCAAGTTCCAAATCAAAATATGCCTTTTGGGCTTCTCCAGATAATAGGGGAGCCACTTGTCCAGCCCACCGGTCTTTAGGCCAATTCTCTCTTTCCGCTGCTCTCTCAAACGTGGTCAGAAACATCTCAGGGTCCTCATCTGCAGTCATCTTTGGCAATAAGTGTCGCACCTGAAAAGTCGGTACGTTACTGGCCTGACTCCCAGCCTCGGTCTGCTGTCTCTGAAGTTGTTTCACGATGGCCTCCATTTGCTGCTGGTGTCTCTGTTCCAAGCCTGCAATGCTTTCTTGGTGAGCTTGTTGTTGAGCTGCAATGCTCTCTTGGTGAGCCTGCTGTTGCTCTGCAATGCTCCGCTGCAAAGCTGCATTCGTCTGTTGTTGACTTGCATTTGCTAAAGCCAGCTGTTTCAGTATCTCCTCCATTTTGGGTTCACTTTAGTCGCCCGCGGCACTCCACCATATGTGAGGGGTTAGCTCGGTAGCGGGGTGTGTGACCCCTTGGATGGGTTCACCACACACTGAACTTATACAGACTGGCAATCAAAAACGGTTGAAAACAAAGTTTCTGGTTTATTTTTCCATCTGGGCGTCTACCTTCCACACAGGAACCTATCTATGAAGTCTAACACAGTCTAACACAGCCTACTGCTGGGTAGACAGAGCTGCTCATACAGCAAACAATAGTCTTTTGATTTTTTTATCACACAGAAAAAAACAATGGTCTCCTCACCTCATCAGGCACTGCTCTCCTACTCACACAGCCTTAGGAGTGATGCAGCAATCAAGTGGTAACCCTCTGGCTACTTATAAAGGCCTTGATTGCTTTATTCTGAACAGCTGAAGTTTTCTAAAGGCCTCTAGCCTTCCTCTGTCTATGTTTGTAGCCGACGCCCGATAATTATCTGTGTATCGTCTAAACAAGGCAGAAATGTATGTCCCGGCAGTGACAACACCCACAGATTTACCTGACTTCCTGTCACAACACACACACTGAACAAAATGATAAAAGCAACACTGTTGCCCCTATTTATCATGAGCTGAACTCAAACGTCTACAAATTTTTCTATGTACACAAAATAACTATTTCTCTCAAATATTGTTCACAAACCTGTATACATCTGTGTTAGTGAGCACTACTCCTTTGCTAAGATAATTCATCCACCTCACAGGTGTGGCATATCAAGATGCTGTTTAGACAGCATGATTATTGCACAGGTGCGCTCTAGGCTTGCCACAATAAAATGTGCAGTTTTCTCACACAGCGCAATGCCACAGATGTTGCAAGTTTTGAGGGAGTGTGCAATTGGCATGCTGACTGCGGAAAAGTCCACCAGAGCTGTTGCCCTTGAATTGAATGTTCACTTCTCTACCAAAGGCCTTTCGGAGAATTTCGCAGTATGTCCAACTGGCCTCACAACCGCAGACCACATGTAACCACTAGTGTTGAGCAGAATACGCCATATTCGATTTCGCGATATATCTCGAATATATAGTCGAATATTCGAGATATATTCGCTAAATTCGAATATTCGTGATATTTTATCGAAATGAAATAATTGCGAATTTTCGCTATTGCGAATGCGAAAATAATTGCGAATTTTCGATAACTGCGGTAGGAGCACTCTGATTGGCTCAGAATATTTGTGATATTTTACAATACAAAATAATTGCGAATATTCGGCAAATGCGGAAGGAGCACTCTGATTGGCTCAGAATATTCTTGATATTTTACAATACAAAATAATTGCGAATATTCGGCAAATGCGGAAGGAGCACTCTGATTGGCTCAGAATATTCTTGATATTTTACAATACAAAATAATTGCGAATATTCGGCAAATGCGGAAGGAGCACTCTGATTGGCTCAGAATATTCTTGATATTTTACAATACAAAATAATTGCGAATATTCGGCAAATGCGGAAGGAGCACTCTGATTGGCTCAGAATATTCTTGATATTTTACAATACAAAATAATTGCGAATATTCGGCAAATGCGGAAGGAGCACTCTGATTGGCTCAGAATATTCGTGATATTTTACAATAGAAAATAAAAAGTGTTTTGCATTGGTGGTGATTCTTTACTCTATCCATCTGTCACAGCCGTTTGTCAATCAAACACCTTGAAGATTGAACACGTTCATGCTGCATGCTTTGGACTTTTTTTCACTTCACATATCAAAGACATTTTTATGAAAGATTATTTTTCTATTATTGGGACTATATTTCTTTATATATTTGTTTCACTGTGTATTTCACAAGTTATTTGCGCTTGCTTATTTTATAATTTGCCCACATGTCTTGTCACTAGACATATTTTTTATTCTTGTAGAGCGACTCCATTTTCTGTCTTGTATTAATTTATGTTGTATAACATTTTTGAGTTGCTGCTGTATTCTCCCCTTTTTTTAAGGTATGCACAATTTTTTCCTTCTTACAAAAAAAAATAATATCAAACATACAAATATTCATAACAGAAACATACACAAAGCCCCCCCCTTTTGCATCAGAGACAATCAGAGTTCTCCTACCACAGTTATCGAAAATTCGCAATCATTTTCGCATTCGCATTAGCGAAAATTCGCAATTTTTTTTTTTTTATATTCGGCAACATAAAAGGATCGCCTCAGCTTAGCTACTCGGCCCAGGGTCTCTAATCATACCAGCAATGCTTTTAGACGTCAATAGGATGTGATCTGTTTTAAAAATAAAATTGAAAAAATGTGAATATTCGGAATTGCGAATATTCATTGCGAAATTCGAAATATATCGCGAATACTCGAATATGCCATATTCGAGCCGAATATTCGCAATACGAATATTCGTGAGCAACACTAGTAACCACACCAGCTAAGCATCTTCACCTCTAAGATCATCTGACACCAGCCACCCGGACATCTGCTGCAACTATCGGTTTGCATAACCAAAAAAATTCTGCACAAACTGTAAAAAACAATCTCAGGGAAGCTGATTTGCATGCTCCTCGTCTTCATCGGGATCTCGACCTGACTGCAGTTCAACCAACTTGAGTGGAAAAATGCTCACATTCAATGAAGTCTGACACTTTGGAGAGATTTTCTCTTCATGGATGAATCCTGTTTTTTTTTCACTGTACATGGCAGATGTCAGACAGTGTGTATGGGGGAGCGGTTTGATGATGTCAACGTTGTGGATTAAGTGGCCCATGGTGGCGGTGGGTTTATGGTATGGGCAGGTGTATGCTATAGACAACAAACACAGGTGCATTTTATTGATGGCATTTCAAATGCTCAGAGATACCGTGATGAGATCCTGAGGACCATTGTTATGCCATTCATTTACAACCATCACCTCATGTTGCAGCATGATAATGCATGGCCCTATGTTGCAAGGATCTGTACACAATTCCTGGAACCTGAAAAAATCCCAGTTCTTGCATGGCCAGCGTACTTACCGCACATGTCACTCATTGAGCATGTTTGGGATGCTCTGGATCGGCGTATATGTCAGCGTGTTCCAGTTCCTCCCAATATCCAGCAACTTCGCACAGCTGTTGAAGAGGAATGGACCAACATTCCACAGGCCACAATCAACAACCCTGTCAACTCTATACAAAGAACATGTGCTGCACTGCGTGAGGCAAAATGTGGCCACACCAGATACTGACTGCTTTTTGAACAACGACGCAGACGCACAGAGCATCCCGGCATTCTAAATGGGACTATGCCGATCCTGCACGCATGCGCGGGATCGTGCCGGTCCTGCGTGCAAGCGATGGAGTGACGTCGTCGCTGCTCTGGCCAATCACAGCGCCGGAGTGGCGAAACCATGAAGAAGCTCCAAGGGGACATGGTGGCGGAGGGGAACGAGGTGCACTTCAGGGGCTTCGATTTCAGGTAATGCTATGCATACTAGCTCATTATGCCTTTCTCTTGCAGGTGTTTTTTTTAATGGATTATTTTAAGAGGGTTTACTTCCTCTTTAAGTACTTTCTGTTACCGAATTACCTATCGCCTAGGAAGTGTAGGTAGAGGGGTGGCTTGGGGTATTAGGAGTTGGGGGGTGTTAAGGAGTTGGGTGAGGCAAGGGTGAAGGCAGGGTGGGGGGAGTGTAGGGGAGTAAGTCAGGACAGGATGGGTAGGGATTAGGAGGGTAAGTGAGGACAGGGGGGTCAGTAGGAGGGTATGTGAGGGCAGGGTGGAGGGGGGGAGCTAGAAGGGACTCTGGGAATGCAAAGGACAGAGTGCTTGTATAAAAAGGTAAGAAATATACTTACATGGTTAAAAACAATTCCAGCATAAATGATGAATGTGGTGTTCATCCGGTCTACTCTCGGGTGGCAGCCGCTGGTGTGTCGGTAGCCAGAGGTCCATGTGCGCTGGTGGCCCAGTGCTTCCTGGTAAACTCAGAGACACTTAGGGGTCAGTTCCCCTGTACCCTTGGCCACTGACACACCAGCGGCTAGCACCCATGAGTAGAGCGGATTCACCATTTATGCTGGAATTGTTTTTACCTTGTGAGTGTTTTACTTGCCTTTTATACATTAATTTGTGGTCATACTGCACTTAGATGGCACTGCTGTCTCTGTCCTTCATGACAGGAAGGTGACAGTTGGCGGGAGGGGAGGAGGCGATGGGGAGGGGAATCCCACGGACAGATGAAATTTAATTGATTTCATTGATTGTTGAGGATGCAACCAATAATTCCTGGCTAGCTTTTCTTTACATTTAAGCTGTTATCGGGGAAATTCCACAGACAGCTGAAAGAACAGAGCCAGAAGGTATAGTTTTTGGGTATTGGTGCATTCGCACGAGTACCGATACCTGTGCAAGTGCCTAATATTGGCACCGGTATCCGCATTGGTGCAACCCTAATATACAGTATTTATCTTTGTATGAATAGAAAAATATGTATAACTTTTTTATAGACATGACTATTGTTGAAAAGATCCTCCATTTCGGGGCGTGGCTAGCCGAGGAACAAGCTGGCTGCATTATAAGGGAGCTCCGTCATTACTGACATCCCTGAGCGACTCACAGCGCAACTAGAAAGCCTTGGAAACATACCTCTGAATCCGGACAGCAGTGGGAACAAGAGGAACATGTCGGCCAAACGTAAGAACAAGGAGGGACCCCGAAAATTGGCTGAGTTTGTTGGTCCGTTTAGGACACAGGGGAATAAAGATGGCGCTGACTCCTCCCTCCCTCATCACAGCTCAGAGCATAGAGCAGAGCAGAGCTCAGAGCATAACATTGCTGACTCAGATGGGGAAGAGGAGACATCTAGTGGACAAAAATGGTATAGCACCCCTGATACACAAAACGATCTGGCAAGCCCTCTCAGACAAAAAAGAAGGATTTCTTCTGAGGAAGGCAATAACCCCTCATTGGAAAATAATCACATACCACATATAAATCCGTATGATGAGAAGCTAAATGCTATTCCCACAGCAGGACAACCCATATTGGATTCTACCATAAAAGACATGATCATTTCCCTGAGAGGCGCATTACAATATGATATGATGAACTTCATGCAGAAATCCAAATTGGAAATGGACGCGCTAGGAGAAAGAGTAGACTATGTAGAAAATAAAATGTGTGAATTCACATCTGCACACAATGAAATGGTCGACTCTCACTTTGAATTAGAAGATGAAGTTAAACATCTCAGAATGAAAATGGCAGATTTAGAAGACCGCGCCAGACGCAACAACGTAAAATTCAGAGGCGTCCCCGAAAATGTTAAACCACCGGAACTGAAACGCTTCATAAAGGATATGATTAAAAAATGACTTCCAACAATCCCACAACAGCAACTTGAAATAGACAGAGCTCACAGATTGCCCAAACCGTCTCACATCTCAGAAAAATTACCAAGAGACGTCATAGCCAGAATACACTTCTATGAAGTGAAAGATCAACTAATGCAATTCGCAAGACGAAATTCCCCGCTACCGGACCCATACACAGGTATCATCTTGTATGCAGATCTCTCACAAGCAACAATACTAGCACGAAAAAATCTCAACTCGATTACCAAGATCCTACGGAATCACAACATGATTTACAAATGGGGATTCCCTACGAAAATACTCGTAGACCATAAAGGTACCTCATACTCGATCAACAACTTGGAGCAAGGTCTGAAAATCTTACACTCATGGGGCATTTTACCAAAGGAACACAACATACCGGATAAATCCACACCTGGAAAAGTGTCTCAAGACTGGCAAAAAAGTCACAAATGACTCCTCTATACATGGTAAGATAATAATATGCCCTGTATATAGTCACATGCTGCAGTTTCTGGAGCTGAAAACTACTCAAAAGTTAAATATCCAAGGCTTTTCTCCTTGAAGATCAGGGATCCATATACCTGATTTACCCAGTATTATTTCCCTGTACCCCCTGGAAATTGGTACACGTTCAATGTACACTAGAGTTGCCCTGCAACTCTTTTATTTTTCTGTTGTTATGTTTGCGTTACAAGACTATGTTTTATTTTTTCGTTTCTTTAAAATCACTTATATTGAATACTCGGTCCAACACCGCCATCTAATGGCAGGAAAATATATCTACATCAAAACCATTACCTTTACAAACTATCTGTATAAAAAATATTTGACTACCTATAGCAAGTACACAAGTAACTATAATGAATCTTAAACTCTTTTCGCTGAATGTGAAAGGACTTAACAGTCCTTACAAAAGAAGAGCTCTGTGGACGGATGCCCTAAAATATGACTGCGACATCATGTGCATCCAGGAGACCCATTTCGCATTAAACAAAACTCCCAAGTTCAACCATCATAAATTTCCTCATATCTTCATATCCAGCTGCAAAAAGAAGAAAAAAGGAGTGATAACAGCAATCAAGGACACTATCTCTTTCAAGCAGATCAACCTAATAACCGACAATCAAGGCAGATACATAATTTTGGTGGCCTCAATAGACAATGTAATCTACACAATTGTTAACATCTATGCTCCCAATAGAAATCCTCACCAATTCATCCGGAAAATTCTCAAGAAAACAAGGAAAATACAAGAAGGAACTCTTATACTCTGCGGTGATTTCAATGCACCCATGGATCCCGTTATGGACACCTCCAAGGAAGGAACTATCTCCAGGAAAGGTTTATCTCCCATCTTTTCCTCAGAAGACATGTATGACACCTGGAGATGCCTGCACACGACAGAAAGGGACTTCACTTTTTTTTCACAGGTTCACAAATCCTATTCTAGATTAGACCACTTCATTGTCGACAAGCTTCTCCTGCCAAAGATTGTCAAAGCTGACATCCACAATATAACCTGGTCCGATCACGCACCAATCACACTTGAAATCAACCAAGGGCTATCTTGCTCTAATAGCTACATATGGAGGAATAACACCTATATTCTTTCGCAGGAGAATCACTTGTTGGCTCTGAAAAAAAACTTGGAAGAATTTTTTGCAATTAATGATAAAGAACCGATAAACAGCACTACCCTATGGTGTACACATAAAGCCTATGTTAGAGGCCTCCTTATACAAGCAGCAACAAGGGAAAAAAAAAAGAAAACCAATACGATAAATAATATCTTAAAAGAAATAACCAAATTAGAAGAATTGCATAAAAAACAACCCCAAGATATTAATCTAGATCGCCGACTTACTCAACTAAGATCTGATTTGAGAGCCATTCTGATATCAGATCAAGACAAAATTTTAAAAAGAATGAAAATTAATTACTACTCCCAGAACAATAAAGCAGGGAAACTACTAGCCTCCCAACTCCGCCAACGCCAAATAAAGAATAAAATCCATAAACTAGCACACCACACCTCCGGTAAAGTAGTAATCAACCCTCAAGAAATAGCAGATACATTTGCACAATATTATGAGTCACTATACAATCTAAAAGAGGAAAGCAATACTCCTCAACCTAACCTAGTAAATATAGCAAAATTCCTAGATAATATAAAACTACCCAATATTGACCCTATAGACTTAGAACAATTGAATAAACCAATATCACCTGAAGAAACCCTTAAAGTAATCAAAGAATTGCCTAAAAACAAAACACCAGGAGCTGACGGCCTATCAGCGGAATATTACATAGCCTTTAAAGAAACTCTAGTTCCATATCTAACTAACATGTTTAACCATCTAGCTATCTCTAAATCTTTTCCCAAAGAACTATTGGAAGCAATAATAATAACAATTCCGAAACAGGGCAAAGACCCCTCATCCCCTCTCAATTATAGACCAATTTCATTATTAAATTCTGACCTAAAAATTTATGCAAAAATCCTGGCCAATAGATTAATAAACATTACCCCCTACCTAATAGGACCAGACCAAGTAGGATTTACTAAGGGGAGGCAAGCACCAGACAGCACTAGAAGAATCCTTAACTTAATTGACCAAATTCACACTGACCGAACTCCCTCCGTACTTTTAGCATTAGATGCTGAGAAAGCATTCGACAGAATGCATTGGGCCTACATCTCCAAAACTCTAGCCAAATTCGGATTTCGTGGATTTATCCATTCGGCAATTATGGCACTATACTCTCAACCTACGGCCAAGGTATTCACATCGGGTATAATCTCTAAAACCTTCTCCCTTACTAACGGAACCAGACAAGGCTGCCCATTATCCCCATTAATTTTCTCACTAGCCATAGAACCACTTGCGGAATATATAAGATCAACTCCCGACATCAAAGGTATAACTATAGGACGATATGAACATAAAGTAGGACTATTCGCAGATGATATTATACTTACATTATCTAATCCTACTTCTTCCCTGCCAGAAGCTCACAAATTATTAGAAAGATTTGGTGAGGTGTCGTATTACAAAATAAATCAAAACAAATGTTACGCTCTTCCTATGAACATCCCTATGACGCTAATTAATACTTTACGCAAAGAAAATAATTTCAACTGGGACAACTCCACAATAAGCTATCTGGGAATACAACTCTCCTACCCACCAACCAAAATTTACGAAGTTAATTTTCCCAACCTTTTAGAAGTAGTCAACAAAGACCTACAAAATATTCAAAAAACACAACTTTCATGGGTAGGGAAAATAGCCGCATTTAAAATGCAAACTCTCCCTAAAATATTATACTATTTTAGATGCTTACCCATCCCAATCCCTGCCAAATTTTTCATGCAACTAAATACAAAACTTAAAAAATGCATATGGAATGGGAAAAAACCCAGAGTGGCATTCTCCATTTTAACCACCAGAAAATCTTTAGGAGGAATGAACCTACCTGACATCAAAAACTACTACTATGCAACCCTATTAGACCAGATGAGATATTGGTTCATCAATAGGGAAGATAAACTATGGTTAAACATAGAAAAACAAGTCACAAAAAGACATGACCTGTATGCCCTAGCAATAGCTTACGCTATACTTCCAAAGATTAACATTCCCAACTTACTTAGTATCAGATCCACATTAATAGCTTGGAAACATATACTTTCAAAAACTAAAAATATCCAAAATAAAATAAAATTGATGATACCGACAGGTGCACTCAACTATTGTAGAATACGTCTAATTGTAGATGAATGGGTTAAGGAAGGTTTTCAGCTTTACGCAAATCTACCCTTACAATACAAAGAGATCACACTAACCAAACTGAGGAAACACACCAGACTAAAAGAGTTCAATCCGACTGACCCTGTAGAAATCCCCTTAATTATATGGCAATTTTTTACCCGACAAAATCAACAAATGATAAAAGGAATCTCTCTCTTTTACGATCTACTATCTACCCACCCATTTGACAACAAAAACGCACACATGATTAAATGGGAGAAAGATTTAAAGCAAGAATTTACCTGGGACCAATGGAAAAAAGCATTCTATATAGCTAGCAAGTCATCAGCATGTATTGAACACTGGGACAATGCACAAAAGATAATAAATAGATGGTACCTGACCCCATATAAGTTAGCGAAAATATATCCCTCAACGTCTAATGAGTGCTGGAGATGCAACGATCAGATAGGAAACCTTTTACACATATTATGGAGCTGTAAAAATCTACATAGCTTCTGGAATTCAATTACTTCCTTTATAGCAGATCTCACAGGCATCCTAAATAAACTAGACCCTGCCACAGCTTTACTAGGTATCAATCTGGATATCTATCCTAAAGAATATAGAACAATTGTATTCCACACACTAGTAGCAGCAAGACTCACTATAACCAGCCTGTGGAAATCCAAAGACGCGCCCAACTTATCGACAGTTATAGCTAGAATCAATATACAGGCCCAATACGAATTAATGCTGGCTTATAAAAACTATTCCATTACTACGTTCAGAAAGAAATGGTTAGCTTGGATCACCCATCCTAGAGCATCCAAATACTTAAAAGAGTGTAATATTTAATCTATTGTCAAGTTTGAATTACGTCAAAGTCAGATATATGCTTGCCCCAGCTGTAATGTATTATCCTGGACCTACTTTATTGATCTGTGTAGCAAGTTTTGTTAAGTTCATTTAATTTCTGTATGTGTGTGTATGTGTGTATGTATGTGTGTATGTATGTATGTGCATACATTAGCTGTTTCTTTATGATTTTCTATATACAAATAGTTAACACAATTGGGAGCCTAGCCATGCCTACAGATTGAACCCAATAGGGGTAGGCTGGTACAGGCTACCAAATAATGTATTGTTATAAGAACAATCTTATGAACCAAGGTAACTCGGTTGGTTACTTAGGATTAATGTGACAATTTTAATCTGTACTGTTAAGTTAATACTTTCAATAAAAATCTATTGTTAAAAAAAAAGAAAAGATCCTCCATTTTTCTTAATCTTAATGATAAACTTGTAGGCTTCAACCTGCACACGTGGTAATGTGTAACATTTAATTGGTGCTCTTTTGAATGGGCAACATGAATGGATCTTTTCAAGCTATCCTAAAACCTGCCTTGTTCTATTAAAACACACAGGGGGTTATTTACTAAAGGAAAATCCACTTTGCACTACAAGTGCACCTGAAAATGCACAGAAAGTGCACTTGGAAGTGCAGTCGCTGTAGATCCGAGGGGGGCATGCAAGGAAAATAAAAAACAGCATTTTAGCTTGCACATGATTGGATGATAAAATCAGCAGAGCTTCACCTCATTTCAGATATACTCTTCAGATTTACAGCGATTGCACTTCCAAGTGCACTTTCAGTGCAATATCAAGTGCACTTGTAGTGCACAGTGGATTTGCCTTTCGTAAAGATCCCCCACAGTGTTGTACTTGTGAAACATCATCACTAGTAATGTCAAATAAAATGCATAAACCTACATAAGGTAAAACGTAATCGTAATTAATAATCTATGGTTTTCTATTTAACAGAAAACATACAATCTGCCAAAGAAATACTACAGAAATCAAGAAAATTATTTATGGTTTTATGACTTTGTTGTTTAGAGAAAATTACAATTAAAAATAGTCTATCATTTCAGATTAAATGATTTTGATTGCAGGAAAAATTGCTGTAAGTTAGATAAAATATACCAAGTGGGATATTTCATATTTTACACACACACTAGACATCTTCCTATTAGCCATGTGAAAATGTGTAAATGTTGCTAATTCGCTGTTCGCAGTAGGCACAGATGACAGGAAAACCAGCTGGCAGTGAGTTACCAACCTCTGCAAGGTGTTAGTGGCTGTTTGAATATGCATTAATATTCTGTGAATTTTTTTTCAATCTAAGGGTATTTGTGCTTCAGATGATCAGTTAATAGTTTATGTGACAGAACAATGAATTAATAAACAATATTCCCAGTAACTGAAATATGCATCCAAATGGTTTAAATTAAAATACAATGTAGCGCCCTGCTCCTGATGACCAAGCACTATGTTAAATTTAGTGGGTGTCTGAGCTGATAATTGGCTCAGACTTTGATGATTGATACAAAATCAGCCTCTGTTCTGGCTGTGGCTGTGCTTGAAGGGATTTTCCCACTGTTGCCTATAGGTGGCGATACCACCATCGGCCAATGTTGGAATTCAGGCAGGCTACGGTGCATTGGGTATCTTTTCCCGGGAGCAGCCCAGTGGGAGTGGTCTCCCCGCTGGGCATGCTGGGGAAGGATACCTAAGGGACAGACGCCATGTTGTGAGAGGTTCTGCATCGAGGCCCTCCTGGCTCGTGGTCCGTGATGGTCGTTTAGCCTCGGGGCCTTGTTAACCCGAGGCTGTACTTCTACCAAGTAGGCCCAGCCATCCTGACTGGGGCCTATGATTTCAAGTGATCCTGAGCTGTTCATCTCACGAGAGGAAGCTACTCTCGGGATAGGCCTGGTGACTCTATTAAGGGATGATCTACAATCCATGTTACCCTTCAGTTTCGCCGGGTCGACTTAAAGGCTCTTAAACTGTATGGCTGGAAGTTCAGGTACCAAATCCTGCGGCAGAGGATTCCGGACTGTTCACTTTTGCTTGCAACCAGTCTGTGGCAGAGACAGTTACTGATCATTGATAAGAATAAAGAAGTATCTCAAGCGCTGGCCAATAGTGAATAACAAACTATAAAAAAATAAATTAAAGTGCAATGGGGCCAACTGCTGCTCAAATCTATATGTGCTAACGACAAGGTAGTGAATTGAATAAGTGTATGTGATGAGCGCAATTGTATGCACTATGGATGAATAAAAGTTAATGTGCAAACAAACCCCAAAAAAAGCAACAATGTAAACAGGTGTTAAATATGCAGACAAATATTAAAAGTGAACTGGTTAACCATAAACAGAAGATTGACACCGTAGTGACAATAATCTCAAATAAAGTCCAAATATGAAACAGCTAGCAAATGCTGGTGATCTGATGTTGATTTCAGATGTGTCTTCCAATGTATTGAGCTCACAGAGTGCTTACCTCCCCCCTCTGGAACAATCGCCTGAAAACAACTCCAAACAGCTTGGTGGAGACTGCAGCGTCCTATTCAGTGTATTAAGATCCTGGTCTTCAACAAGATGGAGGCTCGCCCAACATGCGGTTCAAGTGTTAATAGGAAATAAACATAGAAAATAAATTATTTTCACTAAGTTCATTATTTGTTTGGTTTTGACACTATGGTGTCAGTCTTCTGTTTATGGTTAACCAGTTCACTTTTAATATTTGTCTGCATATTTAGCACCTGTTTACATTGTTGCTTTTTTTGGGGGTTTGTTTGCACATTAACTTTTATTCATCCATAGTGCACACAATTGTGCTCATCACTTACACTTATTCAAGTTACTGATCATTGTTCGTGCATCATTCCAGCTGCTACAGGCCAGGTGAGAGGGGCCTAACCGGGTGAGCAATGCCCACTCGAGAGGAAGTGGTGAGTGACCTTTTTTGGGACTTAGAAGTTTTCCCCAGTGATCTGTACTATGCACCTGAACCTTCCCCGCACCCTCTGACGCACCCACTGCTACGTCACTGGGGATGCCCAGTCTTCCCCTTGCGTCAGAGGGGGCGGGGTCACGTGACGGGTGGCCCCGCCTCCCCTATATAAGAAATGTCAAAGCTCCAGCCGCGTCATTCCGCTGGGCTGTGTCCGGCGGAGAGAGGCGGCCTCCGATGCTGTGCTCTGGAGCTCTGGATGCCGGACGATCTTCTCATCGCTGGACAGGAGAGGAGATCACCCATCGCTGGATACAGACAACTTGTGAGCAGGAAGCCGGGACCGAGTGGATTACCATCGCTGGATTTTTTAAATTTATTTTTTATTAATAAAGGACTTTTTTCTACGGTGTGTGTTTTTCCAACTATTTACACTTCTTTCGTGAAATGGTAGGGGGGGGCAGGATCTGGGGTCCCCTTTGTTAAAGGGGTCTTCCAGATTCTGATAAGCCCCCCGCCCGCCGACCCCCACAACCACTGGGCAAGGGTTGTGGGGATGAGGCCCTTGTCCCCATCAACATGGGGACATCCTCCCCATGTTGAGGGCATGTGGCCTGGTACAGTACAGGAGAGGGGGGGCCGCACTCTGTCCCTCCCTCTTTTCTGCGGCCGGCCAGGTTAACGTGCTCGGATAAGGGGTCTGGTGTGGATTTTTGGGGGAACTCCAAGCCATTTTTTTTTAAATTTGGGGTGGAGGTCCCCTTAAAATCCACACCAGACCTGAAGGGTCTGGAATGGATATTTGGGGTGAACCCAACGTAATTTTTTTTTAAATTGATGATGGCGTTCCCCTTAATATCCATTCCAGACCTGAAGGGCCATGTAATTGAATTTGGGGGGACCCCACGCTTTTTTTTTTTTTTTATGAATGAATTCTCTCTGAATTGCCAGAGCCGACAATTCATTATAGCCGCAAGTCAGTTTTAAATGTCTTTTTTTGTTTCAGAAATGACACTTTGTGCAGGGACAGTTCTAAGTACGGGAAACATGCGCTATTTCACATGCTAACTTTACACCCCCCCTAGGTACGAAATTTAAAGGAATATTTCACTTTTATTGTTTTACTTTTAGCATTATTAAATTCACTGCTCCCGAAAAACCCAGGTCCGCAATTAGCACTTTAGATTTCTCCCATAGACTTTAACAGGGTGTTCCGCGGCTTTTCGAATTTGCCGCGAACACCCCAAATTGTTCGTTGTTCGTGAACAGGCAATGTTCGAGTCGAACATGAGTTCGACTCGAACTCGAAGCTCATCCCTACTTGCAAGTTATGAGAAAAAATAATACCTAACAGCTAAAGGTTACAACTTGTGTGGACATTGGAGTTCTTTACAGACTTTCTTCCCCTAGACAACGAATGTTGAGGTAACGTGCAAGGCCCAAATCTAATCCAGCAGCTCCTGCGGGGTAGTGCTACAACAATGTTTTTTATTCTGCAGCTAGTTGCAATATGTTTTATAAAAAATCAACTTAAATTAAGCACCACAATAATGGGTTGATTAGTCAAGGCATGCAAACCCAAAGAACATGTGTTCATTTTGGACAGAAAATCAGATGACAGTGAATCATGCTTTTTCTATACTTGGAAAAACATAAGGTTCACTTAAAATTAGATCTAAAACCTTCTGGGACAGCCCTGTTGCCTTTATACTTACCTGGGCCTGATCTCGATCCAGTGCTGTGCACAAGAGCACAGGCTCTCTCAGCTCTCTCTTTTCTCACTGGGAAGATGGAGAGCAGCGAAAGCCAAACCGCAAAAATATAAAAAGGACTCCGTGCTATGATCAAAATGTAAAATATTAAATAAAGCTGCTCCCCTAATGTGTTATAAATTAAAAAAAATTGTCATGTGCGGGGTGTATAGTGATAAGGGGGCGCTAATAAAGTGAATTGCAAAAGTGCAATGATCTGTGATAAATTAAATAACAGTCATTCAATGATATATGTGTAACTTTGAAAGCAATATAGATAAACCATACAATTGTGCTGTAATCAACCTGCAAAAAAGTTCATGTGCTCAATACTGACAAAGCCAGTAATGAAATTAATAGATGAGAATCAAAGCTGCATAGTCAAAATTCAGTATGCAGCAATAATGAACCAACCATGAACAATTGAAAGTCCATGCAATGAATATGATTCCTTGATGCTCTAACACCATCACCATTGCGACAATACGAAGCTAGCAACACCCAGTTGAAAATAGGGGTAAGTGCCCACTTACCAAACCACCATGACCTCTTATTTAAAAGAAAAGTCAGGTGGGGCTTTAGTACAGTTTATTCCTGAGGTCTGTACTGATACCTAGAGGGACAAGCCAGAGATGGACTCCAACAGGTTGATTTTCAGGGGGAAAAAACGAAAAAAGGCAAACCATAGTGTGATTCCATATTTAATAAAATAAATTGGTAAAAAACACAGGCCGTGTATCCGCTTACTTTTAAAAGTACCTAAGCCTTGGCACTGAGGTAACAGGCCTGATTAAAACCATGTATGCCATGGAGCATTCGCCGCACTTGATCTCACTCGCATAGGTTGGCGTGCATTCCACGACCTCAGAGTTCCAAAACTGGAAATTGCTGAGGATAGTAGCGTGACCAGGAAGCGCCTCGACGTACGTTTCATCGTGATGACGTCTTCAGGAAAGCCAAACTGCGCTGTCTGTATCTATAGTCACAGATTAGATGGCTCAGGAGCGAGTTCATACCAATGCCCCCATAGAAAGTGGCATTCTATAGTGGGCACTCACCAAAGAGAATGAGCCAGAAGCGCCGGTGGCTGACCCCAGAAAAGGAGGATCAGAGCTGCTCTGTGCAAAATCAGGATGCTCTACGTATTAAGGAAATTTTACAGAATGCCTCTTTAAATTCTGTTTCCTGATTACAAGAACAGAAGATCTAAGCTGTCTGTTATGAGATTAGAGGGCCCAGAAGAGCTATGTGTTGCTACCGGAGAGCATAATAATAAAAAAAATGGGAGAATGCATTTAAGGGCCCTTTCACATGGTGCTGCTCTTCTCCGTTCAGCAGGGAATTCATGAGCAGATTTCCTGCTAAATTGGAGCTGAATTATTGGAGCTGAATTAGATTAATCCATGCTTGCTCAGTTTGTGTCCACATTTACACAGTTCACGGTGGACAGGGGCGGACTTGTGATGGCTATATGGGCAGATGGATGTAAATATACTTGTGTGTAGTTATATCAGGCTACCTCTGTAATGTTTAGGTCCTTTTCATTTTTTTTTGCATGCCCTGGATGAGAAAGTCAAGTGTAAACGGACACAAATCTGTTTACATTAGTCTGCCCATAGACCAGTGGCAGCCCGTTCATACAGGGTGCAGGGGCACCAACCCCCATAATCCATGCACCCAGCCACTATTCTACATACGCATGTATTCCAATTTTTTTTAAGCACATGATTAGAGCCTAGGCTCTATTTGGCTTTAAAAAAGGGTGGATTCACCCACTTGTGTGACAATAGCAAATTTATATTCGCTATTGTCTTCCTGATTGGCCCCCAGGCCAATCAGGAAGCAGTTCCTGAGACCCGATTGACCAGGGAACCTTAGGACTACCAACCGTGTCTCAGGACACACTGGTCAATCGTGCCTCAGGACACACTTCCTGTTCAGCCCGGAGGACAACGGGGAAGAGAATGACCCTGCTCTGCATTCCCCCTACCTCCTATATTAAGGTAAGTCTCTGCCACACCTTCTCGTCTGTCTAACTCCCGGGGGTCATTGGTGTGCTTGCGCCGATTGTCGCCTTCCTGTTCATTGTTCATCTCACGCTCTGGGGGGTGTTGCTTGCAGCGATCACCGCCTTTCCATCCATCTGGGGGAAGGATTGTGTTAGTTTGCACCCCCCCCAAAATATTTATCCACTGCCATAGACCCACATGGAACTTCAAAACAGGTCCACGCTGATCAGACAGGTGGACCTGATCAGAAAGTTCATATTTAAGAAGGGGTGTCAGCACATTAGGAACAAAAAACAAATTTTTTTGAGGCGTACTTTCATATTGTCTCCAGCAGATACTTATACCGTATATACTCAAGTATAAGCCGAGTTTTTTAGCACATTTTTTTGAGCTGAAAATGCTCCCCTCGGCTTATACTCAAGTCTTCCTGGCACTGTCCCCATCTGCAGCCTTATTATCTCCCAGCCCTCTGATATTTTCAGTCTAGTCGGTGCGGCCGTGCAGTGCCCCGCCTCCTCCTAGTCTTCGTCCGTGATAGGCTGAACACTGACTCACTGCTGGGAAATCTAGTCAGTGTTCCCTTACGGACGAGGAGGAGGCAGGGCTTTAGTACACTGCATGGCCGCCGGTTAGAATTAATATATCACAGCGCCTGGGAGATAAGGCTGCAGCATGGGCACAGCGCCGGGATCAGGTACACAAGGCAGGGAGATAGGCACAGTGAAGCTGGGTGGCTTGGTAGGAACAAGCTTCAGCTAAAGTTTATCTTTTGCTCTCTACGGTAAAGTGCTAATGTGCCAGTCATTTTTCTTTTTAAATTGTCAGTTAAAAAATGTAAACAGAGTGCAGAACAATATTGTCACAAGCAGGATCAATAAATTCCTGGGAAATTTGTGTCTCATGTACTCTGCTATATATACAAGTGCATGTGCTGATCCATGCATTCCTGTGTGTCCAGCAGTTTTAGGTAGTAGGCTAGCACACTCCAAGCTAACAGAAGCAGTGCTGAAAACATCACTAGATATTCCAGTTTTGTAGGAGAGCACCACACTAGGATCCCTCCCTGACTTTGTTTAGCCTCTGCAGGAAAAATGATTCTTCTTGTCCTGTTCAGGTTAATGGGGATGTGTCGCAAACATCCCACAACTTTATATGATGTGGCATTATACTATGTGCAGATGGACACAGTGAGGCTGAGGCATGCAGATGGGCACATTGAAGCTGCAAATGGATACAGTGAGGCTGCAGAAGGGCATTGTTGACCCTTTTTTCCACTTACAATAGTTGCTGCATTCTCACCCTAGGCTTATACTTGAGTAAATACATTTTCCCATTTTTTGTGGTAAAAATAGGTGCCTTGGCTTATATTCGGGTTGGCGTATACTCAAGTATATATGGTATTTACCCTCCTTTCATTCATCTGCTACTCCCTTTGACTACTTAGATGGGAAATAGTAGCTGGGATGAAAAAGCCTAACACAATAATGCCAGAGAATTTCAACTTCATATTCTTGGAGTATATTTCCAGAGGGTCAAACTGTGTCTTACTCCACATAAAACAAAGAAATGCTTTTTATATGGAATTGCTCTTTAATAAAGAAACCTCTGACATTGTTCAGATTATTCTGATATTCTTCTAATACCAGCTTTTCTATGTGGAAATGTCTCCCAAAAGAAATATCGCAATAGACAAGGTTCAAATTTGTTTGATAAGCATTTCACTCATATAAATGTCAGTGCAGTTATGGCTGAACTTCTATGAAAGAGTAATACAATCAATATACCATAACAACATTTTGCTTATAAACTGAATTTCTAACTAATATAAATCTGTGATGTGTAAAAATAAAAGAAATGAGAACGTAAATAACAAAACCTGGAAAACAATGATACATATTATCCCTAGAGGGAAAACAGCTCAAGAAGTAAAGAAAGCTAGATGAAATAAACTAATACGAAATCCTAAAAGGAAAAACAAAATTTCTTGTTTCAGAACTAAACTAAACTTTTAAAAGATTCCTCACTTCTAACTATAACATGGACATATCACAATTATTCCCTTTTCTCTATTTGTCCGTATGGGTTACATTCTACGTGATTACTTACTGGTTGCTGCTGGGATGTCATAAATAAAAAAAAACAATGGCATCTCACACAGTTTAATCAGTACTAACTGATGACACCTGGTGACATCTCAAAAATGTCACGCATGTATAATATTTAGTTTGTGACTATGAGTCATGTTCCATTTTAGCTCCTCTCAGCTGTTTCTAAGAAGAAAACTGCAAAGGGCCTGATTTATTAAAGCAAAATCATAGGCCCAGATTCTCAAAGGGCTTACGACGGCGCAGCGCCATGTAAACCGTCGTAAGTCCTAATCTGGGCCGTCGTATCTATGCGACTGATTCTTAGAATCAGTTACGCATAGATATCCGTTAGATCCGACAGGCGTAAGGCTCTTACGCCGTCGGATCTTAACTGCAATTTTTTTTTTGGCCGCTAGGTGGCGTTTCCATCGTTTTCCCCGTCGAGTATGCAAATTAGCTAGATACGCAAATTCCCGAACATACGCGCGGCCGACGCAGTAATTTTACGACGTTTACGTTAGATTTTCCCAGCGTAAAGTTGCCCCTGCTATATGAGGGGCAACCAATGTTAAGTATGGCCGTCGTTCCCGCGTCGAAACGTATAAATTTACGTTGTTTGCGTAAGTCGTCCGTGAATGGGGCTGGACGCCATTTACGTTCACGTCAAAACCAATGACGTCCTTGCGACGTCATTTGGAGCAATGCACCCTGGGATATTTTACGGACAGCGCATGCGCAGTACGTTCGGCGCGGGAAAGCGCCTCATTTAAATTCTACACGCCCCCTACCCGCCTAATTTAAATTAGGCGGGCTTACGCCGGGTGATTTACGCTACGCCGCCGCAACTTTACACGCAAGTGCTTTGTGAATAAAGCACTTGCATGAAAAACTTGCGGCGGCATAATGTAAATGAGATACGTTACGCCCGCCCAAATTTACTCCATTCTACGAGAATCTGGGCCATAGTTTTTAAATTGTCCTTTTATATATATATATATATATATATATATATATATATATATATATATATATATATTATATCATGAAAACAACTTTATAAATACTCGTTTGACAGGGTGTGTCCTTGACAAAGGATTCGAATAACATTATGAGTTTTCTCATAGCAAGCAGCAAACACAACATAAATTGTTTGTATTCAGACTTTTACCTCTCTCTACATTAAAGCGGAGTTCCAACCACAATTAGCATTTTTTAAATGTATGTCCTTTCATCCTGCGTTTTTATAATATAAAAACCGGTCACTTACTATTTTACAATCCGCTGCCGATCCGCATAGATATTCAAAAAATATAGTTTATAAAACTATGTCTACACCGTTGTCATTTTGCTTGTGGGCATTGTGAAGCCTACTGAGCACAATAATGAAAAAAAAATGTTTGGGATGGAAACTCCACTTTAAACATGTAAATGTACTGTAGCTGTCTAAGCACAACAAGGGGGCAGTTTTTTAACCACTTCCCGCAAGCCATACGCATATATGTCGCCTCTCGGGGGGTAGGTTTTAACGCATACACACTCACCGACCACATTATTAGGTACACCAGTTCAATTGCTTGGTAACAAAAATTGCTAATCAACCAATCGCATGGCAGAAATTCAATGCATTTAGGCATCTAGATGTGGTGAAGATGGCTTGCTGAAGTTTAAGCTGAAAATGGGAATGTGGAAGAAAGGGTATTTAAAGCGGGCGTTCACCCTAAAAAAAAATTCTAACATTACATTGAGCTGACTTCTGACACTGACAGTACGCTGATCTTTTTTTTTTTTTCGTACATACCGTTTTATCGCTATTTTACCCCCTGGCTTCCGGGTAGTGAATCCCGCGGGAGTGGGCATTCCTATTCACAGGCTAAGTGATTGACATATGACAAAAGCTTCCCACCGGTGCATACGCCGCATCACGAGTTGCCAAAAGAAGCCGGACTGCGAGCCTGCTCTATACAGCGCTATACAGCGCCTGCGCACCGATGTTCGGCTTCTTTCGGCAACTCGTGGCGCGGCTGTATGCGCCGAGGGGAAGCTTTTGTCATACGTCAATCACTTAGCCTGTGAATAGGAACGCCCACTCCCGCGGGATTCACTACCCGGGAGCCGGGGGGTAAAATAGAAATAAAACGGTATGTACAAAAAAAAAGAAAAGATCAGCGTACTGTCAGTGTCAGAAGTCAGCTCAATGTAATGTTAGAATTTTTTTTTAGGGTGAACTCCCGCTTTAAGTGACTTTGAACGTGGCATGGTTGTTGTTGCCAGGTATGAGTATTTCACAAACTGCTGATCTACTGGTATTTTCACACGCAACCATGATTGTTTACAGAGAACAGGTCGAATAAGTGAAAATATCCAGTGAACAGCAGTTGGATGAAAATACCTCAAGTCAGGTTTAGAAGAGAATGGGCAGACTGCTTCAAGATTATAGAAAGACAACTTAAAATGACCACTCATTACAACCAAGGTATGTAAAACACCATCTCTGTATGCACAACACATTGAACCTTGAAGCATATGGACTACAGCAGCAGAAGACCACTCCTGTCAGCTAAGAACAGGAAACTGAGGCTACATTTGGCACAAGATCACCAATGAACAATAGACAATTGGAAAAACGTCTGGTCTGATGAATCTCGATTTTAGCTGCGACATTCAGATGGGGAGGTCAGAATTTGGCATAAAAAAAACAGGAAAGCATGGATTTATCCTTCCTGTGTCAACGTTCAGGCTGGTGCTGTAATGGTGTAAGGGATATTTTCTTGACACACTTAGGCCCCTTAGTAGCAACTGAGCATTGTTTAAAAGCCACGGCCTACCTGAGTATTGTTTCTGACCATGTCCATCCCTTTATGACTACAGTGTACTCATCTTCTGATGGCTACTTCCAGCAGGATAATGCACCATATCACAAAGCTCAAATCATTTCACCACTTGTTTCTTGAACATGACAATGAGTTCACTGTACTCCAATGGCTTCCACAGTCTTCAGATCTCAGTCCAATAGAGTGAATTTGGGATGTGGTGATCATGTGACTGCCAATCACAGCGGTCACATTATCAGAATGCCCGCCTCCTGGCATTAAGAACCTCTTAAAGGACCAGGAGGTGGCAGTGGGAAGAGGATAATGCTAGCTTGAGCTACTTATTACTGTAAGTAACAATAATTTTCAACAAATAAATGATTAGCCTAAAAAGAAAACTAGACCTTATTGTTTACATTTGCTAGTTATAGACAACAAAAAAAATCTATGTTTAATATTTCACATTTAGCAACATTTTAAAAAATACCTTTTTTTTGTACTAACCAAATTAAAAAGAAATGAGAAATGAGTATAAATTGCCTTTAAAACTGCTTTTTAAAGCAGATCCTCTGCCCACATCCAACAATCACCTGCAACCCCACTATATACCTTATCTTCCTCTCCCATTTCCTCTTCAAAAATTCCCTGTATTAATATATAAAATCCAGAAGTCTTCTGGAAGATGTCCCATAATCCATGCTGACTTGGTCCTATGCCTAACTATTTCATCAACAGGAGAGAGCAACCCAGTTAGTGAGTGTAGCGGCCTGCTCCTGTTGAACAAGCGCAGGCTCCATTGTTTGCCCGGGGGTGTTACTACCATCTCAGGCCAAGGGTGGCAGCAGCAGAGTCAGGGTGTATTGGGTGTCGCCCTCAGCAGCGAATCAGGGGAGGGATTGTCCCGCTGTGCATGCTGGGGAGGGGTACTTAAGGGACAGACGCCATTGGACCGGGGTCGTCGGTCTGGTCGTCCCACGCGCCTCGTGGCCCACCTGGCATGGGGTGAGTGCTCCTGAATCCTGGCTCCTGGACCACATTGGTCGGGGGTTGTGGTTTAGCTAAGTAGGCCCAGTAGTCAGACTGGGTCTGCACTTTCAAGGTGATCCTGTGCTGTCTGTCCTGCGGGAGGAAGCCACTTGATGAAGGAAGCCAGTGGAGGACCTATCCTGGAGAGGACCATCCAAGAGGCTGGTATCTTGGGAGAAGGCCTGGAAACTTCATCGAAGGATGCACCATGTACTGAGAGGCTTGATGGTGATCGCCTGTCAGATCTGAGTTCTACAGAAGTTAATCTGGAGAGATCTGGGTGCTGAATTCTGTGTCAGGGGATTCTGGACCGAAAGTGTCTCCTCATAAAGGAAGGTCTGTGGCAAAGACTGTACTTTATTCCGTGCCCCATTCCGGCTGCTAGGCCAGTGAGAGGGACCTATCCGAGTGAGCAATACCCACTCTGGCTAGAGTGACGACAAGAACTGTTTGCTGGAAGCAGGAGTGTTTCCTAATGGAGATTGTGCACCTGAACCTACCTACCTATTTACCCTTCCACCCCTGCAACAATTTCTTCTTTTCTTACCAAGATCTGCAAATAAATCCTAGAAAAGAAGTGTAAGATGTGGACATTGAACTTTTTCAACTCTCTTCTACTACCCTGGATAGCGAGAAAATTGAGGTAACATGCCGCCCGAAATACTCAGCAGCTCCTTCGGGGGTAGTGCTACATGAGCTTAAGGTTTTATTAAGTCAAACACAATATAAAAAGCCTTAAAGATGAATTCCAGGTATGAATATTATATACAGTTACATTGGTCCAGCTTGGACTAATGTAACTGTGCATATACCATACCTGGCAGATCCCTCTGAAAGCTGGAAATCACTGAAGTAGACACCACTACTCCAGTGATCTCCACTTGCTTCTGGGTCTCATGCTGAGTGCCCAGCCTGATGTTACCAATCTGGACCAATTTAACTATGTATACAATATCTATACCTTGAATTCTTCATTAATGGCCTGTTAAAACTTTGTAAATGCTAGCATTTGGGTGTGTTAGCCTTCCCCTACTGTACAATAGCAAGACAAGTTAATCACAACTATTTGGCTATGTAAGCTGTTACTTCTTTTTTTTAATTCAATAAATTTTTATTTGATTATAATAAAACAATTACAAAATTCGAACATATTGATGAGATATGTAGGATTAAGAAATATGAATAAAATATTACAACATTTAGTCTGGCATAGTAGGTATCTAAATTCATGCAATATGAAGAAGGATAGATATTCAATAAGAGAACAGTACTCTAATTTAGGAATTAACTTGGCTAAAAAGTATAACTAGGACTTCAAGCCTTCTGTATTAAGGTACAAGTGATATCAATAGTCAGAATTGGCCAAGCGCCAATGTTTATATGTTATTTTCATACCAGGACTTCCAAGGGGCCCAGGAAATATTGTGTGTAGGTAGAGTAAGCAAAGGTATAGCCATCATTTTCTCGTATGTGTAGTGCAAATTTGTTAAGTCTATAACTTCCAAAATACAGGGTGGAAGTGGATTCTTCCACTTCCTGGTAATTGAAAGCCTGGCAGCCATAAGAAGATGGATAATGGAGCTTCTGAGGTTAAATACAAAATTCTCAATACCCAAGGAGAGTAAGGCTAAAGCAGGGTTAGGGGTAATCCGAGTGCCCGATAAAGCAGAGATAATTGTAAAGACTTCAGTCCAATATTTCGTAAGTAAGGGGCATCCCCACAGAGTATGTAGTAAATCACCCTTGAATCCGCATAACCTCCAACACTTATCTGAATGTGTGCCACCAAACTTAGATACTACATCAGGTGTGTAGTACCATCGTAAAGTGATTTTAATTGCTAGTTCCCATAGTGAAGTACACTTGGAAGTTGATTGATTGAATTTGCATGCGGAACGCCATTGGTCATCTGTATAAGATTGATTTAGATCTTTTTCCCACTGTAAATGTGAGGGTGTTTTCGAAAATATTTGTTTGTTTTGGAGCAAATTATAAAAAATGGTGATACCTTTTTTCTTTGGTTCAGGCGAGGATAGATAAGACCACATTTGAGGTTGGATTAGAATATTCTCTACGGACATTTTTTGCAAACATTTTGTTATGATAGAAAAATGGTTAAGGTAGGATAATGGCAGATCAAATTCAGATTGTATGGATTGGAAGGTTTTAATCGTACCCTTATCATACAGGTCACGGATGTATACAATACCATGATTCTCCCAAAGATCTAGTGGAACATGTTTCAAAACTAGATTCAATACTTTTAATGGTGCGTGGACTACACGATTAGAGATATTGAAGTCAGTCGATTTTAAAACTGTAAGCCAGGTAGTTATGGATACCTTCATTGTGGGAGGAAATTGTGTGGGGATTTTTATCCCCATATGTGCGCCAAACAACCATAGATTGGCAGGGCCATGACTGCAATAGGAGGACTCAATCTGACCCCAAGAAGTAGTCAGAGAATTTTGGAACCATTCTTTCAATTGGGATAATATAGAGGAGTGGAAGTAATCACGGAAGTCAATGTATCCCACTCCCCCCCACATTTTATGTTTGATTAATTTATAGTGGGCACATCTTGACTTTTTTCCTTTCCATATGAATGTAGAAAGGATAGATTGTAAGGATTTGAAGAAGTGAATAGGGACAGGTATCGGTAAACATCTAAACAAGTAAAGTATTTGAGGTAAATGCATCATTTTGAAAGCGGACATTCTACCCCACCAGGAAAACTCATGTTTACCTAAATTTGACAAGTCAGATTGTAACCTTTTTTTAAGGGGAATATAATTATGCTTGAATAAAGTTCTAGTGTTCCTGGACAGGTGTACGCCAAGATACGGAATGCTGTCTTCTGCCCAGGAATAAGGGAACTGGTGCTGGAGCAGATTGTTCGTAACAGCATCAATACCTACATCCATGGCATAGGATTTGTTATCATTGACTCTATAGTATGAAACTTTACTAAACCAGGACAGAATTTTCCGAACTTCCATAAGAGAAGAAAATGGGGATGTCAGCATTAATATTATATCGTCCGCAAATAGGCTAATCTTGTGGGTACGACCGTTAATAGAAATACCCGACACTACCGAATTAGATCTAATATGTTCTGCCAAAGGTTCAATCATCAGGTTAAATACCAGGGGGGATAATGGGCATCCCTGCCTAGTACCATTGGTGATACGGAAAGGCTTGGATAGCATGTTAGAGTTGAAAACTCGTGCTGTAGGGTTGGAGTAAAGGGCTAGAATTGCTTTAAGAATGAAGCCATCAAAGCCAAATTTCCGTAAAGTAAGTGTCAAATATGACCAATTGACTCTGTCAAACGCCTTCTCTGCGTCCAGTGATAGGAGCAGAGAAGGCGTTCCGGTAGTATTCATATGGTGGATAATGTCTATCAATCTTCTAGTCGCATCTGATGTCTGACGACCCTTGGTGAAACCTGTTTGATCCATATTGATAAGTGTAGGGAGTAAGTCGATGATTCTATTAGCTATTATTTTAGCGTAAATTTTTAAATCGGTATTTAGCAGAGAAATGGGGCGAAAGTTCTGAGGTGAAGTTGGGTCTTTGCCTGGCTTAGGCAGAGTTACTATGATTGCAGATAGCATTTCCTCAGGGAACGAGGAATGAGAAGCTGAGTGGTTAAATAATTCCTGCATGTGGGGTACAAGCAGTTGTTTAAATATTTTAAAATATTCATTAGAGTATCCATCTGGACCGGGAGTTTTGGCTTTGGGTAGAGAGTCAATAGCTAGAAGGATCTCAGAGTTATTGAAAGGGCTATTTAACTTTGTAAGTTGGTCACATGTCAAACTGGGTAATCTTATGTGTGATAGGAAGTTTTGTATCTCAGTGGAGGAAGGTTGGTGAGTAGCACTGTCATTTGAGAGATTATATAATCCGCTGTAATAAGAACTGAATGAGTCTGCAATGAGTTGGGGATTGATTATTTTGTCTTGTGTAATAGGGTCAAGTAAGTGGGCTATTCTAGTTTTCTGTCTATGCCCTTTAATACGGTTGGCCATGAGTTTACCTGCTTTATTGTTTGCAACGTATGAGCGTGCTTTTAACTTTTTAATTGTGATATCATAGGATTCCATTAGAATAGATCTTAACTTATGTCTAAGTTTATAGATTTGAGTTTTAAGAGTAGAGGAGGGGTTGAGTTTATTTTTTGAATCAATGTCACTCAATTCATTAGTTAAGTTCTCTATCATAGAACTTCTTAGTTTCTTTGCTTTAGAACCAAGCTGTATATAAAGTCCACGAATAAAGGCCTTATGGGCATTCCATACTATGTTTGGATCGGTCACTGATCCTTTATTGTCTGAAAAGAATTCGATCAGTTTTTGAGAAATAAATGTTATATTTTTAGGTTGTTGTAATAAAAAATTATTAATACGCCATAGATATGACTTGTTGTTGGAGTTCGCATTTTTCAACCTGATGCTGATGGGGGCATGATCTGACCATGTTGCAGTATGAATGTGAGAGTCTAGTACATTCTGTAACAACCACTTGTCAGAAACGAATAAGTCAATACGGGAATATGTATTGTGGCGTGATGAATGGAACGTGTAGTCCCTTTCAGATGCATGATAGCATCTCCAGATATCATATAACCCATTATCTGACAAAAAGGTAGAGAGAGGGGAAGTAAATCTTTTGGCACTGGATGACGAATCCATGACCACATCAGGTACCAGGTTGAAATCCCCGCAAATTAAAAGATGACCTTTTTGCATGCTTCTAATTGTGTTCATTACGTCTTTATGAAATTTCATTTGTCTAAAGTTGGGCGCATATATATTTACCAGCGTATATAAAACACTATCCAATGAGCATATCAAAATAATATATCTGCCTTCAGGGTCAGCAAATTTGTCTAAAAGTGTGAAATTTACAGTATCACGAATGGCAATTAATACACCCCTTTGTTTACGAGTATAATCCGCTCTGAACACATGAGGGTAAGATTTATGGTGACATTGTGGAGCATTATCACTAGCAAAATGCGTTTCTTGTAAGCAAAGAATGTCGCATTTCGAGGATAGCGCAGTTTTCCACATTGAGGATCTTTTGGCTGGGTGATTGAGACCATTGGCGTTAATAGAGAGGATGTTGATGGACATGGTTAGGCAGTGGGTATATGTTTCTTGTATGATACTCACAAATCCGTAACACCGTCAGGCAGCTGAGTATGATATGAAAACGTAGAATGTCCAGAAGTATGCACTGTCAGGGAACAAGGAATCAACCAAACGTTCTTTGACAGTCGCAATTAGAAACTAAAATAAACAAAATAAAAATAAGATCAATAAAATTAAAACAAACAAAAAAAAAAAAAAATATAACGGAACCAAGTTAAAATTCTCGAATTCAAAACAAAATAAAATAACACTAAGTATTTTGAATAGCTAAAATGATAACAAGCTATAAATAAGCTCTTGTTATTATTAGTAGAAAACTAAATACTTTGTTGCTTTAGATAAAAATAAATGTATCTCTAGGAACTAAATGCAACAAAAGTCGGGTGAAATATGTATCCGACCAAAAGTAGGGGCAATGTTCAATAGATAAATAGATAAAAATAACTAGAATAAAACGTCAGATACTAGGGGGATGAATAGATAGTGAAACATTTCTATAGTAATAGTTAAAAAAAGAGAGAGAGAGATGATGAAAAATAAATAAAAGCATATTGCAATAGTAGTTCATTTTCCTCTCTTCATACGGTAATCCTCATGGTGTTGGCTGTCGAAGTTTGGTCCTGTTGCATTTCTTCGGCTCTCAGGAAGGGCAATCGGGACTATACCCCATGAATGAAGCAATCTAAGCCCATCATCGGGGTTGAAAATAGCAGTGGTAGTACCGTTGTTAGTAATAACCAACGTAGCTGGGTGTTTCCATTTATAAGGAATTTTGTTTTCACTTAGGGCTTTAGTTGTGGTCTTTAGCTGTCTTCTCAAGTTCAAGGTATATTGCGATAGATCTGCATATAAATGAACGTCATTAAAGGGACTAGGGAGCACCGACAGGATTCTAGCTTTTGCCAATAGTCTTTCCTTTGTGGGATAAAAGTGAATCTTCATTAGGACATCTCTGGGGATAGAAGCCGCCAGATTTTTAGGTTTGGGAATACGATGGATCCTGTCGATCATTCTTTCAATCTGTGACGTATTTGGTAGTAAAGCCTCAATTAAATCGTCTGCGTATTTCAATAAGGCATCAGGGGGCACAGATTCAGGGACTCCCCTTAATTTAATATTATTCCTCCTCGAACGGTCTTCAAGGTCCGCGAGCTTAGCTTTTATTTTCAGATTATCATCTGACAGGTCTTTATATGCGTCTACAAGGTTAGAGACATTTTCTGACTGGTCATCCATTTTGTTTTCAATCATGACCACTCTGTCACCGAGACCTTTCAATTCACTTGAAAATGAGTTCATCATTAGAGAAAAATTAGACATAAGTGATGTCTGTAGAGAAACCAGCATATTTTTCATTGTAGTGTCTAATACAGGTTTTCCCATTGTAGGGTAGTTGTTAATTAGTGATGCGTCACATGAGGTAGTCATACTGTGCTGTACAAGTGACATACCTGGATTCAGAGCCTTTGCTGCGTCATCAACCCTCCTCTTAGATTTAGCGGGGCTCTGTGATGAAGGGCTACGTGAGGGGGAATTTTCAGCGGTAACGGGAGGTTGGTCATCACTCCATAGGACACAATTGTCGTCGGGCAAATCTGAATATGATGCCTGTTGTAAAGATTCGTTACCGGCGCCTTCATTTATTGATGTTCCCATTGCAGCTGGCATCTCCAATAGATCGTTCAGCTTTTTATGCGGCATTTTGTCTTTCTTCTTCCTCGGTAACATCACACAAGATCCGCGGGTGTTTTAGCGATAATTACCGATTTCAATGATAGTTTGAGATTATAGATTGTCGCTTCTATCCCCGGTTCTCTGACGGAGCTCTGCGCTCAAGCGACCATCTCCATCGCGTGCAAGCCACGCCCCCAAGCTGTTACTTCTTAACATATCCATACCCATTCATTACTAAACCCTGCTAGTCAAAAACACAAGTCACACATAAGCTAATTTTGGGTGTTAATATTGCTTAGATTTTTCACAAGCAGGAGTACTGCTGGACTATGTGATACCTTATTTTTCACCTGCTTGTAGCTTGTGAAAAGCTAAAGAAATATTAACATCCAAAATTGCTTTTCTACCTAGTGAAATGATGTTGTGAATCAAGTGGATCTCAAGGGAACATTTGTTAGCATTATCTTCCTATATAATTTATATAGCGGTAGAAAGTGCCACATCGCAGAGTAGCTAAAAATCATAAAACAGAAATAATTGGACTTTTGAGTCACCACTTAGACACAAAAAGGTTGTCTATTGTTGCAATGTCCAATTAGAAAGATATCTCATGATTTTATATATGAGGAATTCATTATAAACCAGCTATTATTTTGATATATAAATAAAATTGTTTTTTAATTCACATTTTTGTATATTTTGTATATTTATGGTGACTCAAAAGTCCAAGTTTTTCTTGTTTTTTTTTTTTTATTTGTCATGCCGCGTACACACCATCGTTTTCTGCGATGGAAAAATGCGACGCTTTATGTGCTTTAAAAAAACGTCATTTTTCAAACTTCAATTTGAACAACGACGTAGCATACACACCATCGCTTTTTCACAACGCTCTAGCACAGCGCAGTTCCGTCAATCACGCACGACGTCACTATAAAGGGTCGTTTCCATGCGGAAGACGGCCTCTTTTGCTGATATCGTGTTGCTGCGTGTTAGTAAAAGTTTGGTGAGATACGATTCGTGATTTTCAGTGACTGTGCTTTAAATTTCGTTTTCTTGTCTATAAGCTGAAAAACACCTTAACGAATGTGCTGATTCCATTCTGAACAGTCGTTTTACATGAATGAGCGCTGCCGTCTCCTAACTTGCTTCTGAGCATGCGCGGGCTTAAATCGACGTTTTTACGTACACACGGTCAATGTTTAGAACACAGAAAACGACGTCGGCCAAAAACGACACATAAAATTGAAGCATGCTTCAATTTTTTTCTGTCGTTTTTTAGAAGACATAAAACGACGTTTTTGCCCACACACGGTCAATTAAATTGACGTTTTTGAAAATGACGTTTTTTTCCATCGCAGAAAACGATGGTGTGTACGCGGCATTAGGCTTAATTTCACACATTAAGCTTTATTACAATTTCATGAATTGGCATTAAGAATCCATTCTCTGTATTTTATTTTTTCAGCATCCATCTTTAGTCTTCAATGTAAACCAAGTTATTTATTTCTGATTAAGGTAAATATGTTGCTCTACATACTAATAATATATGTATATATATATATATATATATATATATATATATATATATATATATATATATATATATATATATATATACATTTTCAGGTAAAGTCTACTGACTCTCAATCTCATACCTGGTTGAGCCCAAGTTGACTAGAGGGCTTCCCTTACACCTACTGTCCCATTTCCCTTGAAATTGAGGACAGGATATAACAAGACACAGAGGGGCATGGGTGCCTTCAGGTGATCCTGGCTGGAAGACACTGAAGTCTGTGCAGCAGGCAAACTGGTAGCTGGCAAATGTAGAAACTCTGGTGCATGGGGTCAGGGAGGCAGGAGTCCACAACAAGATGGTAGAAGTATAAAATCAAGAGACAGAAGCAGTGTCAGAGAGAAACAGATGCTAACCACGGAAACGATTTGGACTTTAACGGTACCACATTTCAATATGGATAAAAAATATCAAATTTTATTATTACAAATGTTAAGTCATTGTTGTTTAAAACACTAAATGTATATCATAGCATTGTACTGCTATATAATACAAAAATATGATGATATTATGCCCATGGCTGATGTCATAAATGGGGTGCTAGTTGCTATTTCTTGAACACGTTTCATGGGTCAAAAAGTCAGATTCATCTGGAAGACAAACAATAATATTATAATAAAATGTATCAAAACTACTTAATTCATATAAAAACTGTGTCCATTCAGATATCTTTTTTTTTTTTATTTCAATTATGCATCATACCTCTTGCAGGTGAAGACAATATTCATAAAAACAATAGAAGAATTCGGCCAGCAATTGAGACCTTCATGTGAAAGACAGATCTATAGGCTTGTAAATGTTCAGCCAGACAGGAGGAAAAGGATAAGACCTGGTGTAAGCCCTATTCCAATAGGTGGTACTAAAAACAAAAGGGGGGTAATAATTTGTAAATTTATATGCACACAACAAAAAGGGAGAAGAAGAGAGCAGAGAGAGACCACAAACTGAAAACTCAATAAGGAGGTCAGACTCCACCTGATACCTCTTAGGCCGTGTACAGACGACCAAACATGTACGATGAAACCGGTCCGCCGGACCGTTTTCACCGTACATGTCTGCCCGGGGATTTCTGTATGGTGGCTGTACTCACCATCATACAGAAATCCGCGCATTAACAATACGCGGGGCGTGGCCGCGCCGTCGCCGCGACGATGACGCGGCGACGTGGGCGGCCCTGCCAGTTCAATGCTTCCATGCATGCGTCGAAGTCATTCGACGCATGCGAGGGATGGCGGGCGCTCGGACATGTACGGTAGGTCTGTACAGACAACCGAACATGTCCGAGTGGACAGGATTCCAGCGGGCTGTTTTAAAACAAGTCCAGAAATATTTGCCCGCTGCAAAAAGGCCCGGCGGGCAAATGTATGCTGGAATCCTGTCCGCTCGGGCCTACACACGACCGAACATGTCTGCTGAAACTGGTCCGCGGACCAGTTTCAGCAGACATGTTCGGTCGTGTGTACAGCCCATTAGTTGGTGAGGTTTTCCTGTCCCATAAATAAATTAGTTAATATACTTGGATCAATAGGTTTAACTTCTAATACTTTTAGGGAATCATAGCTGGTACTGTTAGAAAGAGTATTAGCGGAGTAAAGTATGCCTCCTCGGGTTCTTAATCTGTCCGGCAAGCTACGGTATCTCCCGGTCAATGGAAGTGGTCCATTAGGGTAGGGTGCTAAAATGGCTATTTAAAATAGTCAATGGTGTCAAAAACTCCCGTGCTGTGGGTTACGCACTACACCCGGAGGAGCTGCTGGTTTGTTTTGGGTCTACGCTCTGTGATCAACCCCTTAAAGTGACTCAAAACCCTCCTTGACACAACTAGTAATATGGGAGTTGTGGACCCCAGTAACTTATGGGGAAGCATAATATCCCGTTACACTACAACAGATTATGCAAATTAAAGGTTACCTTAAATGGAAGGGATCCTGCAGTATGAAAGATAGGCTGCACACAAACTTCAAAATAACCAAAGTAATACTTTACTTGAGATAGAAACAAAGGAACATGAGTAAAACAGTGATAAACTATCTGCAGAGCCCTGCAAGATCAGTAACAATAATAACACATAGGTGTGAGCTGAACTACAATATCATACAGACCTGTGAAAGCACACAGCAAGGGGGACCCGTTCAACAAAACATACACATTGAAACGCCCCCTTGCCAAGCCTCACCCAGCTCTCTGTCTCTCTACTATGCTATACAATGCAATGGAACCAATTACTCGGTCAACGAGAAATAAAATGAATATTAACAATATGTGACACTAAATAGGTAGTCTTTGAGTATTATAGCTATAGATAATCAATATGGTTTGGCGGGCCAGGCCAAACCTCAATATAATTTATACTAATAGTTTGTGCACTTATGCGTTGGCATGCATTGGTGCGCAAAGAAAAATGTATAATCCAAAAGGGAAATAGTAAACTGGTGAAAGTTTCCTGAACAGTCAAACCGCAAAAATGGATATCAGCAATCCACCCTCCCGCAAGAGAGTCAGTACTCTCAGGCAAGTGCCCGTCTCACCCAACCGGTTCAGGCCTTGTCCTTCTGTGGCACTCCGTCCCCGATCTCCAGTCACAGTCCTGTTACCTGGCAGCCTCCGGTTCTCAGACAAGTCACAGGGATACAGGAAGCCCATCCGATCACTCCGACAGAGGTTCCGTCTCTTCTTCTCAAAGGCCCTCCGCTCAGGCGTATGTAGGCCTCAGCCGCGGCCTACTTCCCGTGGAGACACTTCTGGCAGTGTCCCCCTGGGTTGAAGAGGCGGTCCTGAGAAAGTGCGCCAAACACGTCCTCTCCCTTAAATTACCCCCCCCCCCAGCAGGCGGCGCGGAAGGCAAAGCATCTTGGGGTTGTACAGCTGCTCTCTGGGAAATGTAGTTTATTACAGGCCAGGGCAAATGGAGTCTCTTCTCCTCCTGAACTCAATTCCCCAACATTCTCTACGGTACCAGAACAAAATGTAAACAACAGGTGGCTCTAACCCATCTCGGCCACAAGAGGGAGCTGAGATCCTTCACGATCAGCAATGGTAGTCTTTTATATCACATCGAAAAGGGTGATACCCCGCTACACGCGTGTGTCTTGATTACATCATTACCCCCCCCCAATGGCCTAATAGCAGCTGTGCATGTGTGCGCAGAGATGCCAGCACACTAATAGGTGCGGCAACATTAAACATAAATGCAGCATAATTTTGAAAAGTTGTCACTCATTTTTGACTGATGGTGTGTAGGCAAGACTGATGAAAGTCAGCTTCATCGGATATCCGATGAAAAAATCCATCGGATTAGATTCCATCAGATATTCAATCATGTGTACAAGGCTTTACTGTGTATCGTGAGATGTTAGAAATGTACAATTGCAAACTTGAGAAGTTACTAAAAGGCCTTTTTTATTTTGCATGATATTTCCAATAGGCACTATGTATAACCATTTCTGAAATTTGCTGTTTGCCTTGCATAATTTTTTTTTACCTTTCTAATTGCCAATTCGATTTAAATCCCAGCTGAAAAATAAAAAATGGAAAATAAAAGAATTTGATTGATTGCTATGGTGAATATACAAGCAGTTTTTATTCCAGACACGTTTATACATGAGGCCAAGTGAGCCTGTAGTGTAGACATACCACCACAGAAAATAATTCAAAATTATGCATACTCATCCTTCTGAAAATGAGTTAGAAAGAGATACAAATGTGTTCACTTCATGTCACTTTTATAGTATCACATATTGGAAAATACAACTTCCTTTCATATTATCAAGCAAGTATGAAAAGATCTTAGTATCACTGTGTTTAGATGAAAACTTCTTTGAACATTTCCCTCTCCTTTTTTGTTCGCTAAACAAGTGATAGCAGAACATGAATGGCAAAGATTAGCTATATGTAGACTGTCTTTAGGATGGCTGGTGATTGATGTGCACATATACAAAGCTTTAAGCACATCACACCAAATGCTCACGTTTTATCCTGTCTTTATTGGACTGAATAATTTGTATAAAATTGATTGCCACAGTTCTCTGTAGCAGGCTTAATTGCGTTTCTGGTATAACTTAAAAATGATAACTTTATCTTAATTAGTAGCATGTTGCTATATTGCATTTGAAAGCCTCAGAGGATCACACTGCATTTTTAAGAAGTTGCCTCGGGGCTTCTCTTTTTATTTCATACACAACTCACAGGCTAGAGCTGATTTATCAGAAACAATAAAAGAATTTAATAAAAATGTAAACGGGTATGTATGGCTTTTGTCACCTCCTCTGTTGACATTTCGATGATCTGATGGAATGTACTTGTAGAGACAACAAACAGACTTTAGTGTACATGTATTAGATATTCTTCTATACTTTTTGTTTTCAGAGGCACAACATTTTAGAAAATTTCTTTCCATTAAAAGTTGAGACTTTGCTACATTTGCACACAGTGATTTTAAAGGTAATGTTTTTTTTTTTACCTTAATGCATTCCCTGTATTAAGGTAAAAACCTTCTTTGTGTGGCTCTTCTCCTCCCAGACCCTTTATACTTACCTGAGCCCAGTGCTGTGCAAGAGAGCGGCAACTAACAAAAATCTACTAAAAATCCCCAAGGCCCGATACAAGACTAAAGGAGAACGAAGATTTGCAGTCCAAGGACCGCGACTGTGGAACTCACTACCAACAAATATCAGAATGGAAGGGAATCACCAGGCTTTCAGGAAAAAAACTCAAGACCCACCTATTCTGAAGGCTAATAGAAGGAATGGATGCCAAGCGCCTTGAGGCGATTCATTTTGCATTTGTAGCGCTATACAAGTTATTCACTCACTCACTCATCTCTCTCTGCTCTCTACCTCCTCACAGGAGGCTCGCCAGCAGTGAGAGCCATTGGCTCCTGTTGCTGCCAATCAAATCCTATGATGAGGGAATGGAGCTGAGGCCCGCTGTCTGTGTCTATAGATGCAGGCAGCAGTGCTTGGAATCGAGCCCACAGGTGTGCCCCTATAGCAAGTGGCTTCCAATTTTGGGCACTTCCCGAATAAGAGGAACCAGGAGTGCTGGTCAGGGACCCCAGAAAAGGAGGATGGGAGCTACTCTGTGCAAAACTATCGCACAGAGCAGGTGAAAATAAATATAATAATGTAGTATAAAAAAAGGATCATTTAAAATCCCTTCAATATACAGTATTTTTTCTGATAGCACAACATAAAGCTTTTTGGAGCCTCACTGATATTTTACAATGGTATTTACCCCCAGAGCTGAACAGCCGCCATACTTATACAGTGGTAGGTCGGCTCTCCGGCCTGAACTGATGTACCTGTACCTGAGATTGTGGATGAACCACGGGAGTGTGCCCATGGGTCCGGTGGACTCAATGCACAGAGGCAGAACAGGGATTTGCTTTGTAAACAAGGCGATTCCCAGTTCTGCCAGATGACGTGACAGAGATCTACGATCTAAGTGAAACAATAAAAGTGAATAACTTAAATTTCGTACCTGGGGGTGTCTATAGTATGCCTGTAAAGTAGTGCATGCTTCCCGTGTTAACAGTCTCTGCACAAAATTAAATTTCTAAAGGAAAAAAAGTCATTTAAAACTACTTGCGGCTATAATGAATTGTCGGGTCCTGGCAATACAAATAAAAGTAATTGAAAGTCAATAAAAAAAATGCGTGGGGTCCCCCCAAATTCCATTAACAGGCCCTTCAGGTCTGGTATGGATATTAAGGGGAACCCTGCGCCAAATAAAAAAAAATGGTGTGGGGTTCCCCTAAAAAATCCATACCATACCCTTTAGGTCTGGTATGGTTTTTTAGGGGAACTCTACGCCAAAATAAAAAAAATGGTGTGGGGTTCCCCCCAAAAATCCATACCAGACCCTTATCCGAGCACGCAACCTGGCAGGCTGCAGGAAAAGAGACGAGAGAGCGCCTCCCCCCTCCTGAACCGTACCAGGCCACGTGCCTTCAACATGGGGAGGATGTCCCCCAGATCCCGCCCCCCCTAATGTGAATTGGTATCAGGGTACATTGTACCTTACCATTTCAAAAGAAAAAATTGTCAAAATGTTAAAAAAACACACACACCAAGTTGGGACAAGTTATTTAAGCTGTTTTATAACCGAGGGTAGGGCCACCTGTGACCCCGCCCCCTCTGACACAACGGGGGTTTCCCATGATGCGCCAGAGGGGACATGTCATGGGTCGCTTCGCCCTCGGTTATAAAAGAGCTGTCAGAGGGCTCATGCGTCATTCGGCCAGGAGCCTCCGGTGGAGGTGGTATTGTTCGAAGCAGTGGGTCCGGGCCCAGGATCGTAGAAGGATTACAGCACCAACCCGCTTCAGAAGACATTAATGACTTTCTTAAAATCCTTAGACTCCCGTCCCTAACGACAGAACAACTGTCCCGATTGAATGACCCTTTCACGAGTCCATCCGTTCACCTTTTCTGCGTCGCACAAAGACACAGGGTTTGGAACTAAAGATCTCAAGTTTGGACTCATCAGACCAAAGCACAGATTTCCACTGGTCTAATGTCCATTTTTTGGGCTAGATTCAGCAAGAATTTACGCCGGCGTATCTATAGATACGCCGTGTAAATTCAAAGCTGCGCCTGCGTATCTTCTTTCTGTATTCAGAAAGCAAGATACGCCTAAATTAGGCTAAGATCCGACTGGCGTAAGCCTTTTATGCCGTCGTATCTTAGGGTGCATATTTACGCTGGCCGCTAGATGGCGCTTCCGTCGTTTTCGGAGTAGAATATGCAAATGACCTAGATACGCTGATTAACAAACGTACGTGCGCCCGGCGGAATTTTTTACGTCGTTTGCGTAAGGCTTTTTCCGGCATAACGTTGCTCCTGCTTCTATGAGGCGTACGCAATGTTAAGTATGGACGTCGTTCCCGCGTCGAATTTTAAATTTTTTACGTCGTTTGCGTAAGTCGTTCGCGAATAGGGCTGGACGTAATTTACGTTCACGTCGAAAGCAATGGCGATTTGCGGCGGAATTTCGAGCATGTGCACTGGGATTCTTTCACGAACGGCGCATGCGCCGTTCGTAAAAAACGTAAAATATGCGGGGTCAACAATAATTAAAATAAAACACGCCCACATAATCCCCATTTGAATTAGGCATCTTACGCCGGCCCACATACGTTAAGCCGCCGTAACTTAGGGCGCAAGTTCTTTATGAATACGGAACTTGCGCCCTAATTTACGGCGGCGTAACGTATCGGAGATACGTTACGCCCGCACTAAATTACGCAGGGCTTTCTGAATCTAGCCCCTTGTGTTCTCTAGCCCAAACAAGTCTCTTCTGCTTGTTGCCTTTCTTTAGCAGTGGTTTCCTAGCAGATATTCTACCATGAAGGCCTGATTCACACAGTCTCATCTTAACAGTTCTAGAGATGTGTCTGCTGCAAAAGGTGGCTACTTTGAAGAACCTAGAATATGAAATATATTTTCAGCTGTTTCACACTTTTTTGTTATGTATAATTTCACATGTGTTAATTCATAGTTTTGATGCCTTCAGTGTGAATCTACAATTTTCATAGTCATGAAAATAAAGAAAACTCTTTGATTGAGAAGGTGTGTCCAAACTTTTGGTCTGTACTGTACATATTGGCATAAATTTATGAAGTAATTTTTTTTGTTGTTTTTTTGGATATGTATTATAGCAAAAAGTTTAAATTATATATATATTTTCAAAATTGTTGTTCTTTTTTTGTTTATAGCGCAAAAAACTAAATCCGCAGAGGTGATCAAGTACCACCAAATAAAAGCTCTATTTGTCGGGAAAAAAAGGACATCAATTTTGTGTGGGTACAGAGTCGTACGACCACGCAGATGTCAGTTAAAGCGACGCAGTGCCTTTTTTTCGCAAAAAATGGCCTGGTCATTAAGGGGGCAAATCCTTCCTGGGCTGAAGTGGTTAAACTCTATATAAATGTGCCCCTGCAGGTTATTGCCATAATGTGCTAGTATGTTCATTTAGAGTTCAATACTACTATAAAGGATAAGTTAACCATTAAAGAAAAAATAATAAATGCACATAAATTGCAGTTAAAGATAATGTACATTTATTTTTTTCCCCCCAAGAGCCTGCAAATTATTGCACCCGTTATTAGTGGATCACACGTGCACGGCCAGTTCTCCAGCTTTCGCATGTACCTTTCTGCTGGAGGATCTGTGAATGGATTATGCGCTCACTGACCATAATGCTCCCAGTCCATTGAAGCTACACGTTCATCTGCTGCTGTGTCAGATCAAGGATCGCATTGAATGAATGACATTCCTCTCTACCTGTGTACGCACAGCCATGCTGATCTCAAATGTAACAGCAGTTGCAGGGGAAAGGAACCCCTGCTGTCACAGGGAAAGGGGGAATTAAGGAATAATACCCACATTACCAGTTATAAGGCCCCTTTCACACTGGGGCGGGAGGTGCGCTGATGGTATAGTGACAAATTACGGCGTATTCGGCCGCTAACGGTGCGGTTTTCTGCAGAGGCACATTGCCGGTGGTATTACCGCGGTGTCCCATTGTTTTCAATGGGAAGGAACGGTGGAGGAGTGGTAAACACAATGCTCCTCTCACCGATCCAAAGAAGCTGCTGGCGGGACTTTAGGAGCGGTCCCGCCAGCGCATCGCCTCAGTGTGAAAGCCCTCAGGCTACAGGGCAGGAGTTTTTCAGGTGGTATAAAACTCCTCAGTGTGAAAGGGGTCTAATTGAACATACTGTATGACTAACTTTCCTCATTCTCACATGACAGAATTGGTATCTAGTGATTGCCAGTTCAGGCACCCAAAGATGTTACATTTGGCATTTTGTCAGCCTCATGTAGGTTCCTAGATGCAAATTAGGGCATATTCTACTCCTCAAACCGATCACCTGCATGGAGCATGGGCAATGTGAATGGAAGGGAAGAATATGCAACAGGGCCAGCATTGGCTAGGTTTACACTGATGTAATGCAATTTTGATCTGATTTTCAGTGCAATTTTCAAATGCAGTTGCAGTGCAACTTGTTATAATTCTGATGCAACTATTATGCGATTTTGATACAGCTGCGATTTCTGTGCTGGGGAAGAAAACCTCCTGGAATTGGATGACAATAGAACAGATAAGCAGATAAGTGCCCCATCATTGGCATTATTGGGAAGAATTATCCCCCATCGTGGTGTCAGTGGAAGGAATGATGCTACATTGTTGATGTTAATAGGAGGAACTGTGCCCCAAGGGCCAGATAAAGGCAAACAAAGAGCCATATCTAGCCCATGGGCTGCCGTTTGGAGGCCAATGTTTCAGAGGAGAGAGAGAAGTGAATTCCGAGAATGCCTGGATATACACTATACATTAAACCTATCAGTCTACCTAACATTTTGGCTTCTTTAATATGTTACTATAATTTCAGGTTCATTTTGTTATATACTGTAAATATTTATCATAATTGTATTCTTTCTGTTTATTACCTTCACTACAGAGTTCTCCCTTAAAACCGCCCTTTTCTGTTTGTTAGGTCTTCCTGTGGCTGTGCTTATGTTAGCATCCAAGTCTTTGTTTCATATTATCTATAGATTTTAGAATAATTCTATCAATCAAAATTTTACATTTCTGTGACAAAATCCTTGATCTCATAACTGTCTTTAGTAAATAATAACATCTCTCCACGGCAGCTTCTTTTGCTTTTATTTCCTGGGATGCATCATTGTCATCATTTATCATGGATCCCAGAGAACAGAATGATTTTACTATTTTATATTTATTCTCTCCATAACACATTTCCTTCAATTTTTTACCTGCTCTTTTGTCCTTGTCACAGTCATGTACTTTGTATTTCATAAATTCACCTTCAATCCAGCTTTCTCTGAATCTTTTACTGCTTTGGTCATCATTTCAGAAAGTCCTAGTTTCTTTTAATTACCAGTACACTATATCACAAAAATGTAAAGGCTGTTTTCAGGATAAAACGTATTGATTATTCAATACAACTTTATTGGGTTATTTTTCATATACCACACCCTTTTAATAACATTGGATATGTTTTTTCTAATTTATTATTATTTTTCCTAATAAGGTAGCAATCTGGCAAATAAACAGCAAAGAGACGTTTCAAAAGGGAAAGTTAAGTGTCACTTTCATTTTATATGTAAAAAAAAAAAATGCGAATGGTGCGCTTATTCAATAATGTGCCATAAAGTAATATACTCAAAGAATTAATATGATGAGTATCCAAACATACAAATAAATAAATAAATGTGAATAAAGTCCAACTAAAGCCCCATGGTAGGAGTTAGTTCATATAAAGGCAAAAATCTCATAGGAATTACTTGATAGAAGAAAAAACAGATAAAACATCTATCCAAACATCGACTGTTAAATTTATGAATTGGCTGCTCACCTCCAACAATGACCCAAAGGTCAAACAAGGCTCATCAGATAGTCAGATAAGGAATCCTGCTGATGGATCTGTAAAGGCGTCCAGGTTCCAGGTGAAGACGAAGAACTACATCCAAAACTTGGCATCAAAACATCTTGGGTAATTCCACATATAGAGGAAACAGCTCGCTCCAACGAATGACACTTCTTGTATAAATGGCGCTCAAAGGAAACAAAGAACAGCCATAGTGCAATATTGACAAATGAAAAGTAAATTTATTTAGAAAAAAAAACTGCTTACATCAAGTAAGGATAAAAACTGCATTTTAATAGCAATGGGATTAGTGACACACAGGCCTCCTCACCGTACTTCTGTTAAACACCACCAGAACTAATGTCACAAGGCTCCAACTGATGTGTTGCATCACTAGTCACGTGACTTCCTCAGGGATCATTTCCAGTATGTTGTATGTTTGGATACTCATCATATTCATTCTTTGAGCATATTACTTTATGGTACATTATTAAATAAGTGCACCATTCCCATCTTTTTTTTTTACATTTATTACGCAGTGTTTTTTGAGTACACTACTAAGTGGTTGCAGCTAATTCACGGTCACTATACATGTACTATATATATTTTTTTTTTATGAGTTTATTTTCACTATATTCAATGGAAGCGGATGGTTTATATTTCCTTTAAAATTAGAACATAGTAGCGCGCACGTTTTTCAACTATTTCCTGCTGCTGCCATTGTCAGCACTATATTAAACTGTAGGTTTTTCGTTACATGCAGTGTACAGTGCTGTGTTTGGGGAGAAGTATGGTGACTTCCCGTCTTCTATCAGAACTTAGTCAATATGAGAACTTCTCAGCCATTCACCAGAAGTCTTGAATTTTTATGAACAAATGTAAGACTTTCTCTGTCTGAGGTAGAGAGGTGGGGGGATGATGCCACAATTCTCACCTCTCACCAGAAGTGCTCAGCCTGACTCGATTTTGTTTCAGCAGCAGATGGGAAGTCCCGCTATCACTGCTGTAACACCGTGCTGTACACTGTAGGTAGCAAAAGCTACCTACAGTTTATACAGCAGTATCAGAAGCTGCAGTAATTAGTAAAATAAATAGTTTGTTTGGATTAGCTTGGTCCAAATTAACTATTTAAAGTAAAAGGAAAGGTGGTTAGACTCTATGCACATGTGGGCGGGACCACTTGCTTTGAACATCGGGGCACCTTTCATGCGCATGCATGCTCATTAATGCCCGGAATAGGCGGAGACCGCATTTATGTGAAAATCAAACATTTTGGCGCTACCCGGTGCTTGGAGATATGTATACTGTGTGCAGCACTTAAATGTACAGAGTTCCTCAGTGAAACACACTGTTTTGTGTTACTATACACCTTCCTTGATGAATGTTTCATTAAGGAGGGACACCGCTGAGCCTATGCTCTCTCCACCAGTCCAGCATACTTCTGCTACTTCACTCGCAGTGACAGAGTGGAATTCTACCTCATGCATGCACTTACTTAACTTCTTCACTCTTCTGCACCATGCTGCTAAGCTATGGGTCTTTGGGTTCAGTCCCAATAACTTCAGGGCACAAACCGCTGGGGGGGAAGCTAGATCATTGACCCCCTCACTACCAGAGGACCCTCTGCCATTCCAGGTACCATGCTTCATGAGCAGCTTCTTTGTACTTAGCACTAGTCTCTGGTTTCCCCCTAAAGACTACAATCTTCCTCTACTCGTCTTGCAGAGTAAACGCTCTTGTAGTGGCCTTGCTTCATATACCCCACATGTGATTTGCTGACCCTGTTCTTTCATATGCCAGAGACCATCATGCACCCCTTTGGAATTACTTTAGACCAGGCTTGAGGTGGGATGGGGAATCTTGCTGTTAAATTCTGCCTATTTTTAGGGCTAATAGGCATCTACTGTCAAAGGCATGGAAAGTTGGCCACTGCAATGGGGGACATGTAACAATGCAATTTTAAAATATACTGTACAGTGGGAAAACGTTTTTTCATGCAGCTTTAAGGGCAACATTGAAACAAATCCTTTAAATAAGAGGTTATCTTAAAGCTGTGCTTGGTGGAGTATGATTTTTACTGACAGTACTAGTGAGTGACAGTGTTCATTAACAGCTCATATTTGGCTGTAACATTGATTTATTTCTTTTAGAAGTAGCTTGATTTACATACTGCAGCAGCACCCCAATCTGATTCCTTTCAGTTTGTAAAATCGTAAAAGCAGCTTTTTTCAGGTAGCTTTAGCAGTGACACTACTAGAGAAAAAGATTACAGGCAGGTGTTTTTTTACTACAGGAATTAAGAGACCACAGATGACACAGCAGTGTCAAATTGACCATTAACAGGACAATTTTAAATTGCAAGGTTAGGGCTCATTTAGGAGAGAAAAAAGAACACAGGCTATGGCTTTTCAACTAGATTTAAGATACTGCAGAGGATAAAGCAGTGTAAAATTGGCTAACAGCAAGACAAAATTAATCAGGGATAATAGGCCTAACTGGTGTATGCAGAACTTTTATTTATCCATGGGGACCGTGTGGTACATTGTATATGAGTGATATAATATGAGGTAGCACAGATGAACACTGTTTTTACACTTAGTTTTTTTCCTTTCAAATGTTGCAATAGTATGCTGCAAGCTACTGTAAAAACAGCTTAAATAACAAATAGACAGTAATAAGTGAACGCTTTAAGCATACCAAACTTAAAATAGGCAATATCAACATGGCCTCTAGATTGGGCGCTGGAGGTAGGTCAGCAGGAGAAAGAGTAGGACTTGTTACTCTCTCATGGTCAGCAGAATACTTTGCGTACAGCTTCCATCCCTGTAAGGCAGAGTCAGCAAGATTTTTATTTTTTTTGCTTAGGCACTTTGTGGTGAATAGGGTCTTTTATGCTCAAATGCCAGCATTTGAGCCATCAAAGAGAGGGAGCAATTATTATCACCATCCCAGAGGGAGCCCAAAATACATCACTTTGAGAAGGTGTTGCATTACAACTTTTTTGCTGCATTTCTTGATTGTGGCAGTATCCCCTCTGATGTCTTATGTCTCTCAAATTCTCTGACTACTGAATGAAGGAGTTTTTTTTCAAGCCACTGGAACCAGGCCCAGTTGCAGGAAGCACTCACAGTCAGCCTCCGAAGCACATGATTTTTGACTACATAATGTCCAGAGCTGTTGCAAACACTTTCAGAAGTGGATTATTAGTTGTCAAGGTTGGACCACTGGCCAGAGCTTGCACCCTATGTGGTAGAGATTTTGGTTTGCCTTGAAGTCAGTATGCTGTCTGAAAGGGCCTTCAATGCAACAGGAAGTTTTGCTATGGAGAAATAAATCTGCTTGTCCCCTAACAGTGTAAACAGGTTCACGTTATATAAAATGACTACAAAACCCCTGTTGCCGGCTCTTGCCTATATCCTAATAAAGATGCTAAACAGTGTTTCAAGGTTAAGGGCAAACATCAGCAAAAATCAAGTGTGGAATCCTGTGACATAGGTTGCCTGCTCTCCTGCAAATCAGGTCGGACCAGGTCTGACCTTTTTTTAAGGTCCAAGTTTAGATAAATATGGTTTTCAATGCTCTGTCCTGTATCTGACAATCTCCTCTTGGTAAATTACCCTGTCACATGCTCTCCCAAAGAAAACTATTAGCTTTTGTGCTAATGCACATTGCCCAGGCATATTCTACTGTTGTTATTATTTTAATGAAAAGGCCTTTAAAAAACCTATTGCAGATAGCATATGTGCCATGTGAAGAAAACACGTGCAGCCTGTTATCCCAGAAGTGCATGATGCAGTTTGTCAGCTGTAACCCCTATGATCCCCCATTCGAGAAGAAGTACAATATGGTTACTGTGTCCCCATCCCTTTACACTGGGGGGGGGGGGTACTTTTCCAAAACACCAATTATTGGTACTTTTAAGCCAGCTGAACACCAATTATTGGTACTTTTAAGCCAGCTGTCCTCATTTCAAAGGCCACACAGTACATTATAATACAGGGAATTTGGATTGGCGAATTCCTGCAATAATTTGCTAGGACTAAAATCCTCAAACATGCATGTTTCACCTTGAATCCATGGTAGCGGTATAATCAAAGTTTATCTCTATTCATACAAGATCTCCCTTTAAATGTTATTGTGCATTGTGTCTTCGACCATATGATCTACCATTCTTATCTTAAGGTTGTTAAAGGGGGGGTTATCAAGATTGTTGACTTGGGGCCATTACACATTAGCAACTTTGTAGCAGAGATTTAAAGCAGCTACAAATGTATTCTTTTATCTGGCTATATGTAACAATGCTTCTCTGGGTAGTTGCAAATTGCTGGTATACCATGGCAGCTACATTGGACAACATAAGCTGGCTATTGGGTGGCAAAAATTCTGCAAAAAGACAATTGTTCCACAATCCACCTAAACATCATTTAGAATTTTTTTGACACATTGATAATAATTCACGTATTACTAGCAACAACAAAAACCATTCCTTCTACAAAATCAATTGTGTGACATGGACATTAGCTTAATATTTGGGGATAGGTCCACTTTAATAAGGGGCATATACGGCTCTAGATCTTTATGATCAACTGCGATTAATAGAAAAATCTGTATATGATTTCACCTGACTTTATTCGGTTTATTCGGAATAATACACCTTTAAAATAAGTGGATCTCTGAGTTAGTTGCTTTGCTGTCATGGTGTGCTTTATTATTTAGTGCATTATTAAAGTGACACTATAGATTTTTTTTAATTTTCTTTTTAAATAACAAACATGTCTACTGTGCAGCTCGTTTTGAACAGTGTGGCCCCGGACTCTGTTCTCTGGGTTCCCTGTCGGCTCTCTCGGCTCCTCTCTGCATCAGATAACCCCCTCTGGGAAGCGCTCTCCCAAGTGGGTTACCTTGCAGGCACACTCCCCAGTCCTGCATTCGACGTCCATAGCTGCCAAATAGAGGACTCGGCCTCGCCTTCAGTGCCCACGTCATTGGATTTGATTGACAGCAGTGAGAACCAATGGCTGCGCTGCTATCAATGTACTCATTAAAGAGCCGAGAACCCCGGGCAAAGATCCAGCGCGTTCTCAACGTAGGACTTTCCAGGGCTCAGGTAAGTAAAACGGGGGGGCTGGGGGGCCAGTAATAGTCAGATGCTTTTTCACCTTAATGCATAGGATGCATTAAGGTGAAAAAACAAGAGGGTTTACAACACCTTTAAGCTAGAGCAAGTATATAGTAGGTTACATTATAGCTATACAGCAAGTATATACAGTATTAGGCGGTGTTGTAAGACTATAGCACCAGTATGACGGTTGGTCAGTAAACATTTTCAGATGGGTGTCAAGGAAGTTCTGTTTTGGCTTTTTCCATTTTAACCCACCATATAAATGTACATTTATACATTTCACGTGTATGTTATCACTCACAACACCCATTGATTATTTAACCCAAGCAATCGTTTTATAGCAATTTTATTCAATATTGGTCAGGATTTCATAGCAGTATATGAGAAATTAAATATATATATATATTTTTTTTAAATTGAACACATAATTTATTGTAAATGCAAGACCAAAAAATAGTACTTTACTAGTTCTAGTCTTCTGATGATAACATGCTTTGTACGATGGTTCTCGTTTTGTCATGCAGCATGGAAAGTGCATATCTGTTCAAGTGTTTGGACAACAGGGCATCATTTTAACCAGAAAATACAACTCTGCATAGAGAATGGTTATACAAGAGGAACCTTTGCAGACTTGTAATTAGTATCAATCAATCTGACAATGCTGTTGACATCTTTATTACTTTAAGTACACTAATGAAATACTTGTGCATTCAAATATAAAGATTGATAGGCAGATAGACAGAATGAACTTCCCCATAGAGGATTATTTGGAATTATCTTTTAAAATGAAAACAAAAAATGAACAAGCCCAATTCTATAGAACAAAGCCAACATCACATTTGCACGGTTTTAGTTAAGCAATTTGTCTAGGAGAAGAACATGTAACAGAATTTCAATATTGATGTTTTTAATGCCCAATAAAATACATTCAGCTTATTGTATAATGAAGAAACCTATAGCAACCGATCTAATTAATGAGCTTAGACCTGGAAAAGATAAATTCTGATTGATTGCTCTTTGTTATTGGATTTTACACAGTGCTCTTTGTCTCGTTTGAAGAATGCTTATTCATAACTGATGTCAGAAAGCATTCGCTGTTTTATATAAAAAATAGCTGTGCACAGAGTATTAATCTGTTCAAATGTTGATCTTTTGAGCATTTGAAATAGGTAGTGCTGGATTTTCTTGTCCGGGCGTTATGCCGATACTTATTAGATGGGTAGATGAAAAATCAAATTGCACAATGACAAGATCTATCTGTGTATGTGACTTTTCCTTAGAGGAATATTTGGAATTCTTATCTGCATAATCTGAAGGCTTTGCAAGTGTGCAAAACATCTGAGCAGTTCCACTTATTATTCCACTATATTAATGTATAGTCAAACCTGTTTAAGATCAAGTGCTCAAGTTCATGTACAAGTGAAAAAAGTATTAGGTTGGAAAAATCCTATACTATAAAATGAAATGTATATACCTCAGAGAAAAGTAACATTACTGTTCCAGGCACAAAAGGGCTTACACTGCTTTTACAGGTTGTGTTGCAATTGCAATCGTGTATTATGAACACTTCTGTTTGTGTCTAAGAAATCATCAGCAGCCAAATGGCATCTCTTTATTTCAGTGTCAGGCTTCATGGCCACTCTTTATCTCAGAGTTGGTTTCATAGACAGCAGATTCTATCTTCTGCACATTATTTCCCCCTGACGTAGGTTACAACATATATCTCTCCAACCAATTGTTTTCTATAAAGGCTTACAAAATACATAGCACCTCATGTGCTGTTGAGTTGTGACCTTACATATAAATGTTGTATAAAACACAAATCAAATGCATACTGTAGATACAAAAACCTCTACATGAACCCAAAAGCAGACAGTTTTTTTAATGCTTATAAAGTGCCTCCCCAAAATTAGGATATTTATTACCCCCCAATTACTTGGGACACATGAATTGTAGCCATAGTCTACTGTTATTTTTTTTTTTTATTATTTTAATTTTCTCTTTGTATATTTTATTTCATTGTTAATAATTTATGTATTTTAAGTTGTTGTCCAGTTTAAAGCAGTAAAAGTCCGTTTACCTCCTAAGCTACTACCTTATGGCTCCAAATTAAGTCAGCAGCACTCTTATGTGCCCCACATCTGCTATTAGCAGCAACCTGGATGGACTTCCATGTGGAAGGTGTGTAAACCAAACTTCAAAAGGGATCCACATAGATGCTACTCCCACTCTTTTCTCTGCAACTCCTCAGTAGGAATCATAACAATTGGAGACCTATTTCATTAAGTGAACCTTAAAAGCTATCAACAACTCTCCACAACCTATCATTTATCCAGCACAGACTGTTACATCTTCCTCAGGATCCACCACATACACTCTACACTACCTACCTCTACAGAAATGATCCCCATCGACTTGCTTTCATTCTACATTCAATCTGCCAATAAATCCAAGGGAATTTCCCACATCTACAACCTCTTCTTCCGGCCTACATCCACATAAAAATCTACCCATATGGTCTACTGGGAATCAAAACTACAAACCTCCTTCCCTTAAGAAGTGTGGTATCGCCTTGAGGCAATTTAATTCGCATTTGTAGCGCTATATAAGTTACTCACCCATTTTCTCAGTACCATTCGGCTCCCTACTATTTTTTTCCAAAAATGTATCTCACTGGGTAACCTTAATTAAAATCATATATGGTACTACATGCCTGACATGCTAGCCTAGCACGCATCTTTCCATCCCACTCTCCGAAATGTTGGAGGAACTGTGATGCAATTGGCAATTTTTTTTACATATGGTGGGACTGTCCTATCATAACCCTTATAAACAATATATAGTGCAGCGCTAAATGTTAAAATTAGTGAACTGGTGAAGTGATCACAAAATGAATAGATCAAGTATATCAAATATATATGGTGGTGAGACAAAAAAAAAATACAATGATATAAAGTCCATATATGGTGAAGTGATCACAAAATGAATAGATCAAGTATATCAAATATGTATAGTGGTGATGATTCAAACAAAAAAACTGCAAATATATAATATTGCAAAACTTAGTGCTGTGGATGTGTTGAAATCACTAGAACAAATAGGTGACCCTATTTGAGTCAAACAATGATAGGTCCCAGTGAAAAAAGGGTGAGTAAATCAATGTCCTATTTTCAAAGGAAAGAATGCATCAGATGGTGGTTTAGTAGCTGGAAATGTGCTGCTCTCCTACAGGAAAAATGGTGACATCAAACCAAAAGGAACCACAGAACAGTGATGGGATAGAAAGGAAATTCTCCACCTTCCAAGTAAACTGCCTCTTACTGAAAGGGAAGATCCCAACCAGAGATCTTCTGTTGGCGTGTGGCTTTCAAACCCAGCCTAGAGGTCTATGTAGCAGGATATCGTTAACCCGATGTCAGATGGATCTCCCACCGCTCACAAATGGTCAGGTATGAATGCAGCCAAGTGAGGAAGGAAAGAAGGCTGACATTTCCTTCCTCCCTTGTATTAATGTGCATAACGAAGCCAAGGAAAGGTGGAAAGATCTCCAAAAGGCATCAAATTACAGATTAGACATTCTTATATGTCAAAAAAAGTTAGATTTTATTTCCATCATTTACACTTTCAAAAGAAAACAAAAAAATTGTGTCTGCAAAAGTTTGGGCACCCTGCAGAGTTAATATCTTGTACTGCCCCCTTTGGCAAGTATCACAGCTTGTAAATGCTTTTTGTAGCCAGCCAAGAGTTTTTCAATTCTTGTTTGAGTTATCTTTGCCCATTCTTCCTTACAAAAGTCTTCCAGTTCTTTGAGATTTCTGGGCTGTCTGTCACACACTGCTCTTTTAAGGTCTATCCATAGATTTTCAATTATGTTGAGGTCAGGAGATTGTGAAGGCCATGGCAAAACCTTCAGTTTACGTCTCTTGATGTAATCCCCCGTGGATTTTGAGGTGTGTTTAGGATCATTATCCATTTGTAGAAGCCATCCTCTATTTAACTTCAGCTTTTTCACAGATGGCATCAAGTTACCATCCAAAATTTGCTGAAATTTTATTGAATCCATTTTTCATTCTACTCGTGAAATGTTCCCTGTGCCACTGGCTGCAATACAACCCCAAAGCATGATTGATCCACCCCCATGCTTAACAGTTGGAAAGAGGTTCTTTTCATTAAATTCTGTGCCCTTTCTTCTCCAAACATACCTTTGCTCATTCCGGACAAAAAGTTCTATTTTAACCTCATCGGTCCACAGAACTTGTTTCCAAAATGCATCAGGCTTGTCTATATGTTCATTTGCAAAGTTCAAACGCTGATTTTTGTGGTGAGGACGTAGAAGAGGTTTTCTTCTGATGACACTTCCATGAAGACCATATTTGTACAAGTATCTCTTTAGAGTGGAATAGTGTACCACAACTCCAGTGTCTGCCAGATCTTTCTGGAGGGATCGTGCAGTCAAACGTGGGTTTTGAATTGCTTTTCTCACAATCCTGCGAGCTGTTCTGTCTGATATTTGTCTTGGTCTTTCAGATCTTGCTTTAACTTCCACTGTTCCTGATGACTGCCATTTCTTAATTACATTCCAAACAGAGGATATTGACATCTGAAAACACTTTGCTATCTTCTTATAGCCTTCTCCAGCTTTGTGAGGGTCAACTATTTTCAGTTTCAGTTTTCTACACAACTGCTTAGAAGAACCCATGGTGCTGATTGTTGGGGCAAGGTCAGATGAGTCTGGGCATTTAAAACCTTTGAGATTGACATCACCTGGTCTTCCCAGATGATGATTGAGAACAATCCATGACACTGGCAGGTCTCAGCTTCGCAAAGGGGGCAGTGCACACTATAAATTCTGCAGGGTGTCCAAACTTTTGCAGATGCCATTTTTTTGTTTTTCTGTAATTTTGAAAGTGTAAATGATGGAAATAAAATCTAACTTTTTTTGACATATTATAAGAATGTCTGAACTGTAATTTGATGCCTTTTGGAGATGTTTCCATCTTTCCTTGGCTTTGTTATACACATTAATACACATTTTTACCTGGGGTGCCCAAACTTTTGATCCCCACTGTATATATATATATATATATATATATATATATATATATATATATATAGTTATAATAAGGGCATTTTCTCATGCCACAAAATGTGTGAAAAATGCGCCAAATTGTGTCTATCCAAAAGTGTGCCAAAGTTGGCTACAGAAAAGGGTACAGGAGCTACTTTTGTGCATTTTTACCTCAGAGGGCAACCAATTCAATTGAATAGTGTTCACATACATGGCAAAATGTGCAAAAAAGAACATATAAAACAAATGATCTGACGCCGATAAATGGGGCCTTAGAGGAGTCTTAGAAACTGTGGGCCAGATTCACAGAGCGAGTACGCCGGTGTATCTACTGATACGCCAGCGTTCTTTCAAATTACCCGCGTCGTATCTTTAGTTTGAATCCTGAAACCAAGATACGACGGCATCTGGGTTCGATCTGACAGGCGTACGGCTTCGTACGCCTTCGGATCGTAGGTGCAATACTTCAGCGCCCGCCGGGTGGAGTTTGCGTTGTTTTCCGCGTCGGGTATGCAAATTAGCTTTTTCCATCGATCCACGAAGGTACGCGCGGCCGTTGCATTCTCTTACGTCGTCGCTAGTCGGCTTTTCCCAGCGTATAGTTATTTTGCGGCGTATAGATACACTTGCCATGTTAAAGCGGTTCTCCACCCTAAAGTGGAGTCCCGCTGATCGGAACCCTCCCCCCCTCCGGTGTCACATTTGACACCTTTCAGGGGGGAGGGGGGTGAAGATACCTGTCTAAAGACAGGTATTTGCACCCACTTCCGGCCACACGCTACGGGCAAAAGACGGGTTTTTCTGACTTCCTGTCTGTCGCCCGTTGTGTACTGGGAACACTCGGCTCCCAGCACACAGCGTGTGAGCCAATCGGCGGGCGCAGCGCGACTCGCGCATGTGCCGTAGGGAACCGGGCAGTGAAGCCGCAGCGCTTCACTTCCTGGTTCCCTCAGCGTGGATGGCGGGGGGAGCAGCAGAGAGACGAGCGATCGCTCGTCCTCTGCTGCAATCGGCGCTGGACTCCAGCGCTGGCTTTTAATATTTTTTTCCCATGGCACATCCGCTTTAAGTATGGCCGTCGTTCCCGCGTCGAAATTAGAATTTTTTTTTTGCGTAAGTAGTCCGTGAATAGGGATGGACGTAACTCACGTCTAAGTTCAAAAAATGACGTTGTTGCGACGTCATTTCGCGCAAAGCACGGCGGGAAATTTAGGAAACGGAGCATGCGCAGTTCAATCAGCGCGGGGACGCGCTTCATTTAAATGAATCACGCCCCCTAATCGCCAATTTGAATTCCGCCGCCAGGAATACACTATGCCGCCGTAACTTACGGCGCGAAATCGCTGAGAATTCGAAATTCTGCCAGGTAAGGTAGGGCGGCGTAGGGTATCACTGATACGCGGCGCAAGTGTAAATGTCTGTGAATCTGGCCCTATAAGTATTATGGGAGTTTTATAGTATTGTAGTAGTGTTTGCTTCTGACCTGAATTTGTTTGTAAACATCTAGAATGCAATGGTTGAATTCTGATTTTAATTTCATTTGGATACCAAAAACAAATCAAAAGCAACTTGGAAGCATCTCAAAGTCATTCTTTCCTAAAAGCAACCTACAACCAATTTGCTTGTGGGCGTGAAACTCATGCACACTAACCCTAAAGGCTTGTGTACTTGAACATTTGCTTGCTTTTCCTCCCGCTGCAAATCAATGTGAATGCAAAAGTAAAAACAATTCAGATGGAACTCAGAGTGAACCTAAAAGCAGCTTAAATAAATCTTGAATGCATGCAAGGTATTCCTATACACACAAACTCTAAACTTTATTTTAGCCCAGTAATATGGTATACATTTTGTGTGCATGCCCCTACTGGGCACTTCTACTGCCTTTCTGCCCAGGCAGAATGACAATTGCGAAGTCCTGCAACACAGTACCCAAAGAACATTTTTATAAAAAAATCACACAAATAGAGCTTTCTTTTGGTGGTATTTAATCACCACTGGGTGTTTTATTTTTTGCTTAACCGGTTGCTGACCGCCGCATGTATATGTACGTCCACAGAATGTCACGTACAGGCATATGGGCGTACATGTACGTCCCTGCCTTTCCGCGGGTCGGGGGCTACATGCGGCGGTCGGAAAGCCGCGGGGAGCGATCCGGGACAAGGGCGTGGCTATTTGTTTCTAGCCGCCCCCTCGCGATCGCTCCCCAGAGCTGAAGAACGGGGCCGTATGTAAACACGGCTTCCCCGTGCTTCACTGTGGCGGCTGCATCGATCGAGTCATCCCTTTTATAGGGAGACTCGATCGATGATGTCAGACCTACAGCTACACCCCCCTACAGTTGTAAACACACACTAGGTGAAGCCTAACTCCTTCAGCGCCCCCTGTAGTTAACTCCCAAACTGCAACTGTCATTTTCACAATAAAGAATTCAATTTAAATGCATTTTTTTGAAAATGACAATGGTCCCAAAAATGTGTCAAAATTGTCCGAAGTGTCCGCCATAATGTCACAGTCACTAAAAAAATCGCTGATCGCTGCCACTAGTAGTAAATTTTTTTTTATAAAAATGCAATAAAAATATCCCCTATCTTGTAAACGCTATAAATTTTGCGCAAACCAATCGATAAATGCTTATTGTGATTTTTTTTACCAAAAATATGTAGAAGAATACGTATCGGCATAAAACTGAGGGAAAAAAAATGTATATATGTTTTTGAGGGATATTTATTACAGCAAAAAGTTAAAAATATTGAATTTTTTTCAAAATTGTCGCTCTATTTTTGTTTATAGCGCAAAAAATAAAAACCGCAGAGGTGATTAAAAAATCAAAAAATGACGCCAATTTTGTTTGGGAGCCACATCGCACGACCGCGCAATTGTCTGTTAAAGCGACGCAGTGCCGAATCGCAAAACCTGGCTTGGGCATTTAGCTGCCTAAAGGTTCGGGGCTTAACCGGTTAATAAACCAATAAAGACGTAAAATTGTGTGTGTGTGTGTGTGGGGGTAATTTTTCATAGTTTATTATAACATTTTGCAAAGAGGTAATTTTTCTCCTTTACTGGTGTGTGCTGATAAGGCTGCTTTGATGGGAATTGATTGGCACTAATTGGATGCATTGATAGGCACTGGCGAGGCTGCACTTGTGGGCACTGATGAGGAGGCACTGATGAGTGACGATAACCAGCTTTTGTTTACATCCGTGATCAGCTGTGATTGGACATAGCTGATCACATGGTAAAGATTCACTGATTGGCTCTTTACCTCAATCTGTGATTGCTGTACCTGCCATTCCGCTATAGCGCATTTGGCAAGTGGTTAAAGTTCTAAAGCTTGAACATTTTTTTAATTTAATGCATTCTATGCATTAAGGTAAAAAAAATGTAGGCATCAGTATTGTCCCCCCCATTCCCCCTTTTACATACCTGAGCCTTCAGTTCATTCAGCGCTGTGCATGTCTTCAGCTCTTCTCTTCCCTCACTGCCATGTCGCAATGACTTTGCTGGGGCACTGAGACAGAGATTAGGGGCCAGAAGTGACAGCAGGGGACCAGAGAACCAGGGACAGACATGTCTGTTATTTTATTTTTTTTATGTTTCCTTTATAATCAAGTTAACCTTTTGTCTGTTTTCTTATAAATGCCAGTCTCATTAACTGTTTAACCTCCCTGGCGGTATGATTCTTTCAGAAAAAACATGCTGAAAGCGGTACAATTATTTGCAAGGAAATTTGGCGTTTTATATTGTAGGCCTGTAATTTTTAGAAATAACTCACTTAAATCTGACCAAACAAGATTCTAATAGGCATCCCGTGTATGACATTTTTTTAAAAACAAAATTATAAATTATAATATAATAAATAACTATAAATAATTATATCAAATAATAATATAATTATAATAAAAATTATTCAATAATGTAATCAAATCAAAATCACTGAAATTTGCTCAGTTGCAGAATTGTCGTTGTCATTATTTTTTTTTTTTATGACGAATTTACCCACAAATCGCTATCGCACAATTCTGCAAGTGATTATAATTTATTATCGCTGTTTTCTAGCTGATCTAAAACTATTTTTGACATAAAGGGACACTTTTGGTTGCTATGGACAATCTACAGTTTGCAGGGAGAAAAAAAGGTTTTTATTATATAAAATGACATGCAGGACACTGGGCAGACCATTAGGGACAAGGGGGATGTGTTTTTTTTACATACAGTACTGTAATCTATAAGATTACAGTATACTGTATGTAATGTGTTTGTTTACTTTTTTGAATTTGGCGCCGTTCTCCGTCCCCGTGCGTCGTAACGTCGCAGGGAACGGAGATCGGCGGCACAGGAGGACGCTGTGTGAATCGAGCGAGGTCCCGCTCGCTCACACAGCGCGGTGGCATCGCTGGATCCAGGGACAAGGTAAGTAAACACTCCCTGTACATCCAGCGAGGCAAGCCCGAGTCTGACTCGGGGGTTACCGATTTTAGCCCAAAAATCTCACCCCGAGTCAGACTCGGGAACACCGCTCAGGAGGTTAACCAGTTCCTGACTGGCTCACATCTATTTACGGGGCAGAATGGGTCCCCTGCACGAAACCCCGTATGGGGTTTCCTTTAAGATCTACCAGAGGGCATGCGCACACCCGCTGCACGGTGAAGGACCCCATGTGCATGGCTGGTGGTCACGATCGCGTGTGGCTGGGGGCGATGCGCGATCGCATGCACGAGTGCCAGCACAGGGATTTGTGTGTGTAAATAGTGCGCCCCCTAGTGTTAACACCTTCCCTACCAGTGATATTTACACAGTAATCAGTGCATTTTTTTAGCACTGATCAATGTATAAATGTCAATGGCCCCAACAATGTGTCAAGTGTCCGATCTGTCCATCACAATGTGACAATACCACTGAAAATCCCATATCACCGTCATTACTAGTAAAAAAAGACATAAAAATGCTATAAATCTTTCCCATAGTTTGTAGATGCTATAACTTTTGTGCAAACCAATCAATATACGCTTATTGCGATTTTTTTACCAAAAATATGTATAAGAATATATATTGGCCTAAACTGATGATGATTTTTTTTTTTTAAAACAGGTATTTATTATAGCAAAAAGAAAAAGGAGAGGCTAGTATGCACATTAGCTGTTATCCTAAAACAAACGCTCATGAAAATTATTTTTTGTAACCACCTTGCTTTAAAGTGAACCTTTCCATCCCCAAGTATGTAAATATAGGGGCACCTTCATGATATGTCCCATCAGCTGTCTCCAGCATATGTACCCCAAGCTACATTTTAAATTGTATTGTTACTGATATGCAAGATTTTGGTCAAAACAAAGTCCATAGCTAAAGCTGATCAGTAACTGATCGGCCTAAATTCACTACATACAGTAAGTTGACCTGTTGGTCCCCTCCCACCCGACATCCTTCTAACGAAAAGAATCGAGTGAGTCAAATGGAAATTTTTCTGCTTTTATTTATTTTTTTTAACCAGAAAAAACAAGTTTATTGAGATGTATTCAAGGCATACAAATTATACAGTACAGAAGCTCCACCTTATCCTATTATACAAAAGATACAGTCAGTATTCAAGCCAACCTGCAGTGACATTTCAATCCAAGTATACGCACACAATATTAGATTCAATCAGCATATTTATAATAGGCATTAGATATCCCACATCAGTTTCACTTACTCAAAAACCAACCCCCTGCTCTCCGCCTTCCAACTCCAATATTTCCCCCTCAAATTATACAGTACACTTTTCCCCATCCTCCAGCCACCGGTCCCAAACATTAGAAAATTTCTCTTGGCGACCCCTATGCATATAGATAATTTTCCTATAAGGCAATACGGCATTTATTTCCTTCTTCCAGTCCCTTAGTGACGGGGCCGTTGCTCGCAACCACGCCTTGGCCACTACCTTCCTTTTCTGCTTTTATTTTAATATAGCATTGATAGAGGAATCTTTTTTTTTTTTTTCAAACTGATCTGTAGGCAAGTCCTCCACAATAAAGTTACCTCAACTCTAGCTAATCTCCCAGATATTATTTAAAACAACCAATTATTTTTAATATTCCTGAAGACCTGTAGTGAATCATAGCACAATGGGGAGTAAGGAGGTGTACTCTAGGCATAAAAAAAATATATAGGGAATGGTGGCAGTGTCATATAAGCGACTATGGCAGGTGCTTTGAAGTAGTATGGAGGTAGTCATCAGAATTTGCTCCAGAGAAGGGCTTTAACATTATTTGAAAACATTGGGAAGTGTTCTGTATATGTACTCAGGGAAGGCCATACTTAGGTCCCAATTTTTTTAAATTCTTCTGTGTTTTTATTTCTCAACAGGACTGTTTTTCGAAAATTCCACTATAGCCCATATTCATTAAATTGTCAACTCAAGTAAAAATAGCACTAGAATTTTTATTTAATATTCTGGACTTCTAGAGTGTTGGATATTTTACTTGAGTTAATATACATATTATAGTTGAAAAGGATCATTATTTTACCTTCGAAAATAAATCCTTGAATGTGTGGAGTTGAAAGTACCAGGTTATTTCAAATTACTAATGTACTACTTTCTTTGAGCATGCCATTCAATTCATATTTTTTAAGTTCTATTCATCAAAGTCTCAAATTTGACATGCAATGACTTACACAATGCTTAAGAATATACTGTATACCTAAACTGCCAGAAAAGTATAGAATTGCAAAAGAGAAATACTGAATATTAAATAAAAAAAAAATATATATATATATAAAGTTTGAAACATTAACCGTGAAGCTAAGAGAATTTCGAAATTGGTCAAGACCTAAGCCTAAATTAAACATGTTCTTTTTTTTTTCTTTCAAAAATTAGTTTGAGAATAAAGTTCCAAGAGAAAATGTATTTGGACTTGACATTTAATTCAAAATAGAAAAATAGTTCCTTGTAAGTATAGTGACACATTCAACCAAATTCCATAATAACTCAGAAACCAATAATGGAAGACTCATCTAAAGATGCATGCTTTTAAAGGGTAACTAATGATTGGGGTTGAATAAATAGTAAATCCACTCTATCAGTGATATACAATAGTAAAGCACATACTATGGGGTTGCTTCACCAGGTGTATATTCCTAAACTATTTCACATATAATGTTAAAAGGAGTCCATAGGATCACTTAAAGGAGTGGTAAAGGTACATTTTTTTCCCTAAATAGCTTCCTTTACCTTAGTGCAGTCCTCTTTCACTTACCTCATCCTTCGATTTTGCTTTTAAATGTCCTTTTTTCCTCTGAGAAATCCTCACTTCCTGTTCTTCTGTCTGTAACTCCACACAGTAATGCAAGGCTTTCTCCCTGGTGTTGAGTGTCATGCTCGCCCCCTCCTTTGGACTACAGGAGAGTCAGGACGCCCACTAACACACAGCTCCTTTCTCTATCTGCAACGTAGAGAGCGTCCTGACACTCTTCCTGGGGAAATACTAAAAGTAACGACAGCGACAATTCTGCAACTGAACAAATGTCAGTGTTTTTGATTTGATTACATTTTTATTATTATTATATTATGATTTGTTATAATTATTTATTATATTGTAATTAATAATTTTGTGTTTCAAACTCTATCATACCTGGGATGTCTTCTAGACTCTTGGTTGGACAGATTTAAGTGAGCTATTTCTAAGAATTACAGGCCTACAATATAAAACGCCAAATTTCCATGCAAAATAATTGTACCGCTTTCACCATCAAAAACCTGACATACCACCAGGGAGGTTAATGGTGTAATTTGCCAACAATTGTAAACACTTTTTTTCCCTCTGTAAACGTCATTCCTGCTGCTGCATCACAGAGATGCGCCCCTTTGCAGATAGGATTAGGGGACCCCGGGCATGTTATTTAAAGGAATTGGACATTTTTAATATTTCACTTTAAGCATTTAAAAACAATTCTTATGGCTAATTGGAGTTTTAAAAACTTTTTTTGTACTAGTATATATTTCCCAGGGTAGCAGTCACTCTGTGCTATTTTTTGACAACTCCCTGCCTATTAACCCATCTTTATTTGACAGATTTGGTTACTATTGATTTCAGTGGGGTTTGGTTCAGCATCTGAACTTTTTTGAAGTTTGCAAAACCCTGCTCGAACTGAACCCAGGGCTGTCCGGCTCATTCCAAATCCTTTAGCGTAAATGTAGTATTTTTTGGATTACCAATTTGTTGCTGTGTCTACATTTTTTCAGGCTAAGCACATTGTCTTTATATAAAAGCAGAAAAATAAAAACCGCTCGTACAGAGCTAGTATAAATTCCTGCAGCAGCGCTGCAAACCCCTGGTTTGTTGTGTATGCTGTGTATGATGACTCGATCAAAGAAAACAATAATATGTGCTCCAATCACCAATCAGGATTTCACCACGTGGGGGGATATGGGGTCCCCTTTGGGGAAAGAACTCACCAGATGGTTACTTTAAAACCGCATATGATATAATGTATCACTGTCAGATGGTAGATTGGAACAGCATACCCCTTTCCTCGATCACCGCATAGATTTTCACTCTCCAAGTAATAGTGTGTCCGGGAGGTTGCAAAATTTGTAGATCGTGGATGGGAATAGAGTCAATAGGATGAAACTTTGAGCCTTAATGTCCCGGGAGTCGGTGTGGTCCCGACTCCCGGGACATTAAGGCTCAAAGTTTCATCCTATTGACTCTATTCCCATCCACGATCTACAAATTTTGCAACCTCCCGGACACACTATTACTTGGAGAGTGAAAATCTATGCGGTGATCGAGGAAAGGGGTATGCTTTTCCAATCTACCATCTGACAGTGATACATTATATCATATGCGGTTTTAAAGTAACCATCTGGTGAGTTCTTTCCCCAAAGGGGACCCCATATCCCCCCACGTGGTGAAATCCTGATTGGTGATTGGAGCACATATTATTGTTTTCTTTGATCGAGTCATCATACACAGCATACACAACAAACCAGGGGTTTGCAGCGCTGCTGCAGGAATTTATACTAGCTCTGTACGAGCGGTTTTTATTTTTCTGCTTTTATATATGGACTATTTTATTTAAGCAGCTGCTTTTATTGTTTATATGGTGTTTTATTTGGACAGATTTTATCTCTTGGACCTTCAGTTCCATCCTAAGCGCAGGGCAGTACTTAAATAGGGGGGCCAGTGATTAGTACTTCTGCATACTAAGCACATTGTCTTGTCAGAAACCCCATGCTGTTGTAACTTACTGTTCACTGAGCCCCAATTTCAAACAATGTCATCAGTCTTTCTCTGTGTAGCACCTCCCACCTTGGTTAAGGAGAAGGAGACCTGGGGAGGTGTTCTGTAAACCTATCATACTTCCTGTCCTAGGGTGACAGAATATAGAGGTTGATCTTTCAAATACATACTGTATATGTATTGTCACCCTAAAACAGTAAATGTGTTACTGGAAGGATCGGTAGGTAAAATTTAAGAAAACAAAAGGGACTACAAATAATAGAGAGTGGAAGCCATAACATAGCCTAGTTTATTTCCTTAAAGGCCTCAAATGTATCATCCCAGAGATATATAAAACTCCATACGTAGTACTTACCCCAAAAAAGTGGGACTTTAAATGTACCAAAGAGGAAACTGGTAATTGGATGTCACTATATCATAAACCTTCATTTATTTTATTAGACATTAAAAATGAACAGTCATGCCATAAAATCCATCAATTACATAAAATCATGAGATAAGGCTTATTAATAATTAATAAATCTTATCTATTATTTATTTTCCTCTTGGGTACATTTAAAATCCTACATTTTGTGGTAGGTTCTACATATGTTTTTTTTTTTTTTTAATAAAGGAAAAAAAAATGAAAAAAGAAAAGGATTGTAGCCACAAAATCTAGGTAGTAGTAAGCTAATATTTAGTTTTTGGGTTTAGATGCTCTTTAAGTATATTTAGTATAGGTATAATGGTTTGCAAGTTTTCCTTGTGTGTAGCAAAGGCTTAAAGCGGGAGTTCACCCGAAAAAAAAAAATTTAACATTAGATTCATGCTCATTTTGTCAAGGGGAATCGGGTAGTTTTTTTTAAAAACGAAGCAGTACTTACCGTTTTAGAGAGCGATCTTCTCCGCGCTTCCGGGTATGGTCTTCGGGAGTGGGCGTTCCTATTTGATTGACAGTCTATCGACAGGCTTCCGACGGTCACATACATCGCGTCACGAGTAGCCGAAAGAAGCCGAACGTCGGTGCGGCTCTATACGGCGCCTGCGCACCGACGTTCGGCTACTGTCAGAAAATCGTGACGCGATAGATGCGACCGTCGGAAGCCTGTCGGAAGACTGTCAATCAAATAGGAACGCCCAGTCCCGCAGCCCATACCCGGAAGCGGCGGAGAAGATCACTCTCTAAAACGGTAAGTACTGCTTCGTTTTTAAAAAAACTACCCGATTCCCCTTGACAAAATCAGCATGAATCTAATGTTAAAAATTAACATTTCCGGGTGAACCTCCACTTTAATACCCTCAGAAGGCATGCACTGTGAGGAGACTTGCCAGGTTTCTGTATATTATCAGTTTGCAAAATTCTAGTTGTATTTAGAAGGAGTAATACATGGACTGCATCTGCAGACCCATCCTTCTGAAATGCAGGATGTAATGCTTATTTTATGGCTTCAATATTTTTTAGAGTCACTGACCCAAAATAAATATGCAGATCAGGATCAGCTTTCCTACTTAGTCAGTGACTCAAAATTTACTGAAGCCAAAAAAAGCCTTACAAGTAACATATTCAGAAGGAGATTAGTGATTTCAGACTATATTTTTGTATCCATACATTCAATTTATGACAAGTCTCCAGAAAGCATGACTAGGAAGGTAGGTATGTGCGTTGCATTTCTACTAGCAGAAAGTATGGTCATTGGTTTCCAGTCTAGCTCATGCAAAGGTGTTTTATGGGCTGAACCAAATAGACATGTGCATGATGATAAAATTAGTTTTGTTTCGTTCCGTTAATCTAGTTATTTAGTTTAGTTAACCACTTAAGGACCGAGACTCTTTTTCAGATGTGGTTTTACAAGTTAAAAATATTTTTTTTTGCTAGAAAATTACTTAAAACCCCCAAACATTATAATTTTTTTTCTAAAATGGCAGTCATTGCAATACTTTTTGTCACACCGTATTTGCGCAGCGGTCTTACAAGCACACTTTTTTGGGAAAAAAAATCACTTATTTTCATAAAAAAATAAGACAACAGTAAAGTTAGCCCAATATTTTTTTTATATTGTGAAAGATAATGTAACACCGAGTAAATTGATACCCAACATGTCACGCTTCAAAATTGCGCCCGCTCGTGGAATGGCGTAAAAATTTTACCCTTAAAAATCTCCATAGACGACGTTTAAAAAATTCTACAGGCATGTTTTGAGTGGAGGTCTAGGGCTAGAATTATTGCTCTTTCTCTAACAATCGCGGCGATACCTCACATATGCGGGCGCTGCTCACTTATGTGTTCGCTTCTGCACGCAAGCTCATCAGGATGGGGCGCTTTCAATTTTTTCTTATTTATTTTACTTTATTTTATTTATTTTTACACCGTTTTAATTTCTTTTTTTAAATGGGTCACTTTTATTCCTATAAATAAGTCATGGTGACTTCGCTGTATAACTAAACAAACATAGACAGTGTGACTGATAGCCCACTGAATCTATAGGTACATTTGTGAACTACACACTAGAGCATGGGTCTTCAAACTATGGCCCTCCAGTTGTTCAGGAACTACAATTCCCATCATGCCTAGTCATGTCTGTGAATGTCAGTGTGTTGCAATGCCTCATGGGATGTGTAGTTCTACAACAGCTGGAGGGCCGTAGTTTGAGGATCCCTGCACTAGAGGCAATAAAAAGCCTCTTATAAAACTCAATATGTAAATACTTCAACAAACATCAAAGCAAGGTCAACAAAAAAGCAAACAATATATATAATACAAGTGATATCACTCAAACGTGATACAAAGATGACACAGTCCATGTGATTAAACGGACTTGTAGAGTGAAAAAAAGTCTCTAGAAAGTGATCCCAAAACCAGACGTAAGTGTTGAGAGCAGAGATAGCTTCGGTGCAAACACCTCTTGTGGCCCCTAAATGCTCACCTCACGGCTGTAGCACGGACAGCCAAAAAATCTCAGATGTATATTAGGTAGTACAAGAGACTTTTTTGTAGCTGGAGGGCTCAGCACCAGGTTTACATATGAAAGAAACAGCAAAGGGATATATGGCATAATACTGTGAGGACACTCCTGAATATAATAAATCACATAGCCATGCACTCACTTAGAGGACATGCATAGTGGGCCTGTCCAACGAACGCCGAGTTCGTAAGTAATCCTGTGTGTCTCTTCCTCTTCCTCCTGGCTTCCCAATGTTATGAGATGTATCGCTCAGAGGATAATAATAAAGAAAGAGAGAAGGAGGTACATCGTATAATCCCGCGATAGGAACGTATTTAATGGTAAAACACAATAAAAACACTCACATTTGTTGCAGTTCTGTGGTTCAAAACATCTACGAGCGGCGAGCTCATCTTCCTGCCGTCAGAATATGCTCAGTCTAATGCTCCAATCCCGACGCGTGTCGTCACACCACGTGACTTCATCAGGGCATCAGTTCCCCATCAGTACTGTTGAGTCATCGCAGTTTAAGTTGTAAAGAGAGCTGTAATAATCGCTAAAAGCGTCTGCTGTTCCCTTAGGGTCATACACCGTTTGTTTCGTTTTAGGGTGGATAAGGTGCGCTATTTTTGTTCTAAAGCATTGGCCTTGTATTTTTCTAGGAAGTGCTTTTCATGTCTTGTTACATAGAAAGACATTTTCATATGTTTTTCTTGTTTTTCGAAAGTTTGGAGCAAAGCTAGTCTAAGGTCATGTCTCAGGGTAGTAAGTTTTGTGCTGTTGGTGGGGGTTGGGTTCTTTTTATTAAGTTCCTCCAGGGAGCTAATTTCTGTCATCAGTGGTGATCGCTTGCTGCCTCTGCTTTTTAATCCTAGTCCCAAGCTGGATAAATAAACCTCTTATGAATGCCTTATAAGGAAGCATTATCTATGGAGGAGGAATTGATCTTTAAATAATCAGACAAGCGATCTTCTATGATTTTCTTGGTGGTTGGGTTTTGGATAACCTGTAAATTTGCGCGCCACACGTAGGTAGTGGTGTTAGGGTATGAGTCCCTTAACCTCCCTGGCAGTATGATTATATCAGATTTTAGGTGCTGAAAGAGGTACCATTATTTTGCATGGAAATTTGGCGTTTTGTATTGTAGACCTGCAATTCTTAGAAATAACTCACTTAAATCTGTCCAAACAAGAGTCTAGTAGACATCTCGGGTATGATAAAGTTTGAAAAACAAAATATAACATAAATTATAATATAATAAATAACTTTAAATAATTATACCAAATAATAATGTAATTATAATAAAAATTATTCAGTAATGATATCAAATCAAAAACACTGAAATTTGCTCAGTTGCAGAATTGTCGCTGTCATTACTTTTATTTTTTGATGACGAATTTCCCCACAAATCACTATCGCTCAATTCTGCAAGTGATTATAATTTATTATCGCTGTTTTCTAGCTGCTCTAAAACCATTTTTGACATAAAGGGACACTTTTTGGTTGCTATGGACAATCTCCAGTTTCCAGGCAGAAAGAACAGTTTTTATTATATAAAAGTGCATGTAGGGCACTGGACAGACCACTAGGGACAAAGGGGGTGTGTATTTTTTACATACAGTACTGCAATCTATAAGATTACAGTATACTGTATGTACTGTGTTTATTTACTTTTTAGAATTTTGGGGCGATCTCCGCCCCCGTGCGTTGTAACATCGCAGGGAACGGAGCTCGGCGGCACACAGGCACTGTGTGAATCGAGCGAGGACACCGCTCGATCACACAGAGGAGAGGCATCGCAGGATCCAGGGACAAGGTAAGTGCCTGTGGACACTGCGAGGCGAGCCCAAGTCTGGCTCGGGGGTTACCGCTTTTTGGTTCTGAAATTCCACCCCGAGCCAGACTCGGGAATACCGCCAGGGGGGTTAAGCTGACCCCAAAGAGTCCCATTTTGATCTGTCTGTAAAAACAAATGTTATAAACAGCTGTGTGGTATGAAGACCCAACGAAACAATCTATATGCACTATAGCAAATACAAAAAGATTCTGCCATTGCAAAGTTAATCTGATATCAACATCTGATTCTACATGTAATTCAGTACAGTATAAAAATCTGAAATTTTAAATGGTAAAGGAAAAAATAATGACAAAAGGAAACATATCAAGGTAAAAACAAATCTTACAAACTTACAACGCATTAAATGTATAATTTTATAATGGTTTATAACACAGAAAATATAGTAGATTATGTTGTTTTTTTACATTTGTTGCATTCAGATTAAAGTTGTGCTTAACAATGCTGCAACATTTCAAACGCATTTCTGTCACATTTTACTATTCTCATTTCTTGGTAAAATGCTAAAAGCCATCCTGCTAAAGGGATGTCAGTGTACTAATGCTAAAATATGATCACCTCCTGTTGTGTGAAGTCTTTTAATTTCAATTGCCTTGTCAAAACTATAATGCCTTCCAGCAGGGGGTAGTTAGGATGGGAACATTAAAATATAAGCAACCTATTTTTCTATTTTTTCTCACTTTCTAGCACTAGGTTGTGAAATAATACATGCCTTTGATATACACCCTTATGAAGTTTTGCATAAAAATCGCAGATAGTGGTGATGCCTTAATATTGGCATGTGGCTTTTTAATATATTTATTACAAAACCAAAAATGTATTATACTGCAGTGCAGCCTACCGTTTCTTATATGTGATGGCTGCATTCATTTTTATTTTTTAGTCTTTCTTTCTTCTATTTACATCTGGTGATCCAGCCAGTAAGTCTGTTGTTTTTCAAAAGAACACACTCTCCAGCAGAATGTATCAGTTACAGGAATGAGAAAAAAAGTTTAAGACTAGCAGGAGTACTTACAATGATTAACTTTTATTTATTTATGTAAAACCTTTATCCCAAAAGGAAAAAAAAAATGTTTACTGTAACTGCTTATAAAGAATTAGCTGGAGATTGGCTTCAATTTGTTAGCGTAACTAAATCTGCTAGTATATCTAACACTCCCTTCCCCTCAGGCTGACAATGCTGCCATCCAAATGTGTCCCATGTGCTCCTTCATCCAGAGTGAGGGCACTGTAATACAGGAGGTGTGTTACTGGCCAGATCACGTGAAAACAGGGGAAAAAAAGCCTAAGGGCTCTTTCACACGGAGCGGATCCGTATTGATCCGCCCCGTGTGTCTCCGTCTGCTCAGCGGGGATCATCCGTAAATCCCCGCTGATCTGTCGGCGGACAGGGCAGTCCCCGCACACTGTGCAGAGACCGCCCTGTCTTTCCTCCGCTCTCCCCTATGGGGAATCGGATGAATACGGACCGTGTGTCCGTATTCTTTCGATCCGTTCCGCCAGACGGAAGAAAAAGCGGATCTTTGCAGAGGCGGATGTTTGCGGACGTTAGCGGATGCTCAATCAGCGATCAGCTCTCCCCGTTCTTCAGCTCCGAGGACCGATCGCGGGACTCTAGCAGTGATCGGGTACGCGAGTCCTGTGGCCACGGTCACGGAGCTTCGGACCGGGCCGCGTGAACGCGCCCGCGACCCCACGGCTGGGCTTAAAGAGCCACATACATGTACGTGGATGTGCCCAGCCGTGCCATTCTGCCGACATATATCGTCGGTAGGGGGTCCGTAAGTGGTTAAAGGAGCTGTAAAGGAAAAAAAATGTCAACTTAATGCATTCTATGCATTAAGGTGAAAAAACTTCAGAGTATACCGCCCCCTCCCCTGGCCCCCCGTTATACTTACCTGACCCCTCTAAAGTCGCGGCTATGGCCGCTCGCTGTATCACGGGAGCGCGCCCGCAAGGACTACACACAATGCGAGCTCTCTCGCATGAATATGTGTAGTTCTTGCAGAAAGGACCAGAGACAGCCACGAGGGACCCCAGAAGACGTGGATCGGGGCCACTCTGTGCAAAACGAACTGCACAGTGGAGGTAAGTATAACATGTTTGTTATTTTAAACCAATTTTTGTTTTCCTTTAGTGATCCTTTAAGGAAATGAGAGGTGCTAAAGGCAAAACAAACACTCACCAGCTATAGTTTCTGACCTAGGCACTGAGCTGATCACCACACTTGACAATTCCAGTGGCAAGATTGCTTTAGTGGAGTTCTCAGTTTTTCCCCACCAGAGCAAATATCATGGCATTTTACAAAATTTCTCTTCTACTGATGTATTACTTACAATATTATTAAAAAAAATAGAGTGAGCCTCACATGGAGCCCTCTGCTGGTTGGTGAAGCAACCAAAATAAGAGTAATGCCCCGTACACATGATCGGAAAATCCGGGGAATTCCACTCAAGCTTTGCTTGCATACACACGATCACACAAAGTTCTCTGAACTTTCGACCGTCAAGTTCAATGCTTTCGAGCATGCGTCAAATTGTTTCCGAGCATGCTTCGGAATTTTGCATGTCGGAATTGCTACAGACAATAGGATTTTCTGAAAATTTGAGAACCAGCTCTCAATCTTTTTCTGGCGAAAATTCCGACAGGGCATTAGGCTTCATGTGCGCTACCATTTTTTTTATTATTATACAGGATTTATATAGCGCCAATGGTTTGAGCAGTGCTTTACAATGTTAGGACAAACAGTTCTGTTACAATACAATTTAATACAGGAGGAATCAGACCGCCCTGCTCGTTAGATCTTACAATTTAAAAGGGAGGGTCAAGTGATGCATGGCTAAAAAAACACTAGTAAAAGTGTTTTTTTATTAGCATTTAGGAGCGTTCATCATTTTTTTCTGCTAGAGAAATGCTCCAAGAAACTCAGAAACAATTTTTTTTCTTCTCCTAGATGCTGCAGATCTAAAAAAGATTTAAAACAGCCTAGACAGATGCATGGACACATAGGATAACACTTTGTTATCTGGGAACAAAAGTGCTAATAACAGCTACTAGGAGCTAGAAAAAAAATGCTATCATGCATGGAGCCTTATGCCCCGTACACACCATCACTTTATGTGATGAAAAAAAACGACACTTTCTGTGAAGTAAAAAATGACATTTTTGAAACTTCAATTTTCAAAGACGAAGTTGCCTACACACCATCATTTTTCTCACAATGTTCTTGCAAAGTGATGTTACGTTCCACCACGTTTTACCATTGAAGCTAGCTTCATAAGTAGCTTCTGGGCATGCGTGGATGAAAAAACGTCTTAGAAAACGAAGTTTTTTGCTACACACGGTCAATTTCTGTGAAGTAAAAAGTGCACTTTTGAAAAAGGACACATAAAATTGAAGCATGCTTCAATTTTTTTTGGTCGTTTTTTACAAGACATAAAACAACGTTTTCCCCCACACACAGTCAATTAAAGTGACGTTTTTAAAAACGTCATTTTTTTTCATCACATAAAGTGATGGTGTGTACGCGGCATTAGAGGGACAATCAAAGATGTTCAGAATACTGAAATAGAAAAAGTCAGTAATTATAACAGGTACTGTGGGAGTGTTTACCACATGTAAAAAAAAAAGGGTTGACTCATCTGACCTAGATCAATCTATAATTCAAATAACGCTTTTGCTGGATTCAATTTTTGTTAAAGAGTCAATCTTTCCAAAAAAGGCTTCTGAAGCCTCGTACACATGACCGAGGAACTCAACGGGCAAAACACATCGTTTTCCTCGTCGAGTTCCTTGTTAGGCTGTCGAGGAACTCGACAAGGCAAGTTTCTCCATTCCCGTCGAGGAAAAAGAAGACATGCTCTCTTTTTGGCTCGACGGGATCCTCGACCGGTTTCCTCTGCAAAAAAATAAATCCCAGCAAGTTTCTTACTGGTTTTTGCCGAGAAACTCGGTCGTGTGTACGAGGCCATAGATTCTAGCAGAGGTTCTCTGGGCTTCTTCATCTCTAGAGACTGTATAATCTTCTCAGTGGAGTTTTTGGCTACTTTCTAATATTATGAGTGTCTCACTCTTGATGCAGCAGTGCCTGTGCTTATGGGAGGTATCCTAAACAAAACCAAAAACAGAGACAGTCTTATAATGGCAATGCCATGTGGGTGGATCGAAGAACTCAAGCCCCAACCCTATGCCATTTATTTGATCTATTACTAACAACATGTATTACTATTTTACTGATACATGTATTACACAAATGATTATGACAATAGGTTCATACTATATTCATTAGGGTTATTTACGAAAGACAAATCCACTGTGCACTGAAAGTGCACTTGGAAGTGCAGGCACTGTAGATCTGAGAGGGACATGCAAGGAAAAGAAAAAACAGCATTTTTGCTTGCACATGATTGGATGATAAAATCAGCAGAGCTTCCCTTCATTTCAGATCTTATCCTCAGATCTACAGCGACTGCACTTCCAAGTAGTGTAGTGTAGTGCACTTATAGTGCAAAGTTGATTTGCCTTTTGTAAAATATCCCCCAATGTGTGAATATATATGTAGCACCTGATTACTTTCCAGAACCGGTGCTAGGTTAAATTCAGAGGGGGTCAGAGAGATAGGTAACTCTGACCATGTTGATTTGTTCAAATTTGGGCCTTTGTCTCAGCTTTGGCTGTGCTGTGGGCTCATTCTGTCGTTTCTGGGGTGCTGATCACACCCCAGGTCATGCAGGTGGCAGCAGTGGAGTCAATGATTGGGTGCTCTTACCCAGCAGCCTATCAGGAGGAGTTTGCCTCGCTGTGCATGCTGGGGGAGGGTATTTATGGGTCAGATTCCTATCTCCTGGGTCTTATCCTCTTGTGGCGCCCACCTTTAGGGTAGCCACTCCAAGCCACCCCGGCAAATGGCCTTCCGGGCCGGGGTGCACATGCAACGCAGAGATCCTGGCTTCGGGACCACATTGGCCCGGAGCAAATGATCTGCCACTTGGGGACTCAGTAGTTGACTGGGTCCCACCTAAGAAGGTCCTGGGCTGTCTGTTCTGTTGGAGGAAGCTGTACGGTGGAGAGTCTGGCTGAGGAGTACCAAGAGAGGCTGGTGTTCCAATAGGGACCTGACTATCCATCAAGGACCAGGAATGGACTGAGAGGCTGGATGTTGGCCACTTGTCAGTCGGTATCCTAATTTAATACTACCTGAAGGAGATCCAGGTGTCAACTAAGGAGGATTATCTCCGCTGTTTCAACCATAGGAAGGGTCTGTGGCAGACACTTCTTTTCCCAAGTTCCGAGTGACATTCTGGCTGCCAGTCTTGTGAGAGAGGCCTGTCCAGGTGCACTAAACCCACTCAGGCTGGAGTGGTGAAAAATAAAGTATTGTTGGAAGCAGGACTGTTTCCCTATTGCTCACACCTGAATCTGCTATCTCCACTTTCGCTAAACCTCTATTCTTCACCAAGTTTTATTGTTTTTACCCAGCTGGGTAATAAAGAGCACAGAAAAAGACACCTGTCATGTGGATATTCCGTTACTGCAACTTTCACCAAATACTCCTAGATGGCGGAGGAACACAAGGTAACATGCCACCCGAAACAAACCAGCAGCTCCTTCGGGGGTAGTGCTACATATACACCAATCACCCAGAACAATGTGGCCACCCACCACAATCTGTTGAGGCACAGATTCCACTAGACCTCTCAGATATGCTGTGGTGTCTGGCATCACGCCTTTAGTAGCAGATCCTTTATGTCCTGTAAGTTGGGAGGTGGGCACTCCATGGATCAAGCACATTCCACAGATGCTCAATTGAATTTGGAGGCCAAAACATCTTGAACTCATTCTTGTTTTCCCCAAACCATTCATGAATTCATCAGACCAGGACACTTTCTTCCTTTGCTCGGTGGTTCATTTCTGATGCTCAAATGCCCATTGTAGACACTTTTGGCTGTGGACTGTGGACTCGGTAAGCATGAGCACCCTGATAGGTTTGCAGATACACAGCCCCAAACTGCAGTGCACTGTGTGACACCTTTCTAGCCATTATAACTTGGCCCTTGTCAAAGATGTGCAAATCCTTAGGCCTCGTACACACAACCGAGTTTCTCGGCAAAAACCAGCAAGAAACTTGCTGTTTTTTTTTTTTGCCGAGCAAACCGGTCGTGTGTACACTTTTCGACGAGGAAACTGTCGAGGATCTCGTCGAGCCAAAAAGAGAGCATGTCTTCTTTTTCCTTGACGGGAATGGAGAAATTTGGCTCGCCGAGATCCTCGACAGCCTAACAAGGAACTCGACGAGCAAAACTATGTGTTTCGCCCGTCGAGTTTCTCGGTCGTGTGTACGAGGCTTCACACTTGCCCATTTTTTTCTGCTTTCAACACATCAACTTCAACGACAACATTGTTTGTAGACATAGGACATGCCCCCATGCCACGCCCCCTTAACCACTAGCCTACTGCCCGCCATCATGTGATGGTGGGACGATGAGGCTCTCGTTCTGGGCGGATGTCATATGATGTCTTTGCCTTCCCTTGCCACTAGGGGTGTGTGCGTCACTGTAAACCCGATGCGCATGCCCGGCGGCCGCGATGTCTGTCGGGCACCCGCGATTGCCCAGTAACTGAGCAGGCCTATGGATCTCTGTGTGTAAACACAGAGATCCATGTCCTGTCAATGTGAGGAGACTGATGGTGTGTCCCTTGTACATAGGGACACCGATCGGTCACCTCCCGCAGTCAGTTCCCTCCCCCCACAGTTAGAATCACTCCCTAGGGAACACATTTAACCCCTTGATCGCCCCCTAGTGTTAACTCCTTCCCTGCCAGTCATATTTATACAGTAATCAATGCATTTTTAGAGCGCGGATCGCTGTATAAATATGAATGGTCCCAAACATTTGTAAAAAGTGTCCGATGTGTCCACCACGATATCGCAGTCATGATAAAAATCGCAGATCGCCGCCATTGCTAGTAAAAAATAATAATAAAAATGCTATAAATCTATCCCCTATTTTGTAGTCGCTATAACTTTTGCACAAACCAATCAATATATGCTTATTGCGTTTTTTTTTTTTACAAAAATATGTAGAAGAATACATATCGGCCTAAACTGAGGAAAACATTTGTTTAAAAAAAAATGGATATTTATTATAGCAAAAAGTAAAAAATATTGTTTTTTTTTTCAAACTTGTCCCTATTTTTTTGTTTAAAGCACAAGAAATAAAAACCACAGAGGTGATCAAATACCACTAAAAGAAAGCGCTATTTGTGGGGCAAAAGTTATAAAAATGTCATTTGGGTACAGTGTTGCATGACCGCACAATTGTCATTCAAAGTGTGACAGTGCTGAAAGCTGAAAAATGGCCGGGGCAGGAAAGGGGTGAAAATGCCCTGAGGTGGTTAAGGAGAAAAATTATACCCCAAAAAAGTATTAATTAAACCTACAATTTTTTTTTTTATATTGGCTTTTTAAATTTGCAAATGCAGAATTTTAGAAATTGGATGAATGGTTTAGCACTGTGAAACACCTTTTTAAAAGATAAATAGTGCATTTTATATACAACTATATAGATCAGACCAAAATGAGCAACAAATGAGGAGGAAAGAGGGACTTTGTTCCAAATCAGGGACAGACCCTCGAAATCAGGGACAGTTGTGAGCTATGGATAATCAATGTTATTAACTCTAAATGCCATTGGTCAAAATGTTATGGCTGATAAATGTATACATACTATATATATGTTTATGTGCGTCTGTACATGTTATTATTTTTTTTATTATTAAAAGTGACATTAAACCCAGTATTTAAGAAGTAGTTTCGCTTTAAGAAAGTAGTTGTTTTTGTTTAAGAGTAAGCAAACTTAAAAATATACAGTACATTAGTCTTAATCTCAGCATTTACAATAGACTTACAGCTCATAAAATGTCCAAATGAATTCTAGAGTTAGCCAGCTGCCCTCAGTCCATAGATTGTAATCAATGTAAACACAGTTTATTCATATATGATAACTGCTGTTGGGATCCCTCTTGTGGTTATTTATGAACATTGCAGCATGATGTCTTCCTTTACATTGACATTGTTACGTTTATGGCAAGAATTGAAAAGACATATGCTTTCTTAGCATAACCTTAGTCCAAAATGATGAAAAAATGAATTTAGTAAACTATCAATTTGATGTGAGTATTACTATGACAGACTAATGACTAAAGATAATAAATCTGCACAAAAGCTGTACAAACTGTAAAAATATATTTCCTAGCAGCAACAATGCATGTAAATCACTCTCCCATATGTCCTCATATACTTCTATATATTTTTGTCTGCATGGAGAATAAATTAGATCTAATACACTTTACATTGTTCTCAGAGACTTCCAAAAAAAATCTGGCTGTAAAAATATGGAAATGTGCCTTTTCTGTGACAGCTAACCTTTTAGATGTCAGATAATGTCATAACTTTCTTTGTATCGCTTTTGCATGCCTAGCTCCTTTTGCTTAGTATAATGTCCTTAGTTCGAACCTTAAACTTCTGTTCTGGTAGATGTAAGAATTTCTGATTTGCAGATTCTCCTCTTTTCTTTTAGGTATTTACTAAGGGTGGCACAAATTAGCTAATAACTTCAGAGGTTGCTCCCAATTTTCAGCATTGTTTTAGATTACCTGGCTGTCTCTAATCTCCAAGGAGTCAATAACGAGCACCTCTGGCAGTTGGAGACACTTGTTATCACATAGAGAAATGGTCATTCATTCAGCGCTCTCATAGTCAGGGGGTATCACAGGAGATTCAGTCACTTAGGTGATGCATTTGAGAATAGTCCATTATCTCCTTGTCCATGGTAAGCTCTTAGAACATTTGTATGTAAAGCATTGCAGAAGGAGAATTTTCTATGGTCACTATGATCTTTTTCACCCACCTTGAATATCTAGTAGGCTGTCATGATCTCTAATTTAAAAGAACCAGTTTGTTCTAAATAAAAAGCTGGTTTGTGTTTTAAAATTAAACCTAATACAACCATGTTTTTACATGAATTTTCTGTCAGTAAGAGGGTAGCTAGCAGAAGTCCTGTACCCAATAACCTTGTAAAATGTGTTTGTCCAATTTTCTCTAGTGGATGCTGCAAAATAGAGGAAGCTCCTTTACCTCATGTGCAATGTCTTTTTCAAGTTGTGGAGCAGCTAAGCAAAAAGAATGATCTCAGGGGTGTTCAGGTTCTAGTCCAAACCCACCTGAGGGAGCCTGCCAGCAAGCTGGCATCAGTACTGGGCCAATTATCAGTGCCTGGGGCATTTCCTGCCCCCAGCTGCATGCATACAAGGGGTGTGTGTATGGGTGGCTGTGGGATGTAGAATGCCTCCGCTGGTTATGATTGGTCCAGTACAATGACAGTTTCCTAGAAGGCTTGCTCAGATGGCTCTAGGCTAGTATTTGAAAATGCCGGTGTGCAACCGTACTTAACAATGACATTCTGGGGAGGAGTAAACACACAAGAAAAAAAGAAAACCTGTGTTAAAACCAGAGTATGTATATGTGGCACTGATGGGCAGCATTGATGGGCACTGATAAGTGGCACTGATGGGCACTGGTAGCCATGACTAAGCACTGACTGCCAGTGCGAAACGCGTTGGCCATACTGTATGTTGTTGGTTTGCAGTGACTGTATGTACAGTTGAAAAATAAAAAGACATTTCTTTTTTAAGTGATTTTGGAGTGTGGCTGTCCAGTCTTCGTCCTTTTCATTGTTGCTGATGGGCACTGGTAGGTGGCAGTGATATATAACACTCAGGAGGAGGCACTGATGGGCACTGATTAGCAGCATTGATGGGCACTTTTTGGCAGCACTGGTGGACACTGATTGACACTGATTGGCAGCACTGGTGGGCGCTGATCGACAGCACTGGTGGGGACTAATTAGCAGCACTGATGGGCACTGTTGGGATTGCACTGATAATCAGTGTACATGTCTCTTTTACACAAGTTGGTTATCGGCTCTCTTCTTCTCTCCTCATGCTGTCAGCATGAGGAAAGGAGTGCCGATAACTGGCTTCTGTTTACATTGTGATCAGCTGTGATTGGACAAAACTGATCACATGGTAAAGAGCCGCTGATTGGCTCTTTACCTCAATCTGTGATCAGCAGTGACTGAAGGACACTGCGATCACAGAGCGTGCTGCCCACGTGCAGTGGGCAGGATCACAGGAGGACATCATATGACGGCCTCCCAGAACTGACCAGCCATGCTGTAGCCGTCATTCAGCTATAGCGTGCTTGGCAAATGGTTAAAAGCTTTTTTGCATTTGTACATGTCCCCCTGACAGTGCTCAGCTCTCCATGCCCTTTGTTTTTTGTATACCTTGCCTATTAATAGTAAAATGCCCAGAATTGATTATCAAGATTTGCTTCTCTTAGACTATGGGGTTCAGTTTGCTAAACAACAGGACTGGTAAGCTGCAATATATTACATTTTTGTTTCTGGGTATAGATAAGTTTTAAAGAAGAAATATCTGGACTAGGCAAAACTAAGGTGATGTTTGTGTCATTAGGTGGGCTTGAAAATGTTGGAAAGAATCAGGTCACCACAGCTCCAGATCCCCATTATTTAGTCAAGGTTCCTCAGCAGCCAGTAAAAGTTTCTTCTGATGAAGTCACAATGACGTAACTCGTAAGGCAGAACCGTTACTGCACATCAAATGTCTTCTCTATTACACAGTCCTCTGTGAGTACAAAAAAACAAAAAAACAAATAAATCATTCCTAAAGGGAAAAAAATGATAAATGAATAAATAAATACATGTCAATATCCTAATAGGGCCAAGGCTGGCACACCAGAGACAATTGCTACTGTTTTTTATATGTGTACCGGTAATTTTAAAGTGTACTTTGTGATACTATTTTAAATAAAACCCATTCTTGATGGTACCTCACTATTGAGCCCTTATTTTCTTCTGGGTGATCCCATTGGATATTGGAGCCTTAAGCAGTGCAGAGTGCCTTGAATGGAGAGTGGATTTTTACACATACCTGGCGAGGAGCAGCGGAGATAGCGGAGTGTGCAGTCCTTCATCTTCATTTGAGTGGACCGATATGCTGGTTTAAAGTTGCCTTCTGGTAAGAGTTTAAACTTACTCCTCTTCCGGGTGTGCCGCAAGATTCTCCTTATTTACTCAGGTTGGTGGTGGAATCCTTTCATCTTCATCTCTTCAAACCTCCTTTCTTGGAGCTTGTGTGTGAACTTGGACAATCATTTTTTTATTTATAGGATCCAATCACTGTTTGAGGACTGACTTACATTCCTGAGTGATTCACTGGGAACTGCCTTCACTTTTGTATACGGAAATTGTCTCTGGTGTGCCAGCCTTGGCCCTATTAGGATATTGACATTTATTTATTTATTTATTTATTTATTCATTTATAAATTTTTTCCCCTTAGGAATGATTTATTTAAATTAAATTAAATTAAATTAATTTAATTTATTTATTTATAATTACTCACTTCACCAGGTGGTTATACTAGCACAACCCTTTCTTTGTTTTTTTGTTCTGTTTCACATGTATATCACGTGTATGTAGGTGTTGCAGCTGGAGTTATTGATTTAACACAATTTATCATATTTTCTGTATCAATGTATATACCTTTTCCCTTAGCGCAATATTTTTCCTTGTTTATTTGCTCTGTGAGTACAGGCCTGGGCACTGGGCAGTGATTACAGGTTAAGAAGCTGCCATTCCACTGTGTGGAGAGGGTGGGTCCAGCTCTGGATGCTGGCTACTATCACTGCAGCTCTGAGCACTCTGTGAAGTTTTATTCTGGTAATCTGCAACATTTGCTTTCTGGTCCATGCACTGCAAACTGATTTCAAAGTGGATTTTAATCTTTTTAATAAAACTGGAAGTATGGTTTTACACTATGTGACTCTTTATCTCTCCTTGCTTGTGAGAATCATTGGATTTCCTATTGAGGAAGATGTGACCTGTCTGGAAGTCTTTTTCTCACCTTGCTCATGAGGAATGCTGAATTACCCAAGGGAAAAACTGTGATCCATATTTTGATCTGTTTGATATATGTTAGTTTAGTTCAAATCTAGAAGGTGAGTGCATTTTCACAGTGGGGAGCATGTGTGGTGTGCACTGTTGCTCGCAAAGGATATTAATAACTGCACTATTTCACTTGGAGGTGGATTGCACACTTTGACTTAGGAGATTTTGAATTATTGGACACTTGCGATATGTAATTGTACATTAGTATTTAATGTTATTTGCTTTGGGTTCAGAGGATTCAGAGGACAAATAGTTATATTGGTAATTGTATTGAGTTGTGATAATCACAACCAGTGCAGCCATCAGAAATTTTGGGGCCCCTTACGCAGCTTTAGGATTGGGCCCCCTGGGCCTGACCACCAACATTCCCCAGGGTCCACCCATTGGCCATACCACCGAATCCACTGTGAATGGAGAGGAATACAATTTACATCCTACCAATACTTAGATGTGGTGGCTGCATTTGTTTTTGTTTTTTTAGGCTTTTTATTTTCTGTTTTCCCCTGGTGATCCTGTCAGTTACACACCTCTTGTATTAGAGTGGGGGGGGGGGGGGGGGTTGCACTAAAAAAATTGAAGACAGAATCCAGCTCACGCTTTATAATCAGTTACTGCAAACATTTTGTTTTCATTTCGGGATACAGGTTTTACATGATTAAATTGAAACAGATCATTGTAAGAACCTCTGCCAGTTTTAAATGGTTTGTATCAACCCTCTAACTGCTACACCTTCAAGAGGAGGGGAGCAGGGGGGAGAGAGAAAGGGGGCAGGGGGAGACAGAGGGGACAGGAGAGAGAGAGGGGGAGGCTCCTGGCTGGAAGTCATGAACGGCCCTTCTGTGCACAGGTATTCTTCTAACACCCAGGTACTGGGGAAATTGTTGGAACGTCTTTCCTGACACGCAATGACATCATTCATACGCACAGGAGCAGCAGTTTACAGCACAGGGCTCCGAAGGAACAACCCGGGTGGCAGTTCCTTCAGAGCGCATGCGCCAGTGATGTCACTGGCTGAATGTATAGTAAAACATCTTCCAAATGGTGCATGTTTAGAAGATATTCACACTACCTAAAGGTTAAGCCATATTATAGGTTTACCTGTATGTAAAAGTCAGAGAAGGGAGTTTACTCCCACGTTATCTTCTTTAATTACATAAAGTGCCTTGCAAAAGTATTCACCACCTTGGTATTTTTCGTGTTTTGTTGCCTCACAACCTGGAATTAACATGGGTTGTTTGATGATTTGCATCATTTAATTTACAGAACATGCCTTCAACTTTGAAGATGTTTTTTTTTTTGTGAAGCAAACACATAACAGAAAAAGTCTATGTGCATAACTATTCACCCCCCTAAAGTCAATACTTTGTAGAGCCACCTTTTGCGGCTGTCACAGCTCCAAGTCACTTTGGATAGGTCTCTATGAGCCTTTCACATCTTACCACTGGGATTTTTGCCCATTACTCCTTGCAAAACTGCTCCAGCTCCTTCAAGTTGGATGGTTTGCGCTTGTGAACAGCAATCTTTAAGTCTGACCACCGATTTTCTATTGGATTGAGGTCTGGCCTTTGACTAGGCCATTCCAACACATTTACACGTTTCCCCTTAAACCACTCAAGTGTTGCTTTAGCAGTGTGTTTGGGGTCATTGTCCTGCTGGAAGGTGAACCTCCGTCCTAACCTCAAGTCACACACAGAGTGGTACAGGTTTTGCTCAAGAATATCCCTGTATTTAGCACCATCCATCTTTCCCTCAACTCTGACCAGTTTCCCAGTCCCGACTACTAAAAAACATCCCCACGGCATGCTGCCACTACCTGATTTCACTGTGGGGATGGTTTTCTTTGGGTGATGTGATGTGTTGAGTTGAGTTTGCGCCAGACACAGCGTTTTCTTTGATGGCCAAAAAGTAACATTTTAGTCTCATCAGACCAGAGCACCTTCCTCCATACAAATTGGGAGTCTCCCACACGCCTTTCTGCAAACTGAAGACATGCCATTTTTTGCTGAAAATAATGGCTTTCTTCTGTCCACTCTGCCATAAAGCCCAACTCTATGGACCGTATGGCTTATTGGCGTCCTATGTACAGATACTCCAGTCTCTGCTGTGGAACTCTTCAGCTCCTCCAGGGTTACCTTAGGTCTCTGTGCTGCCTCTCTGATTAATGCCCTCATTGCCCGGTCCATGAGTTTTGGTGTGCGGCCCTCTCTTGGCAGGTTTGCTGTTGTGCCATGTGCTTTCCATTTGGTTATAATAGATTTGATGGTGATCCTAGGGATCATCAAAGATTTTGATATTTTTTTATAACCTAAACCTGACTTGTACTTCTCAACAACATTGTCCCCAGGGGAGGGCTGGGCCGGGGGGCAGGGTGGCAATTGCCTCCCAGGCCGCTCTAACTTATGTTCATAATGGTCGGCAGCCTCTGCCCTTTACCACCTTTTTCTATTCTGCACTAGGAAGTTGGGCCGGGGGCATGGCCACAGCGGCTCGCCATTAGCTGTTGCATTCTGGGAGTTGTAGTCCACGCTCAAGCTCCCGGTGGGTAGAAAACAGAGCAGCGCAGAGAAAACCACAACTCCCTGGGACCGTATGGTGAGCTCATTCGATGGTTCAAGGGGCCACTTGACTGGGCTTTCCCCCCCAGGCCTAAGGCTGCCAGCACTCCCCTGATTGTCCCTTACTTGTTTGGAGAGTTCCTTGGTCTTCGTGGCAGTGTTTGGTTAGTGGTGCCTCTTGCTTAGGTGTTGCAGCCTCTGGGGTCTTTCAAAAAGGTGTGTATATGTAATGACATCATGTGACACTTAGATTGCACACCCGTGGACATCATTTCACTAATTATGTGACTTTTGAAGGTAATTGGTTGCACCAGAGCTTTTTATGGGCTTCATAACAAAGGGGGTGAATACATACGCACATGCCAATTATCAGTTTTTTATTTCTGAAAAATAGTTTTATGTATATATTTTTCTAATTTTACTTCACCAACTTAGACTAACTATTGTGTTCTGATCCATCACATATAATTCAGATTAAAAAAAAACATTGAACTAAAGGCTGTAATGTAAAAAAAATGGTAAAAAGCCAAGGGGGGGGGGGTGAATACCATTGCAAATCAGAGGCAGTGTTTTTGTTTTTTATTTGTTCTCCTTATTCACTTAAAAGCATTGTTTTGGCTGTAGATGTTTTCACATTTGTAGTATTATGGAAAATTATTATCTGTAATTCCATTGCAGGAATTTATTCATATAGTATCAGCGCATCTAGTCACAATGTGGCTTTTATTACATTCATAATACCCAAAAAGCAGGCAAGCATTTCACACCGTATCTCAAACTCAATATTATAGATGAATATAAGAAGCTCAACAAGCAAATGATTAACTTTCATCTGATGGATGGAACATTGTACCTCTTTTGTGCTCACTAATCAACACTTTGTGAATCTTGACTATTGTTCTTTACCGTGTTCAATTTAAAGACAAAGTCTTTCCAAATTTAAGTATATTGAATGGCTTACTAGGATTTTGGTAAAAAAAAATGCTTTCTGCTCTGTAGAACAAGCAACAAATATTTTACAAAGCTTCTGTAATTTTTTTTTCTATCAAAGACCTAATCTTTTCAATCAGAAATGCCCAATATGCCATTCTAAGAAGACTGAGAAAAGCTTTTGTAGAAAGAGAATTGCAAAGCTGAAAATTATCTGTCTATCCATTTTTTCAGCTGGCCTTTCTTTTCTATATGATTCCTTATACAAACTCAGCTGAAGCAGAATGCGTTTGTATATACTTGTGTTACTGCTGTACCTGTCTCATTGTAGAAGTATCTTGCGTTTTGAATTTTTTTTTTTTCAGAAAAGAATGCTATTCACATTTTCATAATTTACAAAGTGGCTGGGATTAGCAACCAACTTTCACCCCTGTCACCATGTACTGTAAGCATGTAAAAATTTACTTATTAGCTGTAAAGAATTTATAAAAATGATCAACAAAGCTAATGGCATATCATTGTATGTATATATATGTACAAGTTTGTACACAGTGATAGGTTAATGTGTATGCAGGGTGTATAAAGTGCATCCGGAAAGTATTCAGAGCACTTTTTACAAATTTTGTTATGTTACAGCCTTATTCCAAAATACTGTAGATTCAATTCATTATGTTCCTCACAATTCTACAAACAACACCCCACAATGCCAACATGAAAGAAGTTTGTTTTAAAACTTTTGCAAAATTATATAAAACAAAAAAAAAAATCACATGTACATAAATATCAACAGCCTTTGCTCAATACTTTATTGAAGCACCTTTGGTAACCAATTACAGCCTTAAGTATTTTTGAGTATGATACTACAAGCTTGGCATACCTATTTTTGGGCAGTTTCTTCCATCTTTGTTTGCAGGACTTCTCAAGTTCCATCAGGTTGGATAGGGAGCGTTGGTTCACAGCCATTTTCAGATCTCTCCAGAGATGTTCCATCAGGTTCAAGTCTGCGCTGTGGCTGGGCCGCTCAAGGACATTAATAGAGTTGTCCTGTAGCCACTCCTTTGTTATCTTGGCTGTGTGCTTATGGTTGTTGTTCAGTTGAAAGATCAACCTTCGCCCCAGTAGGAGGTCCAGAGCGCTCTGGAGCAGGTTTTTTCAAGAATGTCTCTGTACATTGCTGCAAGATGAATGATTCTGACTAGTCTAACAGTTCCTGCCACTGAAAAACATCTCCACAACATGATGCTGCCACCACCATGCTTCACTGTAGTGATGGTATTGGCCAGGTGATGGGTGGTGCCTGGTTTCCTCCAGACATGATGCTTGCCATTCAGGCCAAAGAGTTCAATCTTTGTTTCGTCAGAGCAGAGAATTTATTTTGTTTCTCATTGTCTGAGAGTCCTTCAGGTGCCTTCTGGCAAACTCCAGGCGGACTATCATGTGCCTTTTACTTTTACAGGCCTAATAGGTGGAGTGCTGCAAAGATGTCTGTTCTTCTGGAAGGTTCTCCTTTCTCCACAGAGAAATGCTGGAGCTCTGTCAGAGAGACCATCAGGTTCTTGGTCATCTCTCCGACCAAGGTCCTTCTCCCCAGATTGCTCAGTTTGGCCGGGTGGCCCACTTTAGGAAGAATCCTGGTTGTCCTAATCTTCTTCCATCTTCAGATGATGGAGGTCACTGTGCTCATTGGGACCTTCAATGCTGCAGACATTTTTCTGTACCCTTCCCCAGATCTGTGCCTACATACAGTCCTGTCTCGGAGGTCTACAGACAATTCCTTGGACTTCACGGCTTGGGGTTTGTGCTCTGATATGCACTGTTAACTGTGGGACCTTATATAGACAGTTGTGTGCCTTTCCAAATCATGTCCAATCAATTTACCACAGGTGAACTCCAATCAAGTTGTAGAAACATCTCTAGAATGATCAGTGGAAAGAGGATGCACCTTGAGTTTCATGGAAAAGGCTGTGAATACTTATGTCCATGTGACTTTTTCATTTTTTATTTTTAATACATTTGCAAAGATTTCAAACAAACTTCTATCACGTGGTCATTACAGGGTATTGTTTGTAGAATGTTGAGGAAAATAATGAATGTAATCCTTTTTGTAATAAGGCTGTAACATAACAAAATGTGGAAAAAGTGAAGCGCTGTCAATACTTTCGGGATGCACTGTAGCTAAACCTTGATCCTTGATGAATTTTTGGATGTCAAACTTTTTAAATGATTGCAAATATATACTGTATAAGGGTACATGGTTGCTTCACATGTTTATTATACAGTTTGTGCTTTTGTTTGATCCTTCAGAAGCCAAAACTACTTATAGACCATAAATGACAACCACGCTCTACATACACACACGGTAGAGCTTAGCTCCACCCAAGCTTCCTCCTCAATGCATTTGATTGACAACAGCAAAAGCCAATGGCTCCTGATGCTACCCCAGTCCCTGTGTGAAGAGGAAACGAGGGGAGAAGAGATGCAGCTGTGCACAGTGCTGGATCTCTTCTCCCCTCCCTTCCCCTTCACACAGGGAAGGGGTAGGACAGAAAGCAATACAATTTTTTTACCTTAATGCAGAGAATGTATTAAGATAAAAAAAAAAAATTTGGCTTCAGAATCACTTTAATGCTGTGTTGGTACACATAGAAACTGGAATTTAGAAGTAATAAAAGGGTGAACTTAAGGTGATATCTTTTTGTGCTTGCTAGAAAATTACTTAGAACACCTGAACATTATATATATAAAATGTTGCAATTTTTTTATGTCACACGATATTTGCGCAGAGGTTTTTCAAATGCATTTAAAAAAATACACTTTAATGAATTTTAATGTGAAAAAAAAAACTGCTTTAAAATTGTGCATGGTGACAGTGAATGGTGAACGGTGAATGGTGACAAATACTTAATAATCTCTTTATGCGTTACAGAGGAGGTCTAGCACTGGAATTATTGTTCTCACTCTAACATTTGTGGCAATACCTCACGTGTGGTGTGAACACTGTTTTGCATATGCATGCACAACTTACTTATGCATTTGCTTCTGGACGGGAGCACGGAGGGATAGGGTGCTTTAAATGTTTTATTCTTATTTATTTTGTTTATTTTTATTTTTTACACTGTCCCTTTAAAAATTGTTATTACTTTTAATTCCCCAAAACACCAGAGAGCTGCTGGGGGGGAGGGCTATTTAAGGCTGCTCCTCCTTTTCCCAAGTGCATCCTAATTTTTGATTGCCCCCTTGCTGCAGGATCCTTGTGCTTCCTGCAAGCCTGCACCCTACCCTGCTGCCTTGCTCCTGCCTGCATCATTGTCCTTCATATTGTATTTGTTTCGTATTTAGTCAGTAGTTAGGTTCATTAGTTATTCTTGTTCTTGTTTATTGGAGTTTGTTCTTGTTTGCTGGGGTTTGTTTATGTTCACTGTTTGATGGTGTGAGTTTGTGAGTTTTCACTATAAATATATATCACGTTAAGGCTATCTATATTGTTTGGTCCCAATTTTCGTGTGTGTGACAAACATTTTTCTTTTATCCAATAGTAATATACCCAAATTTACCAGTAGACATAAGAGCCATTATTCATCAACTTTACATTGCTATAACTTTACATTGGGGGGCACACCCTAAAAGAGGCATTTAAGATGGTGCAGCCATAAGACCATATAGCCTTGCATGAGGTAAATGTCATTTTTGCATGTGTGCGCTGTAATATTTTGTTCTAGCTACAGTACATATGTCTGGTCCCCCTAACTGCTGACTCCTGACACCGGGGTTATGGCAAGCTGTAATATACACAAACATATTGTGGTCGGCAAGTGGTTAATATGTTTTGGTCAGGACTAAAAATATATGTAATCAGGTAAAGAAAAATGGAAATTATATTAATTATTGCATATGAATATTTTCTCTTATCCAGCCAACAGGTGGTGATCCAGGCTCCCTTCACTTGTTCTCCAGGCTCTCCCTGCCTCTTCTGTAAAAAAAAACCCCTCATGTTTCCACATACAAGTGAATAATTTGGAGCAGTGACTCCTCTTCTCTTTAAACCATTGTGCACCCGCTCCGATTGGCCAACGGGGGAGCTAATCAGTGGGTACGATGGTCCCTCCCAGGCAGCCCCAGCTGGTGCCGGGTATACAGCACAGCCCCAGCCTGCTTGCCAGGCAGTGTGTACAGTAAGGTGACCAGATTTTTCAAATGAAATCCGGGGACATATTTTATTTTTTTACTAGTAATGGCGGCAATTAGCGACTCTCTGCTCATTGCCGCCCGCCTCACAGCCTGTCAAGTCTTACTCTCCGGACCCGGCTACTACTGGGTGGAGAGCGGAGGAAGATTACTCTGCCAGGGAATGCAAGGAGATAAGCAGGTAGGCGGCTGGCCGGGACTTGAGCCAAGGCAGAAGAACATGCGAGCGGAGCAAAATGGGCATGCACCCGAAACTGAAGAAAAATTCCCTCCACTCCGACCAACACATGATCATCAAGAAGTGGCACAGATAATGGAAAATAATACACCCCCCTAAGCTAGTATGAGCACTGACTGTCTTTGAAATTGCCCCAGCTCCTGTTCAAATCCTAACCGGGGACAGACTTGTTCCGGGGACAGTGTCCTCAATCAGGGGACTGTCCCCTGAAACCGAGGATGTCTGGTCACCCTAGTGTACAGTCTTGGAGTCCCCGCTCTCCTCTCTCCACTCCCTGACAAGTGGCACATACACCATGGTGCCACCACAGGTGGGCACCTCTCCAGGCATCGGCATCAGTCTAAGTGAGGCAGGCGGTGAGTCCCTCAATGGCTCACACACAGGAGAGAAGCCAGGGCTCAGAGGGGGGACTCCAGTGTAGATATGGCACCCAGAATAGGCCAGGCATGGCAAGCGAGCTAAGGTGCATCAGTGAAGGAAGAGAGAAGAGCGATGTCCTTCCAGTTTAGCATAGACAGAGCTTATTGGGGTTGATTTACTAAAACTGTAGAGTGCAAAATCTGGTGCAGCTGTGCATGATACTCAATCAGCTTCTAACTTGAACGTGTTCAATTAAGCTTTGACAATAAAACTTGGCGGCTGATTGGTTTCTATGCACAGCTGCACCAGATGTTGCACTCTCCAGTTTTAGTAAATTAACCCCACTGTGTATTCCATCTATCCCCATGCACAAATTCTGTACAAATGTGTGGAACACATCCTTGGGATCACAGTTCCCCAATGTTAGAGCATTAAAATAGAAGTTTGGTCAAAACCTAAATAAGCCCAAACCTGCGCTTATCCCCATTCTGACTACCCTGCAAAAAAAATGCTTATACATATCTAATCTTGGGGGCTCCAGTCTGGTAACATGATCTTCCTAGCCTGGGAGGAGACGTTACCCAATAGACTTATTATTGGGCATCTGTTTCCGGCTGTCCCTCCGCTGCCCTGAAGCCAGCCACTGGGAGCCAATCACATGACTGGACCAGAGTATTCTTAGATTAGGTAAGTATAGGAATCTTTCATTTACAGTACAGAGGCATCTCATTAAATTAGAATATCACCAAAAAGTAAATTTATTTCAGTAATTCAACTCCCAATATTTTTTTTTTTTTTTTAGAAAGGTGGACATAACCTTTAATTTTACATTATTGCTCGGCTTAAATACAGCAGCAATAGAACCCCAATCTGATTAATTACAACTTGATAAAAGGATTTTTAAGATATTTTTGGATGTGACACTTGATTTTTTTTCTTTTATCCAATAGTAATATACCCAAATTTACCAGTAGACATAAAAGTCATTATTCATCAACTTTACATTGCTATGAATTATGGCTTGTCTGCCATCTCTTTATGCAGCATACACACGATTTTTTTTCATGTTATGGAAAAAAACAATGTTTTTCTCGACTTGATTCCTCTCAAGCCTGCCTTGCATACACACAATCGTGATATAAAATGCTCAAGCAAAGCGCAGTGACGTACAACACGTATGACGGCAATATAAAATGGAAGTTCCATTCGAATGGCGCCACCCTTTGGGCTGATTGTGCAAATTTCTCTTCTCATAAATTGCTTCTGAGCATGCGCCTTTTTTTCGTTTTTTAAAGCCTACACTAAACCGTTTTCACGATGAGAAAAACTACGACATGAAAAACTATGAGAAAAAATAGAGCAGGTTCTAAATTTTTAATGCCCATTTTTCTCGTTGAGAAAAATGCTCTGGAGCCTACACACGGTCGTTTTTAATGACCAATTTAAAAAATTGCATTTTTCTCGTCATGAAAAACGGTTGTGTGTACGCAACATTAGAGTTTATGCATTTCAATATTTTTGTCTTAAAGCGGTTGTATAGGCTAAAAAATAAATAAAATTCTCGCACCTGTAAAGGAAAAAGCATAATGAGCTAGCATGCCTTAAGCCGAAAATCCCCAGTGCGCATGCGCCGCTGCATTCAGCGACTTGTTGCGAGGGGAATTTTTACTTACAGGTAAGCCATATTATAGGCTTACCTGTAGGGAAAAGTAAAAAATAAACCTATACAACCGCTTTAAATATAATATTTTGAGTGCTTATTTCCCCTTGCTTGCCTGCTTTTTAATAGGTGTGTATTGTTGTAATAGCAACTTTCCCTTTTGTGGGTAAGAGTATCACACATTTTATGTACTTCCAATAAAATATATTTTTCACTTTTACTAGATCATACTCCACAACATTTCTTTAACTTTACTCCTCCAGTTCATAATTTTTTGTCAGGCTGTATGCACTACACTGCAGATGGCAAATAAGCCTAAAACAGCTGTATGCTGTTTGGAATAAACGGCTCTGTATTATTAAGCTGCGGCTGTACTGTAAAACAGAAGTTCTGGATCTACAGTTGGCCAAAAAGGCATAAAAGATAATTCTCTCATTTTGGCATGTGTTATGGAATGAGAAATATAAATTCCTTCTGTTCTACGAAGGCTCTGCTATGCTTTATTGCTTTTCAGAAATCTCAATAAGTACGGTACTTTGTTAAAGCGGAGTTCCAACCTATTTTTTTATTTTTTTACTTGGGATCAATCCAATGCCTATCCTACTCTATATTTAAAATGGCAATTTTACTTTAATTTTTCATTAGAGTATGGAGCACTTCTGGCTTTGGCCGCCTAGGCGATGATTTAACTAGGCGATTCCCATGGACTGGGATATCAGCGTCATCTATCCCAGGAGTACATGGGAATCGCCTAATACCGAAATCTTGCGTGATTTCTGGACAGTGATTTTCTTTGATTGACAGGTTGCTATAGCAATGGGGTGGGAACTTAAGCCAATGCCACCATTGCTATAGTAACATGTCAGGATGAAAGAGCACCAAACAGTGGCATTACTGTGCATGCGCAAAGTCGGTATGCATAGCATACTAGCTCATTTTGAATTACTTACCTTACATCGAAGCCCCCGCAGCGGTCCTCATACCCCGTCCAGCCGGCAACATCTCTCTCGGGGGTTACTTCCGGGTATCGCGGCTCCGGCGCTGTGATTGGCCGGAGCCGCGAAGATGTCACTCCCGCGCGTGCGGGAGCCACCGGTAATGGCACACTGACTGAAGCAACGGCACATACGTTCTAGTGCGCATGTGCCGATGACATCCGCACATGCAGGGGACAGGGGATATCCCCTAAACCGTGCAGGTTTATGAGATATCATGGGTAGCAACAGGTATATAGGCTTAGCTGTAGCATAAAGTGGTTGTAAAGGGTTTACAACCACTTTGATATCATTCTCTAAATATTGCATTTAAAGTAGACCCAACTTTGAACTTTGCTTTAAAAGAGTAGGGAAGGATGGTTTGTATGTGAGAGTCTGTAGTGAAGTACTGTGATTAGTGCCTGAGTGTGAATTTTGTATTGAAGGATTGTGCGTGTAGTGCAGGATTGTGAGCATTTGTATGTGCCCCATTTTATCTATAACCCAGCCCTGCTCAGCTGGATCTTCTGTGTAGTCACTGCACTTCCCATATCTCATTACTGTCTCTGAAGACTTCCACTGCTGGTTGTTGTGTCCTGTAGTCTTGGAGTATTTTATTAAAGCTCAATTCCAGGATAAGTGAATATTGCCTAATTACAAGAGGCATGTACATTCTTAAATGTTGGTAGGCTTTTGTGTATTTAATCTAGATTTGTGCAGCATCTCAACTTTGACCTTGCTTCTGTTCCAGATCTTCCTATTATTGAGACCACTCACTATTGCTCTCGTTCTTTGTGCAGGATGACTGGTCTTATAAAAGGATGAAGGATGAGGATTTTAGGTATACATTTAGCTTTAGGTAGACATTTTCAGATTTACAGCACCCGTTACCTCCTCTGCTCACTCTATTCCATAAATCATATGCACGCAAAATATTATTAGTGGGAATGCTATATATAGCATTCCCAGTATTGTTATTCATTTTTTATTATTAGTGGGAATGCTATGTTTAGCATTCCCAGTATTGTTATTCGTTTTTTATTATTCTTATTAATTTTAATTTCAATTTTATTCCGTACGTTTTTTGGCTCTGCGTAACTTCTGCATACTTTCAGCTATTGAGACCATTCAACTTTTAAAATGTTCAGCTCTTTCAGCTAATGATGGGACTTATTTAACTTTTTTGTACTATTTATACTTTTTAAAATATTAAGCTTTTAGACACTTTATTTTAACATTGAAGTCAATGAGAACATGCTTCAAATCATTAAAACATTCTACTGCTACGAAAAGTTTCTGCTCCTTCATACTTTCACCTACAGACACCAAACAAACTTTAAAACGTTCACAAAATATTCAGCTATCCGGCTATATCTTTTCAGCTTGATATCTTTTACAGTTTTTATGAAAAAGCAGTTTAAGTTTAGTGATTTGTTCAGAAAATTCTATCGATTATAATGTGTTTCTATGGGGCTGGGGTAGAGTGGACGATGACATCATTAGAGCACGGAGCTATAAAAAAAAAAATTATCTTTATAAAGAGGGAACAAATTGCTCTCACGCCCACAAGATCTACTTGTCATACACAATTTATATATCAAAACGTAGGTATACATCAGGCAATGTGCTCAGTTTTGTGATACGCATTTTACCTTTGGTTGTGGAGCTTCTAAATGACAAGAGTTCCAAATTTTCTTCCATTGACTGTCATGTAAAAATTTCTATAAATCTCCCAGCAAAACGCACACAGAACCTCTTTTTTAAATCACTGAGATGCCCACATTTTTAAGTTTATCAACATACATTTTATACCGATACGTTCTGTTACGTACCTGGTTTCCAGAGTCTGATGCAGGGTAGCCTCTCTTACGACTCTGGTTCGCGAGCCACTGGATATGGGACAGCGGGCTCGGAGCACAGAGGGGTAGGAGTGCCGGGTGGTGATGTGTAGAAGCAGGTGGACGAATACCTCTGGCAAGTAGATGCTGAACGTACAGCGGAGGATGGGTCAGCGACCCGCACAGAAGCTGCGACTACAGCGGCACAAGTTAGTAATAGTTCAGGAATACCGGGAAAGCAGGGTCAAACAAGCCGGGTCATAACAGGTGATCGTGCAGAAAGATGACTGAAGAATGGTCGGTAAACAAGCAGGTGGATCTGGCAACAGTGAAGTCAAGCAGGCGGATGGTCAAATGGAGCCGGGTCAGGATAGGAGAGATGAGAGGAGTCAGACAAGCCGGGTTCGGTGTTCAAATCAGGTTTCAGGTAGAGTAGTCAAAACAAGCCAAGTTCAGTGTTCAAATCAGGTTTCAGATAGCAAACAGGTCTCAGATAGGATCCACGTCAGAACTACAGATCAGGCAGCAAAGACACTGTGCTGCTGAGGTGTTTAAATAGGCCAGCCTGCTGTTAATCACTGAAATCAGTCTGCACCATTAACCCTTAAGTGGCAGATCCATGACATTGCCCCCCCCCCAAGGGGCAGCCTCCGGATGCCCAGTCGGGCTTCTTTGTCAGGATGAGCAAGGAAAAAAGCACGTAACAACCTCTTGGCATGTATATTACCTTCTGGCTCCCAAGAATTATCCTCTGGGCCGTACCCCTTCCATTTGACTAGGAATTGATTCTGGCCTTGTCGCTTCCTACAGTCCAAGATAGCTTCCACCACGTATTCTTCCCAACCGTCAACCTGGATGGGTTCGGGAGGTCTGGATCCTCTGTTGGGAAAAGGATCGGCCACTGCAGGCTTGAGTAGAGAAACGTGGAACACAGGGTGAATTTTCAATGAGTCAGGCAAAAACAGTTCGTAAGAAGCTAAGTTGATTTTTCTTTTAACTGAAAATGGACCCAAAAACCTAGGTGCCAACTTTTTGGATGGGCAAGGTAATTTAAGATTCCTTGTAGACAGCCATACCTGATCGTCTGGTTTCAGGTCCAAGTCACCCCTTCTTTTCTTGTCAAAAAATCTCTTGCTATCAGCCTGGGCTTTAGTTACTGCGTCGTGCAATAACTGATTGTTGCGTTGGAGAAAGTCCATAGTACTCTGCACAGCTGGAACTGCTGACTCTGAAAAGAAATCTGGTAAAAATGTTAAATTAAAGCCATAATTAGAGAAAAAAGGGGATTGCCCAGTAGCTGAGTGATTGGTGTTATTATATGCAAATTCTGCCAAAGGCAGCAGAGAGACCCAGTCGTCTTGAGAGAAGGCTGTGAAACACCTAATATATTGTTCCAGGGTTTGATTCGTCCTCTCTGTTTGCCCCTTAGACTGGGGGTGGTAGGCTGAGGACAAGGAAAGTTGAATCTGTAGTGTTTCACAGAGGGCTCTCCAGAAACGAGAAGTAAATTGGACTCCCCTGTCCGAAACGATGTTGGAAGGTACCCCATGTAGTCTAATGATTTCCTTGATAAACACGCAGGCCGTTTCTGCAGCAGAAGGTGTGTTTTTTAAAGGCAGGAAATGAGCCATTTTAGTAAAACGGTCCACGACAACAAAAATTGCGGTACATCCCTCGGAACGAGGAAGTTCAACAATAAAATCCATTGCGATCATCTCCCATGGTCGGTTAGGTACTGGTAAGGGTTTTAGTAAACCCCAGGCTAGTTTTCGGGGTGTTTTATTTCGGTTGCATATCGGACAAGAACTGATGTAAGACTTGCAAAATTCCTCCAAATTGGGCCACCAGAAGGTGCGTCGTACCAATTCTAGAGTCTTATTAACTCCAAAGTGACCTGCAAGTGGGTGATCATGAAGAAGTTTCAAGACTTCCACTCTAATGTTTTCTGGGACAAAAACCTGACTTCCTCTCCAAAACAGCCCGTTTCTGGAAGTTAGTGAGACATTAGAGGGTTTGGACGAATCGGAAGATGCTCCTCGGATCATGGAGATTAGGTCAGTGTGTAGGAGCAGGAAGTTGCCATCCGACAGGATGGTATCGGGAATAGAAGTATCCTTTGGGTTATCGTACATTCGGGATAATGCATCCGGTTTAATGTTTTTGGATCCTGGTCGGAAGGTAATATGGAAACAAAAACGAGAAAAGAAAAGAGCCCAACGGGCTTGTCGAGGTTTAAGACGTCTGGCAGATTTCAAATACTCCAAATTCTTATGATCTGTGTAGATCAGTACAGGATGAATGGCGCCCTCCAATAGATATCTCCATTCCTCTAGAGCTGTCTTAATGGCCAGTAGTTCTCGATCTCCTACATCATAGTTCTTTTCTGTGGGGGAAAGCTTTCGAGAGAAGAATCCCACTGGGTGTATTAAATCTTTGTCCCCCAAGCGCTGAGAGAGAACGGCTCCTACCGCAACTTCGGAGGCATCGACCTCAAGAAGGAAAGGTAACGTTGGATTGGGATGTCTAAGGATCGGAGCTGAAGTAAAGAGTCTTTTTAAAATGTCAAAGGCCTTCTGCGCTTCAGGGTTCCAACAGAAACGAAGATTTTGTTTCGTGAGTTGTGTGATAGGGGCCACAATAGCCGAAAACCCTCTAATAAATTTTCTATAGAAGTTTGCGAATCCAATGAAACGCTGCACCCCTTTTTTATCCAAGGGTGTTGGCCAGTCTAAGATTGCAGATACCTTCTTTTGATCCATCTCAATTCCTGTAGGGGAAATTACCAGGCCTAAGAATTGGATGGTTTGCTGTTCAAACTCGCATTTTTCAGCTTTCGCATATAAACTGTGCTGACTGAGGCGATCCAGAACCTTACAGACATGTCCTCGGTGCTCCTCCAAGGAACGGGAGAAAATCAGTATGTCATCTAGATACACGATTACAAAAATGTCCAAAAAATCTCGGAATACGTCGTTGACGAAGTGCTGAAAAGTAGCAGGCGCGTTACATAGCCCGAAGGGCATGACCAAATATTCGTAATGGCCATAGCGGGTACGTAATGCTGTTTTCCACTCATGTCCATCCTTGATACGTATTAAATTATACGCTCCCCTTAGGTCTAATTTTGTAAAGATAACGGCAAATCTTAATTTTTGGAAAAGTTCAGGTATTAAAGGTAGAGGGTAACGATTTTTCACGGTGACTTTGTTGAGTTCCCGGTAGTCAATACAGGGACGAAGAGTTTGGTCCTTCTTTGTGACGAAAAATATTCCGGCACCTGCTGGTGAAGTGGACGGGCGGATAAATCCCTTTTCCAAATTCTCGTCAAGGTAGATTTTTAATGCGTCTTGTTCTTTTTCAGAAAGTGGGAAAATTTGTCCGAAAGGGATCTCGGCCCCTGGAAGAAGATCAATCGGACAATCGTACGGCCGATGAGGTGGAAGGGAATCTGCCCCTTTCTTACTGAAGACATCCAGAAATCCATGGTAGGGTTTGGGGATGGATTGAATCAAACTTGGGTCAGTGTTTAAGCACAGCAGGGCAGAAGATGGTTTAGGACGTTCGGGAAAACAGTGTTCCTGACAGTAATGAGATGGGAACGAAAGATTTTTAGATGTCCAGTCAATCTGAGGATTGTGTACCTGAAGCCAGGGTATACCCAGGATTACTGGAAACAAAGGAGATGAAATGACGTCCAAAATTAAAAGTTCCTTATGATTGGATGAAGTAATAGCAGGTAAAGGAAGGGTCGCATGGGTCACTTGCCCAGACTTGATGTGTGAGCCATCAGCCAAAAAAACGGAAAGTCTAAAGTCCTTTGTGCGGACGGGAATGTTATGCAGATCGGCAAATGAGGAATCGATGAAACAACTGCATGCCCCTGAATCAACGATAGCGTTGACCGACACCGTCTTTCCCGGAAGCTGTAAGGAAAGGAAGAGAGCAAGATGGTTGGGGTTGGTAGTAATAGCAGAGATGTTATCAGGAACTGAAGAACGGAACTTACGTATTTTGACGGGACAATTGTGTACGTAGTGACCGGCCTCACCGCAATATAGACACAGGTTTAGCTGACGGCGGCGTGTGCGTTCTTCAGGTGGCAAGGTGGGTCGCATCACGCCTATTTGCATGGGTTCTGAAGTATCCATGGGTGGACCAGCAGAATTGGAAGAAACAGGTGGTGGAAAACGAGAAGGAGGCAAGGGAGCCCGGGTGGTGACCCAGACTGGGCGACTCTGTTGAGAGGATCGTTCCGCTTGGCGTTCCCGTAGTCGTCGGTCGATCTGAACGGATTTGTCAATCAGATCATCCAGGGTGTCAGGTACCCCAATACGGGCCAATTCATCCTTTAAGGCTTCAGACAGACCTAAGCGAAATTGGTGGCGCAAGGCTGCGCTATTCCACTGGGTGTCCGCACTCCAGCGGCGGAAATCAGTAACATAGTCCTCCACTGCTCTACGCCCCTGTTGGAGAGCGAGTAAAGCAGCTTCAGCAGTAGCAGTCCTTTGCGGGTCGTCGTAGAGCTGTGCCATAGTCTGGAAGAAGTTTAGCAAAGTCTCTGTCTGGACACCGTTCTCCTCTAACAAGCGATGTGCCCAATTTTGGGGTTCCCCTTGGAGTAGGGAAACGACAAATCCCACTTTAGTGGCTTCCAAAGAAAAGGTTCGGGGTTGCAAAGCAAAGTATAACTGACATGCGTTTCGGAAGTCCCGGAACTTGGTTCGATCCCCGGAGAATCGTTCGGGCATGGGAACCCTTGGTTCAGGTGGCAACATCACAACTGACGGACCCGCAGATGACGATGATCTAGCAGTGGATGCTGAAGTTGCGTCCCCAGAAGCTGATAAGTTCTGAACCTGCCCCTCCAATCTCAGGTAGCCATCTTGTAGGTTTTGAACGGCCTGGGTAAGTGATGCTAAGTGTTTACACACCTCTTCCATAGCCGGAACTACACCTGCAGACTCTGTCATGGCTGCCTGATACTGTTACGTACCTGGTTTCCAGAGTCTGATGCAGGGTAGCCTCTCTTACGACTCTGGTTCGCGAGCCACTGGATATGGGACAGCGGGCTCGGAGCACAGAGGGGTAGGAGTGCCGGGTGGTGATGTGTAGAAGCAGGTGGACGAATACCTCTGGCAAGTAGATGCTGAACGTACAGCGGAGGATGGGTCAGCGACCCGCACAGAAGCTGCGACTACAGCGGCACAAGTTAGTAATAGTTCAGGTATACCGGGAAAGCAGGGTCAAACAAGCCGGGTCATAACAGGTGATCGTGCAGAAAGATGACTGAAGAATGGTCGGTAAACAAGCAGGTGGATCTGGCAACAGTGAAGTCAAGCAGGCGGATGGTCAAACGGAGCCGGGTCAGGATAGGAGAGATGAGAGGAGTCAGACAAGCCGGGTTCGGTGTTCAAATCAGGTTTCAGGTAGAGTAGTCAAAACAAGCCAAGTTCAGTGTTCAAATCAGGTTTCAGATAGCAAACAGGTCTCAGATAGGATCCACGTCAGAACTACAGATCAGGCAGCAAAGACACTGTGCTGCTGAGGTGTTTAAATAGGCCAGCCTGCTGTTAATCACTGAAATCAGTCTGCACCATTAACCCTTAAGTGGCAGATCCATGACACGTTCACAAAGGCTTTGTGTTTTTAAAGTTGAAGTCGCTGTTTCGATAGCATGTACTGTTGTGGATTTATTGAGGTTTGTTTGAAGGGTTCTATCCCTCATTAGGTGTGTGGATTAAAGGGGTTTGTAAAGGTATTTTTTTCCCTAAATAGCTTCCTTTACCTCAGTGCAGGGGGGAGGGGTGACCAGGCAAGTCAGGAAACTCTCTACTTTGCAGATAGAGAAAAGAGCTGTGTGTTATTAGACATCCTGATCACCCCCTCCCCCTCAAGAGGCTTTCTCCACACCAGGGAAAAAGCTTTACATTACTGTGTGTAGTTACAGACAGAAGAACAGGAAGTGAGGGTTTCTTAGAAGAAATAAGGACATTTAAAAGCAAAATCAAATGATGAGGTAAGTGAAAGAGGACTGCACTAAGGTAAAGGAAGCTATTTAGGGAAAAATTGTTTTACCTTTACAACCCCTTTAATGATCAAACATAGGCTTTATAAGAACTGAAGGAACACTGCTTGTATGTCCTAAAGATAGTGTAGTGGTTATGGTGAATGGCTTTGGTGTGGGCTTAGCAATTCAGCTATTCAGCATTCCCACGCATTTTCTGCAGGAAATGCATTTTCTAGTTATTATTATTATACAGGTTTTATATAGCACCAACAGTTTACGCAGCACTTTACAATATGATATGAAATAAAAATATCCTGCACAAAACATTCCACTTGTTCAAAATTTCCATAAACAATGACCAGCTCGAAAAAGTACCCTGTTCATAAAAGGGCATATTTGCCAATATTCTTTTAAAAGAAACATTTTAAGTAAATTCTGAAAGATAGGTGTTCAGTCAAAAGTTTTGTTTCTAGGTTTGCACACTTTTCACTGTTACCATTTTTTTATCTTTAGGCTTTGACAGTTGAAGATAGGAGATAATCTAATTTTTATGTATGTTCCAAAGAAGTCATTTTTTTTAGTGCTATTAAAATTTAATTTCACTTGTCTGCCATTTTTATTATAGTGTGATAAAGTTTAGCAAAAATAGTTCCACATTCACAAAGCCTAAGGCCATCATACTTATAATACTTTCATATGCAAAATCAGTACAGTTGAATTTCAGTGTATGTTTTCCCACATCCAGGAACAGTAATAGGATTAGTAGCCCAGCAAGTGGCATTTATGCCAAGCCCAACGCTTTTAGATACACAAGATCAATAGTAATTGCATGCATTGTGAGCAACAGTAAAAGCATTTCTCATGCTGTTTTTGCCCTTTGAACCTGTGGAATCACAAGAATTGCAATGTGAACCTGAATGCCCTTAGCACCTGATGTTCACAGATGTTCAGATACCATAAACCTAATTCCTTCTTCCACCAAATGAAGAGAATCAAAACACCCAAATGAAACCTGCTGGGAATTAAAACCTACATTCTACAGATTTCGTTTTGAACCACATTACAAAAAAACAGGGTCAGATCTAGAATTCATTCTTAACTTTTCTAGTCATAATCTTTCTTTTTTGCTTTTGAAGCATTTCACATCTTTTTCCTCTATCTCTCACTTTTTCTTGTTATCAGCAGCCTTTTCCTGCTACATGTTTTGGTACAGAAAACTAGTTTATATCAGCTGTACAACAACAATTTAGCTTTGCAGCCAAAGTGGCTATGTGTTAAATGACACTGCTCACACTGTTTCGAAAATGCATGAAAATGTACAATTATAAAATAAAAAAAATCTCTATGGCCCTTTTCATACTGATGTGCAGTTTTCCCACACCTTATGTACAGCAGAGTGTACCCGCGGGTTACCTGTGCTTTGGTATAGACTTCTATTGCATCGGGCGGTTTTGGTGCATTTTCAGAAATCGCTACAATGCGATAGAACTCTATGGCACAGATAACCTGCACAAAACCCACAAATTTGGACTGACATAACTGAAAAATATATCTACCACATGAGCTGAATGATCACCTAGATCACTATATTTATGTGTGTGTGAATATATATATATATATATATATATATATATATATATATATATATATATATATATATTAGGGCTGTTACTGATTAAAATGTTTTTGTTTGATTAATCAATTTTTTTGTTCTCCCTGTCTGACCCTCCTCCCGGAAGTGTTCCTCGGAAGTAATCACGTGACCTGTCAGGTGACCCGTGAGGCTGGGACAGGCTTCATCCTGATGGCCACAGGACAGGCCTGAAGACTCCACACACGCCGCTCTCTGTGAATCTAGGCCATTATTTTCATGTGCATTATTCCAGGTTCTAGCAGAGTAAGGCCCCGTACACACGACCGAACATGTCCGATGAAACTGGTCCGCGGACCAGTTTCATCGGACATGTTCGGTCGTGTGTACGGCCTAGCGGACAGGTTTCCTGGCCTAGCGGACAGGTTTCCAGCGGACAAAAGTTTCTTAGCATGCTAAGAAACTTGTCCGCTGGAAACCTGTCCGTCGGACATGTCCGCTGGTTAGTACGTCTAACCAGCGGACCGAAATCCCGCGCATGCGTCGAATTGATTCGACACATGCGTGGAAGCATTGAACTTCCGTGTTTGAGAACGTCGGTGTCTTCTACGTCACCGCGTTCTCTGTCCGTGGGGATTTTGGTCTGATGGTGTGTACACACATCAGACCAAAAGCTCCCAGGAGACATGTCCGATGAAAACGGTCCGCGGCCCGTTTTCATCGGACATGTCTCCTCGTGTGTACAGGGCCTAAGGGTTTGGCCGCTATCTGTTGCCTGGGAGCTATAGTGAATTTGATTTTGGGAGTATTTTTTCACCAGCGCTATAGAGAATTCTGTTGGTGCGATAGCACTATTTTGAGAGTATTTAGTGCTGCTATTGCATAATAGCACTATAATAAATGACCCTCACAGGGGGCCATTCAGTAAAACATTTACAAAAAAATTCTGGCATTATGGCAGTATTAGAAAGTCTAGCATAAAATTCATGGAAGCCTTGCAACAGATTTCTTGCTGTTTCCGATGTGCAACACATTTAGGTAGTTCTTTTAACATTCTGGCACTATGGATGCTACAAATTCATTAAGAATTTTCACCATATCAGTGATAAGAAAAATTGAAGTAAACAAAAAATCTTTCATGTTTGAATAAATTGTGTGGTAGACAAAATTCTGTCCAAAATTCTGAGCCATTTGTTGCATAGACAGGAAACAGATTTCTACTGAGTGTCTATGATGCTCTTTATGAATTTCAGGGATATTTTTCCCAGCTTGTAAATGTAACAACAGCTTACAGTACATTGCATGTACATGTACCTATATGGCTTAGAAAGGGTTGGACAGTGTTTATAACTTGCAGTGTTCCTGGCCTTTTTTGTAAAGTCATACATTTGCACAGCTAAGCTAAAGAAAAAAGTGGCTGTCCAGGTCAACATGCATGTCGGCAATTGATGAAAAAATTTGATTTCAGCATTTATTGCAAGTAAATGCACAGAAAGAGAAATTATTTTAAATTGCTACTTGCAGTATTTTTCCTTTCCATAAATTAATTGTTATTCACTTTGCAATGTGCCTTTTAAACAAGCTAGAATATCTGACTACTCCAGGAATTTCAATTCCTTAACTTAGCCCCTACCTTCCTTGCATGTCATTGCCCTTTCCTCATCTGTGAGTGTCTAATACATTGTGTGCTGACCCAGCATCTTCGCCCTTCTACTCACCTCTTCATAACCTTTTGTTAGCTCTGTCTCATGTCAGTACATAACAAGTCAGCTATGCCTTTTGACTTCCTATGAAACAACCCCAATCTAAACTAACAGTGCAGTACTCCTCATCTGGCCAGTGTTCTTTTGTCCTTACTCTGGACTTTTCCTTATCTTGATTTACTTTTTACCTGGATAATGTTCCCTATGCCTGCCTGAGTTCATGCTCTCCCAGATGGATGATGCTTTGTCATATAAAGATCTAATGAAAGAATGTTCCTGGTTCTAGACCTGTATGTCTTTGCACAATATGCATATGAACTACAGGTGGTGGCAAGAATTGCTCTTCTGGAGGCCTGTCTGTAATATCCATCATAATAGGTTTGGTTTCACCTTCTCTCTACCTTACCTGCATCTCTTAGACCCCTTTCACACTGGAGCGGTTTGGAGGCGCTTATGCGGTAAAAATAGCGCCTGCAAACCGACCCTAAACAGCTTCTGCTGTGTATCCAGTGTGAAAGCCAGAGGGATTTCACACTGGAGCGGTGTGCTAGCAGGACGGTAAAAAAAAGTCCTGCTAGCCGCATCTTTGGAGGGGTGTGTATACCGCTCCTCCACCGCTCCCTCCCATTGAAATCAATGGGACACCGCAGCTAGGGATGTCCCGATACTAGTATCAGTATCGGTACCGATACCGAGCATTTCCCTGGGTACTTGTACTCGAGGAAATGCTTGGATGCTTCACCCGATACCTGGGCAGTCAGAATGGTCGGTGCGGCAGGTTAGTTGCAAGCAGTGATCTGCCCCTTTTCAGCTGCTTTAGTTAAAGTTATACAGAGGTGATCCGTGCTTGTAACTCCCCCCAAAGCCACACCGATCACCGCTGACTGTCCCTGTATCCTCCTCCGTGCTGCTCTCCCCCTCTGGGTTTGTGTCCCCCTCCATGCTGTTTGTCCCCCTCTGGGTCCTTGTCCTCCTCCTTACTGCAGTCAGTGCTCCGTGTCCCCCTCCGTGCTCCGTGATGTCCCACTCCATGCTCCGTGCTGTCCCCCTCCGTGCTGTCACCCTCTGTGCTCCATGCTATCCCCCTCCATGCTCTGTGCTCCGTGCTGTCCCCCTCCGTGCTATCCCCCTCCATGCTCCGTGCTGTCCCCCTCCATGTGGTCCCCCTCCGTGCTGTCCCCCTCCGTGCTCCGTGCTGTCCCCTTCCGTGCTGTCCCCCTCCGTGCTGTCCCCCTCCGTGCTGCTCCCCCCCTCCGTGCTGCTCTCCCCCTCCATGCTGCTCTCCCCCTCCGTGCTGCTCTCCCCCCTCCGTGCTGCTCCCCCCCTCAATGTTCTCCTCCACCCGCTCGATCTGTCAGGATGGAGAACGGAGGTAGGAGCCGCTAAATCCGACTCCTACCTTTTCCGAATGAACAGAGTCAGTGATCACTGACTCTGTCCATTCACATAATTGAGCATCGTAACCTGTGTTTACGATGCTTCAGTTTATGAAAGGAGAGGAGCTTCTCTTCATTCATTTTAGATGAGGCTGCAGAGAAAGAGACTGGGGAATCTGTGTCCTTAGTCCCTTTCTCTGTCTCAAATGGGAGATGTCAGAAGTCTGTTAAGACCCCCTGATATCTCACTAAAGACCCCCCAACAGGACTGATAAAAAAAGAAATTAAAAAAAAAAAATTGTAAAAAAAAAAAAAAAAACTGCCACTGTTACATGACATTAAAAAAAAGTATCGGTATTCGGTATCGGCGAGTACTTGAAAAAAAGTATCGGTACTTGTACTCGGTCTCAAAAAAGTGGTATTGGGACAACCCTAACCACGGCTATACCTCCGGCAATTCGCCTCTGCAGAGGCGCTTTGCGGCGGTTTTTAACGTTTTCTCAGCCGCTAGCAGGGGGGTAAAACCCCCCCGTTAGCGGCCGAATAGCGTCGCTAAATTTAGCAGTATAGCACCGCTAAAAATAGCGACGCTTTACCGCTGATGCACCACCCACCCCATTGTGAAAGGGGCCTTAGGCTTTGGTGCCACTCATGTGGCTCACTGCATTCCAGTGAGGCTTGGCACAAACCAATGACGTCACACCCCTCATCCTGGCATCACTGGTTTTACATTGGCTGCGGCAAACTATGTGATTGTGTAGCATTCCTGTACCCCTTGAGTGGAGGGGGCATGGGCTTTTCTTCTATTGGCCAGTTTTTTTTCTTTATATTACCCTTATCTCTTTTTAAATTTATCAAAAGGCAAGGCTGGTCTTGCCACACTACCGTACTGGTGTTTTTACCCTCTGCTTTGTCTGCTGGGCAGCCTAGACAGGAGGGGAGTGATGCCATGTTTTACCGCACCAGGTGGCACAAACCCTAGTGATGCCACTGGATAAACCCATTTGGTAAAAAACATGGGCTTCAGTCCTACATACAGCAATGCAGAGTCAGGGCTATCTTCCTCAGAAGTGCTTTCCTTGTCTGTACTTTTCCCAACCTGCCCCCAAGAAGTGAGTAAATACATGCATTGCATTGACAAGATCAGTATGTTTTCTCATTGTTTGGAGTTTGTCTGGTAATGTCCTCAGAAGTTGTGTACTTAATATCTTCTCTGATGGCCGCGACCACACTGTATTCCAGTATGCATTCCATCAGCATTCTAAAGAAGTCCTTAAAATTTCCATTCCCCGGCTCGCATTTGGTGAGTGAAAATAAGCTGAGTGCAAGTGGAGAGAGGGCACTGAGAGCAGATGAGCACTCAGCTCTCCAGCTGCCTGACTGACAGGAGTGCTGCTGCTGTCACTCCTGTCATTTTGAACAGCACACAGTGCAGGCTGCGATGGCTTCTGGAAGGGGAATTTTGCTCCCTCCTCCCTCCAGATTTGGCACTGGATCCCTTCCGCCTACTTCCTGGCTTTGGTGTAGACCGCTTGCTGTGTAGGTAGGATGGGAATGTGGCCAGGTTCTGATATCCACCCTGCCTGTCCTCCACCCACCTTCCTGAACCACCTGCCCTCCCTCCTGCTTACCTGCCTGCCTGCCTGCCTAAACTGCCCACCCATCCAGCCATCAGCCTGCCTGCAAGGGAAGAGGGAGATGTGAGCTTACCAGAAGCGAGTGTGAGTTGAGGAAAGCTCAGCTGATTGTATTTGATTTCATTGCTTCTACTCCCCCCCCCCACACACACACCTTGCATTAATCCTTATGACAATGAAATTAAGTTATAAATGTGTCCACTGACATCAATGCTGGGAGTTATTAGTGCATCCTCTGATACCAATGTTGGGTTTTTTTATGGCATCAACTGACATTAATGCGGGGGGGGTGGTTATTAATACGTCCACTGACATCAATACTGGGGGTTATTAATGCATCATATGATACCTGTTATTATGGCATCCACTGACTCCAATGCTGGGAGGCATCATGGCATCCACTGGCACCAATTCTGAGAGGTATTATGGTGTTTAGGGGCTGAAGGCAGGGCCAGGATAGGGGTTGGGTGGGGCAACTGGTGGTAAGTAACTCTTAAAGGGTCACTAAAGGAAAAATTTTTTTTAGCTGAAATGACTGTTTACAGGGCATAGAGACATAATAGTTAACTGATTCCTTTTAAAAATGATTAAAAATAGATAAAAAAAACAATCATATAATGTGCCTGCAGTGTAGTTTCGTTTTTGCTGTTGTTTGCTGGTTCTCTGATGTACAGAGAGCCACTAGAGGGCAGTCAGCCAATAGAGAGCAGTGATACTTTGTCTAAAACTCCTCAGCACCAATCCAGTTTCGTTTTACACACAATAATCACATTAGTGACCACCGTGAGAAATCTCCCAGTACTGTGGTTATCAGGAAACAGGCAACCAGGAAGTGTCCAGAACAGAGAGGATTTACAGCAACATGAAAGCAAAAACGAACAATGAGCACATGAAACCAGGACTGCAGCAAGGTAAAGGAAGCTATTTAGCTAAAAAAAAAAATTCCTTTAGTGACCCTTTAAGTCCTGGCTAGTAGCTTGGGACTTTACATTTTAAACCCTGTTCTAAAGTATAGCGTATCATTATGAGCATGTGAATTTAATAGATCTGACATGGTAGCCATCTTGGGTTTGGGTAAACACTGTCTGACAGCTATCATGAAAGTAGGCAAAATAAGCAGAGAGACATTGCCTACAAGTTAGGATTTGCAGATCAGAACGCTTGTAGCTGCATACTCATTAAAGGCTATTCATTGTTACCATGGGTAAAACCTATATGTACAGTATATACGGTAAATATATACGCCCTTACGCCTATATTTTCATGCATTATTATTATTCTTGTCTCATGTCGGTATTGAGCTTACTGCATAACAAAGATACATACATTTTCTATAGGTAAGGGTCATCGGACCAGGTAGGTATTTTGCTACTAAAATAATGCATTGTATTGTAAAGCGTTGCACAAACTGTTGGCACTATATAAATTCTGTATAATAATTGAGGCAATAACAGCGCTAACTCAGCTAAAAGTCCAGCATATCCTGCTGATAGAAATCTTTCTGTGAGAGAAGTACCTAAATTTCAGTCTGAAGTATAGAAGCTCCTCTTCCAGGCTTTATAATTCTACTTCTATGAATGTTCCAGAACTAGTTCATGAGAAAACAGTTATCAAAGCCCTCCTAGCCACTTTTCATTGCCTCAAATAATAGCTAGGGGCCATGGTTGAATCTGCCTTTACTAGATGAAGAGTGTTCCAAGACTTCCTTACTAAGGTAGCTGGACTTATAGACATCAATAGCAAGAGAATAGTTTCTGCCCTTTTCCAGGTGGTGGAAGAATCCTTGTGGCCAGACCCCTTACACAAATGTATTGTGTTGCTCAGTGGTATCGCATCTGTCTCCAGTTCAAAAGAAATACAGTTCCTGTCCTATCCAAGTCAGTAGCGCTATTAAAAATGTGCTTTACAGTGCTGCTTTGCTAAACTCTACCATAGCAAAGTTATTGCGAGTAACATCTATAGCAAAAGTACCAAATCCAAAAAATTCCATTTATTCACTTTTTCCTGCAAGTTTATTTTATTTTCCAAATAATGCATTGGGATCCCACAACAATACATACATCATCCTCCTAGACCAGTGGTTCTCAACCTTGCTTGTGCCATGACCCCTTGATAAAATTTCCCAAGTTGTGGGGACCCCTAACAGTAAAAATATTTTTGTAGCGTGGGTTGTCGGCACCCAAGGGAAGACAAGTAACGAGTGCCCCTAACCCATGGACATTTGGACCCCTAACAGTAAAAATATTTTTGTAGCGTGGGTTGTCGGCACCCAAGGCAAGACAAGTAACGAGTGCCCCTAACCCATGGACATTTAGTGCTCCCTTTTATCTCTCCCTATGCTAATTTCTTGTTTTTTTCCCCTCCTCCCTCTCTCTAGCCATCTTTCTTGTTCTTTCTCTTATTCTTTCTCTCCCTTTTTCTTTGTTCCTCCCCCTCTTTTCCTCTCCAAGTATTCTCATTTTTTTCCCTTCTCTTGCTCCTTGGTGAGGGAGTGGGGGGAATGGGATGAGTGGCAGTGCTGGAGGGGAGTTGGGATGAGTGACAATGCTGGGGGAGTTCTGATCAGCCAACTTAGGTGCTCTTGATTAAGGTGATCTGCTGATCTGAGAACTGTAGTGGGGACTTTTAATGGCAACTATAATCACGGGTAGTTTTATTCACTGTGTCTCCGGCTTCACTGTGTCTCCAACATTGTGGTGACTTTTGGCAGTGACACCTATGCCTAAATCAGGAGATGGGGTCTCCTCCAGCCCCTCCCACTTCATATTCCTCACCAGTCAGCTGACCTCTAGTCTCTGCCCTCCAGCCTTACCATGAACTCAATGGGTGGCTGTGAAGAGGCAGAGTGGGTGGCTACGGGCTCCAGGAACAGCCCTGATGGGCGGCCAGAGGCTCCAGGGACAGCCCTGATGGGCGACCAGAGGCTCCAGGGACAGCCCTGCTGGGCGGCCGCAAAAATTCTGGGAGAGCCAGGAACAGCCCAGGATTTGGTGACCCCTGGCAAACCATAATTTGACCTCCAGGTGGAGAACCACTGTCCTAGAGTGTCCCACTTGCATTATTTCCAAAATAAGGATGCTTGTAAAGGAAAATGGAAATTAACAGCTTTTTAAATGTCTTTTTTTTTTCTTTTATAAATGTCACTTTTGGGAACCCCCAAGTATGTTTTTTTTTAATGAAATTGTACACTTTAATGCCGCACTTTCAACATAATTAAATTCACTGCTCCTGGCAAAACTGCCCAGCCCCATATGTTCTTTTTTTTGCCAATAAATTTGGCCCTATTTACTTCAATGGAGTTCAAATTTGGCATCTGAACTTTTGATAAGTTTTGCAGAACATCCATGAACCAAATTCAGGTGTGGGTTTATCCCTACCTACCATACATGGAGAGGAACCATGGGAACTAGAAGGATCATTTCTCCACCACATATCCTCTTGACCACCACGTGTCCTCTGAAGACTTCCGGTTAAAGGTGTTTTTCTTCCCTTCACCTATGAGACTTTCTGGCATTTGAGTCGTCATTTTTTCATCACATCAGAAATTCCCATGCTTTGCAATAGGGCACGTGCACTACTAGTCTGGAGTCTTGGGTTCAACTTCTTGTCAGCACCTCAGGTATTCCTCCAGATGCTGGACCCAGTATTAACCTTATTGTGTTCCCCTAACATTCTCATTGTGGGATCCTTGGATGACTTTCCCATGATAGATGCCAACTAGTCTGGAGAGGAGACATAGACAATCTTAATTATAGGGGACTTGTCATCACTGGAGTCTCATTTACCAAGAAACATCCATAAGCTTCAGGTGGGTTTTAATTAACCACTTTCGGATGCAGGCAGAGTTATTTACCGCACTGCGGCTAAATTAAATTCAAGTCCTGGCCTCTTCTATATCAATTTGTTAAGGCAGGCCGGGGCTTTAATTTAATTGTAGGCAAAAGCTGCGTAAGATTACTCCACCTGTCCCAAAAGTAGTAGTCACCTTTATGCCCCAGATCTTATTGCCCAGCTCACAAGAGGAAGGGACACCACCGGTCCCTGGGCTCCCAAGCTCAGAAGGAGCTTGGAGAAGAAGCACTGTACCCAGTTCCTGGGCTCCAAGTAGGAGAAGTCAGCTGGACCAGGTGCAGAAGGAGAAAGGGTTGCTATCTGTCTAGATTCATCCCGCGATGGCTCCCTGCAGCACTGATGGTTTCCCTCTCTCCTCTCCTCATGGCTGCTGTGGGGGAAAAGGGGGATGGGAGTTACTATGCTTCAGTTTGTGAATGAATGGTAAGCTGCTCAGCACAGAGTGCTTCCCATTCATTCACTGATAAGTGCAGTTGAGGCTGCAGAGAATGGGACTGGGGTATCTCTGTCCTCAGTCCCTTTCTCTGTCTCAAAAGTCTTTAGACCCCTGATATTTCACCAAAGCCCTCCAAACAGGGATGTTAAAAAAACTGACACCAATCTCTGCCATACAGACACCGTCCACTGCCCTACTGACACCAGTCTATCCCTTAATAACACCATCCACAGCTCCACTGCTCTACTGACACCAATATCTGCCCTATTGACACCCGCCTCTGCTCTAATGACAAAATCCACTGCCCTACTGACAACAATCTCTGCCCTACTGACACTGTTCACTGCTTCCATGGCTCTACTGACATTTTCCACTGCTCTACTGACACTGTCAACTGCTCTATGACACCATCCACTGCCCTTCTGACACCATCAACTACCATATTGACACCGTCCACTGCCCTACTGACACCGTCCACTGCTCTACTGACAAAATCCACTGCTCTACTGACAAAATCCACTGCTCTACTGAGACTGTCAACTACCCTACTGACACTGTTTACTACCCAGAGGGAAAAAGAAAAAAGGGGTGAATTATCCTTGGATATATTTTATTTAAAAGTAAATGATAAAACTACTCACAAACAAATGGGAGAAACTCTCGATACAGATAGTCTCCAGATGACAGCGATTGGTCTAAAAACGATAGACAGTATATGGTAACAGAGGAGGTTTCAGGGGCCACTGCCGTCTGACGCATTTCGAAGGATTACCTTCTTCCTCAGAGCCCAGCAGTTTTGTAATCCTTTGAAATGCTTTATCTGGCAGTGGCCCCTGAAACCTCCTCTGTTACCATATACTGTCTATCGTTTTTAGACCAATCGCTGTCATCTGGAGACTATCTGTATCGAGAGTTTCTCCCATTTGTTTGTGAGTAGTTTTATCATTTACTTTTAAATAAAATATATCCAAGGATAATGCACAAGGTTGGTGTGCCCCTTTTTCCTTTCTCTCTCTGACTGCTAGGATTCCCCTATCCCTGAGGGTAGTAAGGCCTGAGGCATTATCCGCTACGTAACTTAGTCCACCTGGTAAACCACTTGTGAGTAGGAGTGTCTGTTTTCTGCTATCAAAACTGTTTACTACCCTACTGACACATCTAATGCCCTACTGACTCCATCCACTGCCCTACTGACACCATCCACTTCACTACTGACACTGTCCACTGCTCTACTGACACATGTCCACCACCCTCCTGACACTGTACACTGCTCTACTGACCCCAATCTCTGTCCTACTGACACCGTCCACTACCCTTCTGACACTGTACACTGCTCTACTGACACAAATTTCTGACCACTGACACTGTCCACTACCCTACTGACACTGTCCACTGCTCTTCTGACACTGTCCACTACACTTCTGACACTGTTGACTGCTCTACTGACACCAATATCTGCCCTGCTGACACCAATCTCTGCCCTGCTGACACCATCCTCTTCCCTACTGACACCAGTCTCTCCCTTACTGACACCTCGACTTCTCTACTGACACCATCCTCTACCGTAATGACAAAATTCACTGTCTTACTGACACCAATATCTCCCTTACTGACACCAATATCTGCCCTGCTGACATCAATCTCTGCCCTGCTGACACCATCCTCTTCCCTACTGACACCAGTCTCTCTCTTACTGACACCGTCCACTGCTCTACTGACAACATCCTTTTGCCCTAATGACAAAATCTGCTGCCCTACTGACACCAATCTCTGCCCTACTGACACTGTTCACTGCTTTACTGACACCAACCTTTACTCTACTGACACTGTCCACGGCTCTACTGACACTTTCCACTGCTCCGCTGACACTGTCAACTGCTCTACGACACCTTCCACTGACCTTCTGACACTACCCTATTGACACTGTCCACTGCCCTACTGACACTGTCCACTGCTCTACTGACACCGTCCAAGGCTCTACTGACACTGTCAACTACCCTACTGACACTGTTTACTACCCTACTGACACCATCTACTGGCCTACTGACACCATCCACTGCCCTACTGACACCATCCACTACCCTACTGAAACCATCCACTGCTCTAATGACACTGTCCACCACCCTCCTGACACTGTACACTGCTCTACTGACACCCATCTCTGTCCTACTGACACTGTCCACTACACTCCTAACACTATCCACTGCTCTACTGACACCAATCTCTGTTTTACTGACACCATCCACTACCCTACTGACACTGTCCACTGCTATACTGACACAAATCTCTGCCCTATTGACACTGTCCACTGTTCTTCTGACACTGTCCACTACACTCCTGACACTATTTACTGCTCTACTGATACTGTCCACTGCTCTACTGATACCAATCTCTGCCCTACTGACATCATCCACTACCCTATTGACACTGTCCACAGCGAATGATAACAACCCCAAACACACCTCCAAGGCGACCACTGCCTTGCTATAGAAGCTGAGGGTAAAGGTGATGGACTGGCCAAGCATGTCTCCAGACCTAAACCCTATTGAGCATCTGTGGGGCATCCTCAAATAGAAGGTGGAGGAGCGCAAGGTTTCTAACATCCACCAGCTCTGTGATGTTGTCATGGAGGAGTAGAAGAGGACTCCAGTGGCAACCTGTGAATCTTTGGTGAACTCTATGCCCAAGAGAGTTAAGGCAGTACTGGAAGAAAATGGTGGCCACACAAAATATTGACACTTTGGGCTCAATTTGGACATTTTCACTTAGGGGTGTACTCACTTTTGCTATCAGCAGTTTAGACATTAATGACTGTGTGTTGAGTTATTTTGAGGGACAGCAAATTGCCACTGTTATGCAAGCTGTTCACTCACTACTTTACATTGTAGCAAAGTGTCATTTCTTCAGTGTTGTCACATGAAAAGATATAATAACATATTTTCAAAAATGGGAGGGGTGTACTCACTTTCATGAGATACTGTGTGTGTATGTATATATATATATGTATATATATATATATATATATATATATATATATATATATATATATATATACACACACATGCATACACACACACGCATGTGTGTCTAAGCTTTGGGGTGCACACCCTAGAATATTTCCAGATGATATTTAGCACATACAAATTCAATGACTGCATACATGTATTTTCAAATGTGAGACACTTTTTTCTTTTATGTTCACTGCTCTTGTCTCTTTCTGTACGATAAATAGTTTAAAAACTGTAAATTTATAATTAAATACTTCTTGTTACATACTTCTAAATAGATACTTGTAAAACAAAGTAAAAAAATGTATACAAATATGTGACCCGCACAATGCAGCAAAATCAGGAAAAAGGACCCTGCACCTTATTAAAATTGCAGCTGTGCCAAAATTGCATGTTGCCTTTGCACCATGTAATTTCCTGAACTCGAAAATGTGCTGTTTTCAAATGTGTGGGGGTGCCATTAGGAATTAATGGCACCTCGCACATCTGCTAAAAAACAGCATATTTTGCCTATTAGTACCTGCGGGTGCAGGAAGGCTTTCACTTTACACGCATTCCTGCACTTGCAAACATGTGAGCCTAGATTAATGCCTCGTACACACATCGGATATTCTGACCATGTGTATGCCCCGACGGACTTAGAAAGAGAACATGTTTATCTTTTTTTCCGACAGAAAAAAAAATTCTATCGGAAATTCAATTTGTATGGAACTCCGACGGAGAAAAAAACACACATGCTCAAAGTCGACGCATGCACGGAACCATTGAACTTCATTTTTTTCGGCTCGTCGTATGTGTTGTACGTCACCGCATTTTTGACGGTTGGAATTTGGTGTGACTGTGTGTATGCAAGACAGCTTGAGCGGAATTCCATCGGAAAAACCTGTCTGAGTTTGTTCCAACAGAAAAAACGATTGTGTGTACAGGGCATTAGTGAGTTTTGATAATTCTTGCCTGTGTTGTCATACATAAGAAAAGAGTGAGCACTGTGGTGAAAAGCAAATACAGTTTGGTGATTGTGTGTAGAGAACATGTAATGAGTGCTAAACACAAAAGAAAGTAAGTAGATCACTGAAAATAATCACTTAAAATAAATCACTGAAAGCATCACTTGTGGTTGTTAAGAAAGTTTTTTTACCTTAATGCTATCTATGCATTCATATAGGGAAAATATTTTCTGCATGCAACTCCCCCCTCCAGACCCCCTCATTTCAGTGATGTGCACTAGAGCAGAGGCACCCATGAGTTCCCCAATATAAAGCAACTTGCGAATGGGGTAACTTGACAGGGGAGAGGAGCCAAGAACGCCAGCAGGGGAGAAAGATGGTTTTGCACAGAACAGGTAAGTATAACATGTTTCTTATTTTTTTTTTAATAAAACTTAAACCTTTACAATCACTTTAACCACTTAAGGACTGGAAGAATTTGCCCCCTTAATGACCAGGCAATTTTTTTGTCATAAGGCACTGCATAATTTTAACTAACAATTGCGTGGCTGTGCGATGCTGTACCCAAAGTTGACTTTTTTTCCCACAAATAGAGCTTTCTTTTGGAGGTATTTGATCACCTCTGCGTTTTTTATTGTCTGAGCTATAAACAAGCAAAAGGCAACAATTTAAAAAAAAAAATAAACATTTATTTTACTTTTTGCTATAACACATATCCCCAAAAAATACTGTATTTATTGGCGTATAACACTCACTTTTTTACCCTGAAAATAGAGGGTAAACTGTGCCTGCGTGTTATACCCAGGGGGCTGTGGAAAGTTTTTTTCCTGAAACTTCCCTCTTAAAGTTAGGGTGCGTGTTATATGCCTGTGCGTGTAAATACAGTAATTTATTCATCAGTTTAGGCCGATATATATTATTCTACATATTTAAAAAAAAAAAATAGCAATAGGCGTATATTAATTTGTTTGCGCAAAAGTTATTGTGTCTATAAACTATGAGATAGATTGTATGACTTTTTTTTTGTTTTAACTGGTAATGGCGGCAAACTGCAATTTTTTGCAGGACTGTGACATTGCAGTAAACAAATTTGACCCCAAATTACACTTTTTGGGGACCAGTGACATTATTACATTGATCAGTGCTATAAAAATGTACTGATCAATGTATAAATTACACTGGCAGGGAAGGTGTTAACTCTAGAGGGAGATCAAGGGGTTAGGTGTGTTCCCTCAGCATGTTCTAAATGTAGGGGTGATGGGCTGCCTGGGACATTACAGAGATCACTGTTCCCGATCACTGGGAACAGTAGATCTCTACCATTCTCTGTCAGAATGGGGATCCACCTTGTTTACAAAGGCAGATCCCCATTCTGCCTCTGTACTAGGCGATCGCGGGTTGTCGACAGACATTGAGCCCTGACCGCCCGCAACTGCGCCTGCACAAGCCGCTGTACATGTACAGCGATTTGCACAGGAGAGCCAACCTGTCATAGTACAACTGCGGTGGACGGTCTTTAACTGGTTAAATAAAGTAACAAATAAAGGGATAGTATAATTTATAACATACATACACATATGAAAATTGTCTGACGTCTAATTTTGGTGTTTAGGTGATTGATTTTTGTATATGATTGATGACAAAATGGGTGGATCTAATTTAAGTAGAACCATTTACATGCTTGCTATGGTCAACATATTCTCAAGATAGCCCTGCACATAGTACATGAAAGTCGTTTCTCATTTAATATTTATTTTTAGCCATATTCAGCTGAAATGCTCTCTGCTAAAGTAGAACCTGTCCATTCAGAGGAAGGATGTGTGCTGCAGGCTCCAATGCTGTATAAAAAATGACATTACCTAAAATATTACATTTCTTGCAGTAATGTGCCATCTCCTTCACCCCATGCACCTGCTTTAATAGCATGGAAGGTCTGTGGGTTTCCCCAGTGTGATCTCAGTGTAACTGTTTTAACGTATGTGTGGGTGAAGGAAGTGGCTAGGCCTGCCTATACTTGCTACTCTGTTTCTGAACTTCAACTTGACATAACACTGTAACCACCCGCAGGGGCAAACAGACAGTTTTAAAAATAGCTTGTAGAAGGAAACACAGCAGTTTAAACAACCACTGAACTAGCAGCAGTAACTCAGCATGATAACCAGAGGTATGAGAGAGTCATTTTTTTCACTGAAGATATTCACAGGTTCCTTACTTTTAGTTAACACCAGACTGAGCTCTTTATAATATGTTGAAAAGGCTTTCCAGGATTTCAAGCAAGCTATACACTAATGGAGAATAGGAACAGGAATGTTATCAAAAATGAATTTAGACTGGCCATACATTATACAATTTTCATTTTGGTTTACCAAAACCATATAATAGGAGGTCAAACCTAAACACTTTCAATTTGTATGCAATCAGGCAGGTCCTTGCACAACATAGTTGAAGGTAAATCTAAAGGAAATTGAATAAGAAAATGTTATAATGTATGACCAACCTTAGTCTGATCACTGTATAGTTTAATTCTCATGATATAATCAAAAACAATTGAGCTTGGGCACCAACAAGTTTTTCACTAAAGCAAACTATATATAAAAAACAGGGTGCAATCAGCGCAAATATATAGATCAAAAAATGATGATATTAAAAGTGTATTTATGTGATACAGACCCCCAGGGTTCAGATCACTGGTAATGCCAGCTGAACACTAAGGGAAATTCGCAAAAATCCTAGGCAAGTAAAAAATAAAATAACTTCCTCAGCGGGCCGCCCCGCTGAGGAAGTTGATATAACGTAACGCGCCCGGTGGTTTAGGAGCCTGAAACATCACGTCGCTCATCTGCTGTTCATTCCTAAAGATTGTTACTTCATGCCGTTTTTTGTCTGGCCAAATGTGAGTAGCCTGACTTTTGCTTCTTTTAAAGAATAAATCCACACATTGCAACAGTGAGCACTTAGTCTGTGATTATCTCTTTACATGCACCTGTCCTTTGCGGTTTGGTTGTCTTATGAGGATCTAATACATCAGCCTGGTTCCTGTTCATGACCTGCCTATTTGATTTGCTTTATTGACCATCTGTTAACTCAGTGGTCCATATATGAAGGTGAGAGTAGCCATCTACAACGGTGGAGGGATCACTTCAAAATTTTGGTGGATTGTCACATGGTGGAGATTTATTTTCGTTTAATTCACTCATCTTCTGACACTTATGGACTTTTGGACTGTTTGTTTGAATTGTATTTAATTTTTAATATTATTATTTTTTTTTTTTTTTTTCCATTTTTTCTGCATATTCATATTCACACTTAAAGCAAACTATATGACAAAACACTGTAATTTATGAATTTATGAAGGAGTGGAAAACATCTTACCTAGTAGAAATTAAATCATTAAGCGCAATGAAGAGTATATTCTAACTGCATTTTGTATTATTCTTGCAGCATTTAACTTAGGCCTTTTTTTTTTCATATTTTTATTTTATTAAAATAGTAATACATGGGGCTAGATTCAGATAGGTTTACGTTACACCGCCGCAAGTTTTTCAGGCAAGTGCTTTATTTACAAAGCACTTGCCCGTAAAGTTGCGGCGGCGTATTGTAAATCCCCCGGCGAAATTCAACTCCTCATTTGCATATTCCTCGCGTAATATTACGGAAGCACCACCTAGCGGCCGGCCTGGAATTGCAGCCTAAGATCCGACGGTGTAAGTCACTTACACCTGTCGGATCTTAGGGATATCTATGCGTAACCTGATTCTATGAATCAGGCGCATAGATACGACGGCCGGACTCAGAGATACGACGGCGTATCAGGAGATATGCCGTCGCATCTTCTTTCTGAATCTGGGCCATGGTGTACCAACATTTCAAATTTGTATAGATACAAAGGGATGTCATTTACTCATTGTAAATATATGTGGCTGCTTGTGCAGCTAGAAAGGTTACATACATTGGTAGACTAAGCAGCTTGCAGTGCTCAAGGGGTAACCCCAAAGAAAGTGGTATTAGAAATGACTAAGTGAATTCAGGGGTTATAGGGTATGCATAGTGTCACTTGTGAGAGATAGAATAAGGATGTGGTGTGGCTCTCATGCCTGCACTGGAAAAGACTCTGTAAAGGTAAGGGACAATGGATTCATCCGCTTCTCTCATTTCTGATTTCATGGCTAACTCCACACAGAACACTCTAAGGGTTGCCTCCCACAACGTTCAGGGAATAAACTCTCCTCTAAAAAGCAGGAAAGTTTTGGATTCCTATAAATCTATGAACCTGGATCTAGTTATGCTTCAGGAAACTAGTACTAGTGTTGCTAACGAATATTCGCATTGCGAATATTCGTTACGAATATGGCATATTCGAATATTCGCGAATAACTCGAATTTCGCGACCAATATTCGCTATTCCGAATATTCGTATTTTTTCAATTGTATTTTTAAAACAGATCACATCCTAGTGATCTCCATTGACGTCTAAAAGCATTGCTGGTATGATTAGAGACCCTGGGCCGAGTAGCTAAGCTGAGGCGATCCTTTTATGTTGCCGAATATTCGCAATCGCGAATATTCAATTTCCGAATATTCGCGAATACTTTCTCCGCCCTTCTTTTGCATCAGAGCCAATCAGAGTTCTCCTACCACAGTTGTCATAGGAGAGAGTGGAGTGTTTCTGTGCGTTTTTCCAGTGTATCACATCTTCAAAGAATTTTCCATCTTTTGTCCCGTGTCATCATCATTTGCATTTCACCTCTTTAATGAGAATAATAACTGTTTAACATAAAGACATTTAAGAGATGTCAACGTAAACGGTTTACTTGTATTTTCCAAATCTATGGTTATTCAATATTTATTAAACTAATCAATATACAAATTGGTCAAAGTAAACCCTCAAATCTATATAATAATGTATTTATTTTATTAATACCTTGTTAGTTGCAGGGTCCATTACGTAAAACCACACTTTTTCCAAAGGGCAGGTGAAATTGAATGTTTCAAAATTTCGCAATCAATTTCGCATTCGCATTAGCGAAATTTCGCAATCAGTTTCGCATTCGCATTAGCGAAATTTCGCAACATTTTTTTTTTGATAAAATATCACGAATATTCGATTTTAGCGAATATTTCACGAATATTCGGCTATATATTCGTGATATATCGTGAAATCGAATATGGCGTATTCCGCTCAACACTAGAAACTACAGTAATTTTCCTGTTTGTTACAGTCCTTCATTCCTACATTCCCAATTCCCTAACTTTTGCCTAGCTAATGCAGAAAACAAAACCAAAGGGGTAGCCATCATCTTTTCAAAATCTTGCAAGTTCACCTGGCTCTGAGACAGTAGAGACCCAGAGGGTAGGTTCATTTTAGTTAAGGGAACGATTGAGGGTCAAATGTACTCTCTGATTTCTAGGGATGAGATTCGTGTTCGAAATACGAACAAAACGGGTTGTTCGCACCAAATTCGAGTGACGCTCCACGGCCCATAATTCACTGCGGCATTGCCCGCTGATGATTGGCCAAGCATTCTGTATGTCCCGCATGCTTGGCCAATCACAGCGCCGTCAGTAAAGAGTGCCGTAATTGGCCACAGCCAGGGTGGCTTTGGACAATTATGGCTCAGGGCTTTAGCACACGCCCCACACTATAAAAGGCCACCTGCAGGGCGGCCTCGTGTAGTGTGTTCCGGAGCTTGTTCCAGTTTAGACAGAGAGAGAGAGAGAGAGAGAGAGATTGTCTTTTTTTCTAGTTAGATAGAGCAGGCAGGCTAGTCAGTCAGTTAAATTTACAGAGTGTAGAGGATATATATACATCCCAGGAGTTGTACATATATTTATACACTGTATAGTTTAGTTAGATTAGTTCTTCCTAATCTGTCAGGCAGTTGATCGTGCTAGCTGCAGTGTTCTCAGGTGTTGTATTGCCCGTGTGCTCAGTGCACCTAAACCCACTTGCTGTATACTGCATGTTTGCTCAATACTTTGCAACTAAACCCACTTGGTGCATAGTGCAAGTGTGCTCATTACTTTTCAACTAAACTCACTTGGATCATAGGGCAAGTGTGCTCATTACTTTGCAACTAAACCCTCTTGGTGCATAGTGCAAGTGTGCTCATTACTTTGCAACTAAACCCACTTGGTGCATAGTGCAAGTGTGCTCATTACTTTGCAACTAAACCCACTTGGTGCATAGTGCAAGTGTGCTCATTACTTTGCAACTAAACCCACTTGGTGCATAGTGCAAGTGTGCTCATTACTTTGCACCTAAACACACTTGGTGCATAGTGCAAGTGTGCTTATTACTTTGCACCTAAATCCATTTGGTTTATAGTGCAAGTGTGCTAATTACTTTGTACCTAAACTCACTTGGTTTATAGTGCAAGTGTGCTAATTACTTTGCACCTAAACCCACTTGGTTTATAGTGCAAGTGTGCTAATTACTTTGTACCTAAACCCACTTGGTTTATAGTGCAAGTGTGCTAATTACTTTGTACCTAAACCCACTTCATGTATAGTGCAAGTGTGCTAATTACTTTGCACCTAAACCCACTTGGTGTGTACTGCACAAGTCCTCTGCAGTTTGCACCTAAAGCTACGAAGAGAGGCAGAGAGTCACAAGGGCAAGCAGGCTCTGCATCTAGAGGCAACAGTGCTGGTGGTTTACACGGTGCATCCTCTTCAGCACGTGGCCGTTGACACGCTCGTCCTTCTTTTCGGGAGCTGGCCGTGTTGAGCCTTAACAAGCAGACAAATGGGTAGAATGGATGACCAAGCCGTCCTCATCCTCTTTCACCCAGCCTGAGCTTACTTTGTCTGGCAAAGCAGCTGCCAAGGCGTCCTCTTCCCTCTGCACAATGGCATCACTCACTCCTTCCCTAGTCCCACCATGTCCTCCTGAGGAGTCCCCCGAACTGTTTCAACACAGTGTTGGGTACATGCTGCATGAAGATGCGCAGTGTTTTGAAGGCTCTGATGATGGAACACAAATAGAGGAAGGCAGTAATGTGAGCCCAGAGAGAGGGGGTGCCCGAGAGGGACAGCAATCTGGCAGTCATGTTCCCCCAGCTGCAGCATACTGCCAGGTTTTCGACAGTAATGAGGAGGGAGGGGATGATGAGGTCACTGACTCTACGTGGGTGCCTGATAGGAGGGAGGAGGAGGAGGAGGCACAGGCACATCTCCAAAGAGGCAGGATGCCCTCCAGGGGACAGCTTAAGGGAAGCACACCAACTGCATTACATCGCAGAGCTACGCCTGTGCAGGGCGCTGCTGTATCTCAGCGTTACTGCAAAAGTTCTTTGGTGTGGGCCTTTTTTGAGACATGTGCATCAGATCGCACCGTTGCTATTTGCAACATATGTCTCAAGTGTATCTCGCGTGGCCAAAACATCACCCGCTTGGGCACCACATGCTTGACCAGACATATGTCGACCTGCCATGCAGTTTGTTGGCAAGCATACCAGAAAGACCCACACCAAAGAACAAAGCGGACCTCCCCTTGTCCCTCATCAGCTGGGATCTCCAACCCCACTATACCCTCAGTCCTCTCTGAAGCCTGCACTGATAGGACTGAAGGTGTAGAATTAGGTGTGTCACAACCTAGTAGTACATGCGGGCAATCTACTATCGGTACACCGATGGCAGATTGTACCAGACAAATTTCCCTGCCCCAGTTGCTGCAGCGTCGAAAGAAGTACTCTCCCAGCCATCCACATGCCCAGTGGTTGAATGCTAGCTTAGCGAAATTGCTAGTACTTCAACTTCTGCCTTTTCAGTTGGTAGATTCTGCCCCCTTACCTGAATTTGTGGAATGTGCGGTACCTCAGTGGCAAGTTCCCAAACGCCACTTTTTCTCACGGAAGGCGATTCCGTCTCTCTACCGGCATGTGGAAGGCAATGTCCATGCCTCGCTGGACAGGGCGGTCAGTGGTAAGGTGCATATTACCGCTGACTCATGGTCCAGCAGGCATGGACAGGGACGTTACCTCTCTTTCACGGCGCATTGGGTGACTCTGCTGGCAGCTGGGAAGGACTCAGGGCAAGGTACAGTAGTGTTGGAGGTTGTTCTGCCACCACGCCTCCAAAACACTACTACTGTTTGTGACACACCTCTCTCCTCCACCCCCTCTTCTTTTTCCTCTGTGCTGATGTGTCCTCAGAACCAGCCGTGCTCCGTAGGCGTACGAGGGGCTACACAGGAATGCAGGCAAAGAGATGCCATGCGGTGCTAGAGCTGGTGTGCTTGGGAGACAGGAGCCACACTGGGGCAGAGGTTCTGCAGGGGCTGGCTCAGAGGTGGTTGACGCCACGCCAGCTTAAGCCAGGAATGGTGGTTAGCGACAATGGCACCAGCCTCCTCTCTGCCCTGCGACAGGGACAACTGACCCATGTGCCCTGTTTTGCTCATATTCTGAATTTGGTGGTGCACCGGTTCTTGGGCAGGTACCCGGGCTTACAGGATGTCCTAAAGCAGGCCAGGAAAGTCTGTGTGCATTTCAGAAGGTCATATAATGCCAGTGCTCGGCTGACAGACCTCCAAAGGGAATACAACCTGCCTAAGAACCGTCTAATCTGTGACATGCCCACCAGATGGAACTCTACATTGACCATGCTGCAGTGGCTGCACAAGCAGCAGAGGGCCATCAATGAGTACCTGTGCCAATATGGCAACAGAACTGGGTCAGGGGAGCTTGGTTTTTTTCCCCCACGCCAGTGGGCCTTTTTATCAGGGATGCATGCACTGTCCTGTCACCATTTGAGGAGGCCAGGAGGATGGTGAGCAGTGACAGTACATGCATCAGTGAGACTGTCCCTCTTATTCACATGTTGGAGCACACGATACGTGGAATAATGGACAGGGCCCTTGAGGCAGAACAGAGGCCCCCTTTATCCAGACAGTGGTTCTGCTTTCCCGCCTAGCACACAGGAAGAGGACAAGGAGGAGGAGGATTGTATCAGCAGCATGGAGGTGGAGCCTAGCACTCAGCATCAGCAGAAGTCTTCAAGGGATCATTTACAGTCCCAAGGAACCCATGGACTTTTACGTGGCTGGGATGAGGTGACTGCGGATCCTGTCGTCCTCAGTGACCCAGAGGACTGTGCCCCGAATGCCTCAGCAAACCTACGCTGCATGGCCTTCCTGATCCTGCAAAGCCTGCATAAGGATCCTCGTATTCGTGGTATCAAGGAGAGGGATCATTACTGGCTGCAACTCCCCTTGATCCACGTTACAAGAGTAAGGTTGTGGACCTTATCTTGCTGTCGCAGAGGGAGCAGAAGATGAAACATCTTCGGGAGGCCTTGCAGAAAGGTCTGTGCAACGCGTTCCCAGAACCTGGGGGATTACCAAATCCTGGTCAACGTGTTGCTGAGGCTTCGGTGAGTCACAGAAGGAGTGGTGGAGAAGGTGGCCGTCTGACTGATGTGTTCAGACAATTTTTTTAGTCCGCAGCCCCAAGGTATGACCGGTTCCAGCAACCATCGCCAGCGTCTGGTTTACATGGTGTGAAAAAAACCTAGGGGCAAGATCAGAAGAAGATTTTCACCGCTCCAGGTGAGCCCTATAGATAATCAGGGACGGTCGGATTACCAAGGTGCTGGCAATGCACATAGCAGTAGCAATAGGAGGAAGGAGATAGACAGCCGCAGTCCGAAATAACTTTTCAAAAAAGTTGTCTTTTATTTTCAAGCAGGAACATGCATAATCACCACAACCATAAACCAGGACAGCCGACTAGTTTCGCACTCTTGCTAGTGCTTAATCATGGCTCAGCCATGATTAAGCACTAGCAAGAGTGCGAAACTAGTCGGCTGTCCTGGTTTATGGTTGTGGTGATTATGCATGTTCCTGCTTGAAAATAAAAGACAACTTTTTTGAAAAGTTATTTCGGACTGCGGCTGTCCATCTCCTTCCTCCTATTGCTAGGGGCAAGATCAGACTTGGACACCTTCCTCACCAAAAACCCTCTGGCTTACTGGGTCTTGAGGATGGATCACTGGCCAGAGCTTGCACAGTACGCATTTGAGCTACTGGCTTGTCCTGCATCCAGCGTTCTTTCAGAACGCACATTCAGTGCTGCTGGAGGCTTTGTGACCGATCACAGGGTGCGCTTCTACACCGACTCCGTCGATCGACTGACCTTCATAAAAATGAATCAGGCTTGGATCAACACCAGCTACCAAGCACCTGATGCTGATGTAACTGAATCATTTTTTTGAAATGTCAGATCCCTTGGAGACTGCCTATGCTGATGCTGAGTGACTGTCCTGTTATGCTGACTGAATATCCTTTTCCTCCTCAATGTTCTTGCTGATAGCTAGTAAGAACATTGTTGGTTCTGGGCACCGCCACCAGTGCCTAAGGCCCAATTTTTCTGCCCTGTTTAACAGGGGCGTATAATAACAATTTTTGATGCAATTCTTTGCATGTGGCTCTTTGCTGTGTCCAATTACAGTATCTGTGAGGGGTTGCAGTGTTGTGGCACCACCAGCAGTGCCTAAGGCCCACTTTTTTCTGCCCCTGTTTATCAGAGGCGTATAATAAAAAATGTTGATGCAATACTTTGCAACGGGCTCATTCCTGCACTCCAAATAGAGTATCTGTGAGGGGTTGCAGTGTTGTGGCACCGCCAGCACTGCCTAAGGCCCAATTTGTCTGCCCCTGTTTAACAGGGGCGTGTAATTACAATTTTTGATGCAATGCTTTGCAGCGGGCTCATTCCTGCACTCCAACTAGAGTATCTGTGAGGGGTTGCAGTGTTGTGGCACCAGCACCAGTGCCTAAGGCCCAATTTTCTGCCTCTGTTCAACAGGGGCATGTAATTACAATTATTGATCTAATATTTCACAGCAGGGCGTTCCAGCACCCACCAAGACTAACTGTGAGGGCTTACAGTGTTGTGGCAACACCAACACCTAGGGCCCAAATTTATGCAGAGTATATACGGCAGGCCCCTACTTTCAAACATCCAGCTTACAAACGACTCCTACTTGCAAATGGAAGTGAGAGTAAATCTACCCCTAGGAAGGGAAATTCTCTTATGTAAAAGGTGTCTCCTGTCCACTGATGCTTTATCACATATCCTTGTTTCACAAAAAAAAAAAAAATCATTTGTCATTGGGACAGAAAGTGAGTGCAATCTTCTGAACAGATGCACACAGACAGCAAAACAAATGTTACAGGGGTGATAACCCTTCTCTGTGTTTTCAGAAAAGCTTAAAAAAAGATTTTATGGCTGAAGCTACAATTTAAAGAAGTACCAGTTGAAAATTACAAAACAGATTCTACTTAACAACAAACCTACAGTCCCTGTCTTGTTTGCACCGCCTGTATACTGCTGTTCAAAGTATATATGGCCAAAGGGGCTTGTAATGACCTGGGGGGAGGGGGGCGGTGAAACCCATGCTATTTTTCTCAGTGATTTTCATCCATATTGCAGGGACCAAACATTACATTAAAGCCGCAAGCAGTCTTAAATGACTTTTTTTCTTATACACGTGCCACCTCACAGGCATACTACAGCCATGAATAAGCACTAGTCTTGTGCGAAACGTCGGCTGTTCCCCTGTTCCGGTTTTATGAGTTGGTGATGTATTTGCTGTTCATTTAAATAAAAGACAACCTGCACGTTTTTTTTTGGAGTGCGGCTATCCATCTTTCATCTACTTTTCATGCTTGCCCAGTGCACTGCCAGCACCCTTGGAATCCTGTTTTAAACGTGTGACCATATAGCAGACCCACCTAGAGCGGTGACTCTCTTTCTCATACTATAGACACCCAGCAGGTACGATATTTAAAGGAATTTTTCTTTTTTTTTTTCACTTTAAGCATCATTAAAATCGCTGCTCCAGAAAAAACGACCGTTTTAAAAAAAATAATTCCATTGATACATGTTTCCTGGCGCAAGACCCGGGTTCTCAAAGACGTTTTCCGACAATAACTTGGATATTAGGCTTTAAAATTAGCACTTTTGAATTTGAACATTCGAGTCCCATAGACGTCAATGGGGTTCTAAATGTTTGCGCGAATGTTCGGTCCGTTCGAAGGTTCTGGTGCGAACCGAACGCGGGGGTGTTCGGCTCATCCCTACTGATATCCTATTATACTCCTAACAAGGGACAAGCAGTATTCTTTACACGTCTCTTTGATACCCTTAACCCCATGTTGGAGGGCACAGTCATCCTGGGGGATGACTCCAATGTCACCCAAAGTAAGCCACAAAATAGCTAAACTAATACATGCGCAAGGCTTAGCAGATGTTTGGAAAGAACTAAACCCTTCAGCAAGAGACTTCACACACTACTCTAGTCCACACAATACATATGCTAGAATTGATCATATTCTGATTCCCACACACACTATCCCATTTGTCTTAAACTCCCATATTAGAGACATGGTCCTGTCTGACCACTCCTTAGTAATAATGACTATTCACCTTCTCTCCCCAAAGTCTGGACAGAGTTACTGGAGACGGAATGTGTCACTCCTCTCTGATCCAATCACAGTAACCATGATCAATAAATCATTACAGGAATACTTTAAATATTTTAAATTTAACAATATTGATGGAACCTCGGTGGAAACCTTATGAGCAGCCCACAAAGCCTTCATCAGGGAGGAAATCATTTGATTGACCACTCGAAATTAAACGGGAAATGACAGCCGAAATCGAGAGATTCGAAAAAGACTATGCATCGCTTCAAGCCCACTCAGCCACTACCATAGCCCAACTTGATGAAGCCTGGCTAGAACTTTACTTGGCACTCACGGCACAAACAGAAAAATACTTTCATAGGGGACATGGAGCTGCGCAGAAACGTCATTCTTTCTATACCTCTTTAGCTCCTATTCTAAATAACCCAGAGCTCACGCCAAGCTTCCTCCCACACCATTTTCGTGGTGGGAGAATAAAGGCTTATTGTGAATGGGACATTTTTTGGATGGAAGAGAGCTGTATACTTTGGAACACTACTGAAACAATTTACAGTACAATTAATTACATCCAACTCAGCTATTTTAATACAATTAATTTACTTCTTATCTTAAGACTAAACTTAAACACACTGACCATTCATTATGACTGACTATGTTTCAGACTGTAAAACTGGAGACTCAGCTAAAGGTCGTATCTGAGTTCTTTAAAACCTTTTGGTGGATCTAAATCATAAGCTTCCATATACTGTATAAAGCAATGGGAATTATATTTCAATATCACGTTAACATATTGGATTGGCAGGATGTGGCAAATGATCTATCTAAAGTGTCTACTAACCTGACCCTTATAGAATACAATCATCCCTTATTAATAATAATCTGAAAATACTGACCAAAATCTTAGCCAACTGCTTTGCCTCCTTCATTAACCCTTACATTCACGAAGATCAAGTTGGATTCATCCCAGGCAGACAGAACCCTGACCAAATTAGGAGAGCAATTCACATGGGGCCAGATTCACGTAGAATTCCGGCGGCGTAACGTATTGCATTTACGTTACACCGCCGCAAGTTTTATGGGCAAGTGCTTGATTCACAAAGCACTTGCCTGTAAACTTGCGGCGGCGTAGCGTAAATCCGTCCGGCGCAAGCCCGCCTAATTCAAATGGGGCGTGTATCATTTAAATTAGGCGCGTTCCCGCGCCGAACGTACTGCGCATGCTCCGTTTTGAAATTTCCCGCCGTGCTTTGCGCGAAATGACGTCGCACCGACGTCATTTTTTGAAACGTCAACGTGAGTTACGTCCTTTCCTATTCACGGACGACTTACGCAAAAAAAAAAAATAGAAATTCGACGCGGGAATGACGGCCATACTTTAACATGGCAAGTCTAAAGATAGGCCACAAAATACCAGCTTTAACTATACGCCGGGAAAAGTCGACTAGCGACGACGTAAGAGAATGCGCGTACCTTCGTGAATCACCGTAAACAGCTAATTAGCATACCCGACGCGGAAAACGACGCAAACTCCACCCAGCGGGCGCCAAAGTATTACACCTACGATCCGAAGGCGTACAAAGCCGTACGCCTGTCGGATCGAAGCCAAAAGCCGTCGTATCTTGGTTTGAGGATTCAAACTAAAGATACAATGCGGCAAATTTGAAAATATGCCGGAGTATCAGTAGATACTCCGGCGTATTTCTTCTGTGAATCTGGCCCATAGTATCCATACTCCAGACTAATTGGGAAGGGGGGCCTAAACAATCGGGCATGCTACTCTCACTAGACTTACAAAAAGCCTTTGATTCTGTTTCCTGACCCTATATCTTTAACTTCTGGAGTGATGGGGCTTTGGCAAACAATTCATGGGCCTAATATGAGCTCTCTATACCTCAACCAAAGGCACATGTTCGCCTCCAGGGATACTACTCTAAACTCTAAACCAATACATATCGCAAAAGGCACTAGATAAGGATGTCCACTCTCACCGCTAATTTTTGCCTTAGCAATTGAAACCCTTGCCATCGCAATTTGTCAAAACACAAACATAAAAGGGGTATCATGTGGCCCACAAACTCACAAATGTGGTCTCTTTGACATCCTCCTATTCCTCACCTCCCCTATCACTTTGCTTTCTAACTTATGCCAGACATTAGAAGAATTTTCCGAGATATCAGGCCTTTAGGTTAATTATTCAAAGTCCCAAGCACTGAATGTATCCCTACAGCCAGACACAGTTACCCTATTGCAGAAATCCTTCAAAGTTGAATGGAGTGAGTCTCCCATTAAATACCTTGGAATTAACTTGATAGCTAAGACGGACTCCCTCTATGTTAGTAATTATCCCCCTATGTTCACTAAACAGACCTTAAGACCTGGTTTAAACTAAACCTATCATTGGCTGGGACTGATAAACTCTATAAAGATGACATTACTCCGTAGATCTGTTCCACTCCCTCCCCATCCCAATTAAAGCGGCTGTAAACCCATTAGAAAAAAAACCTGCAAGACAAAGGCATAATGAGCTAGTATGACTAGTATCCTAGCTCATTATGCATTACTTACCAGAAGTGCATTCTTTGACCAAAAGTGCCTGAGTTAAAAAACAGGAGTTTGCTATCAACTGCTTCTGCTTGCAGATTTTTTTCCCCTCTTTTTCTCTGACACTTTTTAAACAGCTTTTTTTCTTTTTCCTTTCTGCTAATTAAGGGGAGGGTTTAATTGTTCACAGGTGTGTGTTTGTTCACAGGTCTTCACAGGTGAGTATAAAGTGGCTGTACAAGCTCCCATAAGAGCTGGCTCCCAGTGGATGGTGGCTTCACATGTGGACTCTCTGACCAGAAGTGCATTCTTTGACCAAAAGTGCCTGAGTTAAAAAACAGGAGTTTAAAACAGGAGGTAAGACAGGAGTCTTCATTATTTTTTTCAATCACTGATCCAGAACAAGCTTGCAGCTAATAAAGTTGGAACTCTTGATATATAGATTCAGCGGTGCAGCAGACGCTCTCACCTTAGTCTGCTCACCCCAGGGATAGTGAGAGCAGCACGCTCTCAAACGAGTCGGCTCTCCCCAGGGATAGTGCAGCCAGGCAGGGTCCTCCCAGCTCTCGGCTGCTGCAGACACAGCACAAAAAAACAGGACTCCCACCCCCCCACACCCCCCTAGGCAATTGATCCAGGGTTGCAACGATCGCCCGTTAAGGGGTCAGGAAGGATTTTTTTCCCCGATCGCTGCAGATTGGCACAGCACGCCTGGGGATTTTCGACTTCCTCTGGACCAATCGGGGAGAGAAGACAACGAGTGACGGCTCACTTGGACAGTCTTCCACCCATCACCATATAAGACCCCCCCAATCAACATTACTTCCCTGCGTTTTTTTCTGCGACCATGGGTTACCTAAAATACTCTGCAGAAACCATCCAGGAACTAAAACCATTTGCCTCTATACTCCCAGTTGTCACCAAAAAAGCTCTAAGGAATGAGCGACTGTTGAGAATCAATCAACGATCAACAGTCAAAAACTACGCGCAGGTACCCCAGCCCAAGCACATAATATGCGCTTTGGTCAACACAAGATCGGCAGTAAAACACCGACAAGAAATCTATGATTTCATCCTTCAACACAATCTAGACTGCCTCTTCATCACAGAAAGCTGGCTGACAGCCGACTGCAACACCATTCTAACAGAATTGGTGCCAGCAAATTATCGCATTCAAATGCAAAACAGAGTGGGGCAAAGAGGGGGGGCCTGGCGGTGATCCACAAGACTCACCTCTCGATCACCAAACCAGTCCTTCAAAACTCGCTTCCATTTATGGAAACCCTCACTCTGCAGCTGCAAACAAATCCCCAAGATACGGTCCATATGCTACTTTGCTATAGACCACCACGCCCAAAAAAGCACCTTCTCACGTCATTGACGGAATTCATCTCCACATATACCCTAAACATCAAACACCTTTTGGTGCTTGGGGATTTCAACCTCTGGGCCAACTCCTTGCTGGACCCCGTAGCCGACGCCTGCATCGACCATCTGGAAGGATTAGGTCTGCAGCAACTAATACAAGGCCCCACTCATGCCTCAGGCCATACGCTCGATCTCATTTTCAAACAAGATTTGGAAATTGACGTCCTGGGAAATGAGCCGCAACCATGGACCGATCACCATGCCATCAAATTCACAATCACCAAAAATGCCAGCCCAAAAAAAACGACAAAACCGGTGACAACTCACTGGACTAGATCTCAGAAGAAGCTCCACTCGGAACTCTTCAAAACAACACTAGGAAACAAAATAAAAACAACCCAACAAAAACAAACAGCCACAGAAACACTTGACGCCATCAACAAGGCGCTACTACAGTCAGATGACTTAGTAGCACCAAAACGCAAAACTTGCATCCGGAAAACAACTCCAGCTGGTTTAATCACCAGCTGACGTTGCTAAAGCAAGAGCGTAGAAGAGCAGAAGCTGCGTGGAAAAGGTGCTCTTCAGATAAAAACCACACCATTTACAAGATAATAACAAAGAAATATCACAAAGAAATCTTCACGAACAAAAAAAATCATTTCTTCAACTTCATCGCAAATGCCCTTAACCACCCCCGAGAACTCTTCAAGCTGGTCACTCAGACTATGAATCCAGCTTGTTTAGAGGCCCCCAATTCTGATACACAAGAATTTTGCAACGAGTTATCGGATTATTTCATTAATAAAATTGAAAAAATCCGTGAAAGTATTCAGCAAAATGGAACCATCACCAACTCCCCCCCAAATCACAAACCTAATACCCACATAAATCCGCCGCAATCGCCAAAATTCACTCTAAAACCCATTTCCATCAATGCCACTAAAAACATCATCGGGACTCTGCGTAATAGCACAGCACCCAATGATATCATCCCCACTAAACTGCTGAAAGAAAGTGCCGATATACTGGCACCAGCTATCACGCAGCTCATTAACCAATCATTCAAGGAGGGCATGGTGCCCACCTTGCTAAAACAAGGTACAATAAAACCAATTCTAAAAAAAACTACCCTCGACCCCAAAGACCCAAACAACCGGAGGCCCATAACAGCTCTAAATGTCTTCTCCAAGGTAATGGAGAAAGTAGTTGTATAACAGCTGCAACTGCATTTAGACACCCATAAATTACTCGATCCGTTTCAATCAGGCTTCTGTCCGGGTCACGGAACAGAAACGGCGCTGCTCAAAATATGGGATGATGCTCTAGAGGCCGCAGACGAAGGAGAATCTTGTCTCCTGATACTGCTGGACCTAAGCACGGCTTTTGACACTGTAGACCACGGACTACTACTGGCTAGGCTAGCTGAAGTAGCCGGAGTCGCTGAATGTGTTTTACCCTGGTTCTCCTCCTTCTTGGAAAACCGATCACAAATAGTGAAACTGGGGTCTTTCACTTCTGAAAAACGCACGGTGTCATGCGGAGTCCCTCAGGGATCTCCCTTATCGCCCGTATTGTTTAATATCTATCTTCGCCCTCTCTTTGAAATCATCAGTAACCGGAAGTTACTTTACCACTCCTATGCAGACGACACACAACTGTATTTCCGCATCTGCAACAAAAAGGATCATTCTCTTGGACTAGAGAAATGCCTCACTCTAATAGATAACTGGATGACAAACAGTTATCTTAAACTCAATGGTTCGAAAACAGAACTTCTCCTGTTTCACGCTAACCGGAAAAATCACCCCGCGTCAACATGGACTCCCCCACCCATTCTGGGTAAAACTATCACCCCTAGCACCAAAGTCAAAAGTCTCGGAGTCAATTTCGATACCTACATGACAATGGATGCACAAATAGGGTCAGTAGTCAGCGGATCCCACCATCTGCTGCGCCTACTACGCCCTTTATCCCGAAAGAGGACATTGCAGTTGTGGTGGGAACAATCATCAATTCCAGACTCGACTACGCAAATGCCCTCTATCTAGGACTCCCCAAATACCAAATCACTCATCTGCAAGTCGTTCAAAATACGGCCGCTCGACTAGTGACTGGGAAAAAAACATGGGAATCAATCTCACCTTCACTGAGATCCCTTCATTGGTTGCCAGTAAAAGACAGAATCACTTTCAAGGCACTCTGCCTAATACATAAGTGTATTCAAGGCAACGCCCCCCAATATCTATGCGAAAAAATAAAAGCCCATAACCCCAATCGCATTCTGCGATCCACCAATCAAAACCTCCTCCAGATACCAGTCCAAAGGAGGCCAGATACCAGAGGCCAGATACAAGTCCAAAGGAGATCGAAGATTTGCAGTCCAGGGACCTCGCCTGTGGAATGCACTACCAACCACCATTCGACTGGAGTCGGACCACTTGGCCTTCAGGAGAAAGATTAAAACCCATCTCTTCTGAGGTCAAGGGGCTCCTTACCCATGAAATGGATACAGCGCCCAGAGGCGATTCAGTTCGCATGTGTTGCGCTTTACAAGTCTCTCTCTCTCTCTCTCTCTCTACTTACCTTAGATTGAAGCCCCTGATGCCTTGTTCGTCTCTTCCTCCAGCCGCAGCCATGATGATACCACTCCGCCACTCTGGCCCTGTGATTGGCCGGAGCGGCGATGACGTCACTCCGCGCATGCACGCGGGTGATTTAAAACACGACAATATATTTAATGCAAAAACAGCATTTACACTGCGCCTGCTCCAATGTATACTCTTTTTAGGAAATATCTCCTAAACCATGTAGGTTTAGGAGATATTGCAAACATCCACAGGCTTACCTGTAGGTGCAAAAATATTTTCTCCTTTTTTATTCAGTCTTCATATTTTGTCTGTAGATAATATTAATCATTTTTTGAATAGTTGATTCTAAGTTAAATTCTTAATATCCAGACTGAATTATATTCATATACTCCTGTGTTCCTCCATCTTTTATTATTCATCTTTATTTTGTATACTCACTGTATATTACTTATTAACAAATTTTGTAAAAATTATTGAAACTCAAAACATGGACCTTTGATCCGGTACATGTCAGTGGACTAGCTAGGCTCTGGGAACACCTATTGACTTTGGTAATTCTCCTTTCCTATCTATACAGTTTTTTTTTCCTTTAGTTGTCTTCTATTCCCTTTTACATCTTTAACTCTTTGCATATTTTGTGCAGTAAAGTCGTGTTAGGCCCCATACACACGATAGAATCCATCCGCAGATAAATCCCAGCAAATGGGTTTCTGCGGATAGATCCTATGGTGTGTACACGCCAGCGGATCTGTTTCCGCTGAGAAATCTCCTCTGGGATGGATTCCAGCAGATCGGATATTTGCTGACATGCACAACAAATCCATCTGCTGGAATCCATTCCAACGGATGGATCCGCTCGTCTGTACAGACTTACCGGATCCATCCGTCCAAAGGGATTCCCCGCACGCGTCGTAATGATTTGACGCATGCGTGGAATTCCTTATATGACAGCGTCGCGCCGTCGCCGCGTCATAATAGCGGCGACGGCGCAACACGTCATCGCCAGAGGATTTCAGCGCGGATTTCAATGCGATGGTGTGTACACGCCATCGCATAGAAATCTTCTGAAATCCTCGAGAGGATTTATCCGCGGATACGGTCCGCTGGACCGTATCTGCGGATAAATCCTCTCGTGTGTATGGGGCCTTATGGGTCAAAAGCTCATTATTAGCCTTGATTGCTCTTTGTGCGGGTAAAACTGTCATTTGCAGAGTGCCCTGTACTTTACTGCAGTATACATAATATTTTTGAAAAGCTTGTACTTTATTTGACCTACCGCTTTTTTTTTTGCAAATCTATTGACTTAATTTGTCAAGTAGTATGATTACATTCACTGCAACTTCTGTATACCTAAGGTGCTTGTAAGATTATATACGTTCTCCCTTGGGAGAACCATTTTCTCAATAATTCTTCAATAAAATTATTGAAATATAAAATGTAGGAGGAATATCTGGCAAGAAGTCTGGGTTCATTCTGAATAGGGTCTCAAGCCTCGTACACACGACCGAGGAACTTGACGGGCGAAACACATAATTTTCCTCGTCGAGTTCCTTGTTAGGCTGTCGAGGAACTCGACAAGGCAAGTTTCTCCATTCCCGTCGAGGAAAAAGAAGACATGCTCTCTTTTTGGCTCGACGGGATCCTCGACAGTTTCCTAGTCGAAAAATGTACACACGACTGTTTTTTGCTGGTTTTTGCCGAGAAACTCGGTCGTGTGTACGAGGCCTCAGGGTTGAGGATTTGTCTACTTTAGGCAGACAGAGAGGAATGTTTGCATGGTAGTGTGTGTATTGGAGATGTGTGCTTAGGTTGGTTTTAAATGATTTTAAATGATTTTAAATGATTTTAAATGGAAAGGAGTGAAAATATGTGTTCTAGTGTAACCCATGAAACATTGGCATTCCAATCGATTTTAGTGGATTGGAAAGCTAAGTAGAATGGTTTGAAGTTTGGAATCCAAATTTTCCTTTGTGTTTTGAATGTTTTGAATTATATATCTATATATATAAAGTATACAGTATATTAGCAAGATTAACCAATTCCATACCAGGCCTATTCTGGCTCTTCTCTCCTTCTGTAATATTTTTTTTGCTAGAAAATTACTCAGAACCCCCAATCATTATATATATATATATATATATATATATATGTATTTTTAGCAGACACCCTAGGAAATAAAGTGGCGGTCATTGCAATTTTTTATCTTGCACGGTATTTGCGCAATAATTTTTCAAACGCCTTTTTTTGGGAAAAAAAACGGTTTCATTAATTAAAAAATAACAAAATAGTAAAGTTAGCCCAATTGTTTTGTATAATGTGAAAGATGATGTTACATTGAGTAAATAGATACATAACTTGTCATGCTTTAAAATTGCGCACACTCATGGAATGGCGCCAAACTTCGGTACTTAAAAATCTCTGTGTCAGAATCACCACTAGTAGCATTTTGGAGGATTGGTGGCGGAACAAGCTTCAATAATACTGCACCCTGTCCTGAATCCTTCCCAGCTGCCAGCAGAGTCACCCAGTGTGCCGTGAAAGATAGGTAATGCGCCCGGGAGGCTGACAGTTATAGAGATGACCGGAAATCTCTATCCTCCTCATCTGGCTGCGGCTAATTCGTTCTCCGGGCCTCTGATGGCATGGGAGAGCCCAGAGAAGCACCAGATGGCGGCGGGAGGGGGGATGTCCCCTCCCGATCCTTATAAGAATGATCAAGCAGTGGAACCGCCACTATGATCGTTCTTATGGTGCGCAGAATTGCTTCCTGAAAAGAAGAATATCTGAATGATGCCTGTAGCTGCAGGCATCATTCCGATATCCCCCCTAAAGTACAGGATGTCATATGACGTCCTACGGTAGGGAAGTGGTTAATAAAGATCAGCTACAGTAGATTTAACAGAATTATTTGTGGGTCATTTCTATATAACAAAACTATTCTATTTTGTTTAAGCATGTAAATAAAATGACCAATTCTGGTGAATATATGTTCTATGGATTTACTGTACTATGAGGTTGGAAAATAATGTACACATATGTTCTTGTCTAGCCAAAAGTAGAGTTCAGCCAATTGGTGCACAAACATCACAGAAGCCAGACAGCTTCTCTCAGATGTTTAATTTAGACTAATACAGAGAGAAAACAGTTACTTTGGCAAGCATGCACATTTACACAGTGACATATTAAATTAGACTTTAAGTAAGTTCAAGCTGGAAAATTGGTTAAATGGTTTTCCAGTGGCCAGTATGTAAGCAGTCCCTTATTATAATTGATGTACCTTTGATATAGCAGCTAAAATGACTTTAGAGTTGAAGTCCCAGTAGGTAAAATTAAATTTGTAATGCTTGTTTATAATCATGACCATGTTAGTTTACTTAACTGTGTCCTGAAACAAGGTGAATGAGCACTGTGTAATTATTTGGATGCGAGTAAGGCTGCATTTACTCTTAGGCAAGTTATATTCATGCCCTTAGAAAGATATTAGTAAGTGAGTGTATATTTTTAAATGATAATTGTCTGTGTTACCTAGAGCAGTGTTTCTCAAGTCCAGTCCTCAAGGCGCCCCAACAGGTCACGTTTTCAGGCTTTCTCTCAGATGAACCGGCTGTGGTAATTACTAAGGCAGTGGAACTGATGAAATTACCTGTGCAAAATAATGGCAAAGCCTGAAAACATGACCTGTTGGGGCGCCTTGAGGACTGGACTTGAGAAACACTGACCTAGAGATGAGAATTACTGTGAGTTTAACCTGGGCCCAAATTTCTCCTGGTATGGAGAATCACTAAACAAAGTGGACATATTTGGCCACTTCACTAGCACAAATCCCCAGGTGCTGGAATGTAATTAAAGGGGGCTTCTAGATTTCTATAGGTTTCCCAGAGACAAACCCCCAAATCCTTCTGGGGCGTTGGATGTAGAGACATGGGAACATGGGACTTTACAAAAGGGGAGTTTGGTACTGCCCCTTTAAAATTTTTTATAAACTGCATTGGGTTTCCCTTAAAATTTCATCCAAGCTGTGATCCAGTAATACAGTCCAGGGGGCAAGGAAAAGGAGGGCAGCAAGTGTGTGCCCCCTTTCCCTTCCTGTGCCATATCAGGCTCCATGCCTTTCAACATTAGAGTTGTATCTTGCAAGGAGGGTGGCTAAGCCTGCCCCTCTTTGGAAGGCACCTTGTAGTTGAGGACAAAATCCTCTTCTCTTCTCCACATACCATTTGTTTTAAAATCCTCTTCTCCATGTCCCATAAATTAGTATACATTCACACAAAAGATTTTGCTCACCGTGAAAAGTCCTTTTTTGGACAATATCAACTGTATATCCAAGTCATCCAGTGATGTAGATCCATCATCAATCATGGTGTACCACCACCTACCGATGCTGTCCTGCCACAATTATATTCCCAAATGGCAGATCCCTGGCACGGTAAGAATGAAATTACAGTGCTGGTGATCCCAGGTGATGATTTTGACCATATTTAGTCTTGAAAAAATATGGTTAGTGACATCACTAAGGATCCCCTATAGTCTGTTTACATTTCAGCAGCCAGGGATCTGTCCTGTAACGGCTTTAGCATAGCAGGGAAGCCTGATCCGGATACAAAACATTGTGATTGATGATGGATCTTTATCGCTGGCTGACACAATAGATTTGGGATTTTATATATTTTTTTTATATTATATATATATATATATATATATATATATATATATATATATATATATATATATATATATATATATATATAAAAACAAAAATCAAATGTCATTTATTTTCTCACCAAGTATCTTGGGAAAAAAGATACTTTCCAAAAAGGGGTTATTTCGGGGGTGTTCTTTTTTTCAAGTGATACTGTTTTTGATTATTTATTTTTTCTGACATGTTGGTGTTATATATTTTACTTGGTTGTGTAAACATAGCTGGATCATTTTTAAGATGGTGATTCTTTTCTATACCCACTGTATACATATAGAGTATCAAACATATTAGTACATACAGTATGTATTTCTTTTCTACTAACAAATTCCTAATGACTTATGGAATGAGCTGAACCAAAAACAAAAAAGTGCAAAATTCTGTATAAAACATCCACTCCTAGGTCCCTATCCCATCTGCTAAACCCCATACACACTATTAAATTCTCTGCAGATTTTTGTCTTCAGATTTACCAAAGCCATGTAGTGCAAGGGCCTGCCTGTTTGCATACACATTGAAACTCTAATGCCGCGTACACACGACCAGTCCATCTGATGAGAACGGACCGATGGACCGTTTTCATCGGTTAACCGATAAAGCTGACTGATGGTCCGTCGCGCCTACACACCATCAGTTAAAAAAACGATCGTGTCAGAACGTGGTGATGTAAAACACAACGACGTGCTGAAAAAAACGAAGTTCAATGCTTCCAAGCATGCGTCGACTTGATTCTGAGCATGCGTGGATTTTTAACCGATGGTCGTGCCTACTAACGATCGTTTTTTTTCTATCGGTTAGGAATCCATCAGTTAAATTTAAAACAAGTTAGCTTTTTTTTAACCAATGGTTAAATAACCGATGGTGCCCACACACGAACGGTTTTGACCGATGAAAACGGTCCATCAGACCATTCTCATCGGTTTAACCGATCGCATTAGGCTCCTTTTACACAGGCAGGTAGAATTCAGCTTTTAGCTGCGGATAGATCAAGTTATCTACCGTAGCTAAACTCACACAATGCTTTCCTATGGCCCCATTCACACACTGAATTTAGAAACGGTTTCAATACATGGGGTTTGGTGCAGTTAGAAAAAAATTATTTGACTGCGTCCAGGACCGATTTATTGCAGCTACCTGCAGCTATCTGCACATAACTGTAGGCAATCACAGTGTACTATTTTACCTGCAGATATCAGCGGCAACAAGGACAGAAAAACAGCAGGAAGCACATTGGAAATGGCAAGAATGTTCCAATGCAGCTAAACACACCGCATGTAAACACAAGTAAATGCAGCTAATCGCAATGTACAAATGCAAGTGATCGCTGTGCCTGGAGTCTTGGAATTTCAAAATAACAAAACATGCTTTTAACAGCGGTAGAACAGCTGTTCGTGTAAAAGGGGCCTCGAGGTTTGACCTCATATTATATGGTTTTGGTAAAACTGAAGACAAAAATCTGCATAAAATTTAATAGTGTGTATGGGGAAATTAAGTTCTTAACATATTTTTTCTTCTTGGCAAAATATTTACATGCAGGAGTCCCAATTTGGTGGGGTTAGGTGTCAGTTGTTTTAAAAAGTCTGGCAATTTGGTTCAGAGCTCCAGATGGACTGCTGAAATTGAAGCCAGAGGTCTCTGTGCCCAACCTAAAGTTTCTATAGACAGTTTGACTTTTTTGAATTACGGTATTCTTTTACATGTTTACATTAAAACATAGAGCTAATGTAAATTATAAATATGCTTTGTCTTAAAGTGTTTGTAAAGGAATTTTTTTTTAATCTTAATTAGGGTTGTCCCGATACCGATACTAGTATCGGTATCGGGACCGATACCAAGCATTTGCCCGAGTACTTGTACTCGGGCAAATGCTCCCGATGCTTCACCCGATACTTGTACTGTCGGTGGTGATCAGTGCATGGGGAAGTTACAAGCACCGATCACCGCTGTATAGATTTAAAATTAATTTCTCTGCTTCTCTCTACACCCCTCCCCCCGCACGGCTTTCAGCTGCTTTAAAATCAGCGGTGATCGGTGCTTGTAACTCCCCCACACACGATCACCGCTGACTGTCCCGTGTCCTTCCTTCAGCCCCCCTCCGTTTTGCTGCAGTCTGTCTCCCTCCCTCCATGTATCCCACCGTGTATCCCGTGTATGCCACCGTGTATCCCATGTATGCCACCGTGTATCCTGTGTATGCTGCCGCCGTGTATCCCGTGTATGCCGCCGTGTTTCTCTCCCCTTCCGTGCTCCTCCTCCACCCCCTGGAAATGTCAGGATGGAGAGCGGGGTAGGAGCCAGTAAATCCGGCTCCTTACTGCTCCGAATGGACAGAGTCAGTGATCACTGACTCTGTCCATTCACATAACTGAAACATTGTAACCTGTGTTTACAAATGTTTCAGTTTATGAATGAAGAGAAGACGCTGTCTTCTCTCCTTTCATTTTCAGCGCAGCTGATGCTGCTGAGAAAGGGACTGGGGAACATGTGTCCCTAGTCCCTTTCCCTGTCTCAAAGGGAGAATTTCAGAGGTCTGTTAAGACCCCTGATATCTCACCAAAGCCCCCCCCAACAGGGCTGAAAAAATAAATACAAAAATAAAGAATAAAAAAACAAAAGAATAAAAAAAATTATTGTAGAAAATAAAAAAAATTAAAGAAAAAACACTGATACGGTCCACCCCCCCCCCCCCTTAAAAAAAAGAAAGCATTATAAATAAATAAAAATGTAAAAAAAATGTAAAAAAATTAAAAACAAATTGTTAAAGTTAAAAAAAAAACATACTGACACATGTGCCGCTGTCACATGAGATAAAAAAAAAGTATCGGTATTCGGTATCGGCGAGTACTTGAAAAAAAGTATCGGTACTTGTACTCGGTCTTAAAAAAGTGGTATCGGGACAACCCTAATCTTAATAGCTTCCTATACCTTAATGCAGTGCTGTTTTCATGTCCTCATTGTTCCTTTTTACTCTCAAGTTGCTGTAATTCTTCTCTGATCTCCACACTTCCTGGCTGTCTGTTTCCTGATAACCACAGTACTGGGAGCTTTCTATCTGTGGTCACTAATCAAGGAGGTGTGATTACTGTGTGTCTAAAACCCCACAGCACCAATCAGTTTAGTTTTCCAAACCATCACTGCCCTGTATTGGCTCTGTGGCTCTGTACATCACAGAAGCAGGAAACAGCATGCAAAAACGAAACTGAAAATGTAGGTACATTTTATGATTGATTTTTATCTATTTTTAATCATTTTTAAAAGGAATCAGTTAACTATTATGTCTCTATACCCTGTAAACAGTCATTTCAGCAAAAAAAATGTTTTCCTTTACAACTCCTTTAGGTAATTCCTGTAACTGTGGAACCCATTGGTGTTCATTGTCGACTGTGTAAATTATGTTTATCTATGTTTTATGCTTTCATGCTTTCCATTAACCTTCCTGGCGGTGTTCCCGAGACTGACTCGGGGTTAGATTTTCCTGCTACGATCGGTAACCCCGAGTCAGTCTCGGGCTTGCCTCGCTAGATCCACAGGCACTTTTTACTTACCTTGTCCCTGGATCCAGCGATGCCACCGCGCTGTGCGAGCGAGCGGGACCTCGCTCGATTCACATAGTGCCTCCGTGTGACGCCGATCTCCGTTCCCTGCGACGTTACGACGCACAGGGACGGAGAACGGCGCCAAATTCAAAAACGTAAACAAACACCTTACATACAGTATACTGTAATCTTATAGATTACAGTACTGTATGTAAAAAAAACACACACCCCCTGTCCCTAGTGGTCTGTCCTGTGTCATGCATGTCATTTTATATAATAAAAACGTTTTTTTCTCCCTGCAAACTGTAGATTGTCCATAGCAACCAAAAGTGTCCCTTTATGTCAAAAATAGTTTTAGATCAGCTAAAAAACAGCGATAATAAATTATAATCACTTGCAGAATTGTGCGATAGCGATTTGTGGGGAAATTCGTCATAAAAAAAAAAAAATAATGACAGCAACAATTCTGCAACTGAGCAAATTTCAGTGATTTTAATTTGATTACATTATTGAATAATTTTTATTGTAATTATATTATTATTTGTTATAATTATTTATAATTATTTATTATATTATAATTTATAATTTTGTTTTTAAAAAAATGTCATACCCGGGATGCCTATTAGAATCTTGTTTGGTCAGATTTAAGTGAGTTATTTCTAAAAATTACAGACCTACAATATAAAACGCCAAATTTCCTTGCAAATAATGGTACCGCTTTCAGCATGTTTTTTCTGAAAGAATCATACCGCCAGGGAGGTTAAGTAATGTATGCTGCAACTAAATCTTTCAATCACATTTAAACACTTAGGTCAATGAGTGTATGATCATATTTAGTTAATAGATAGAAAATTAACGCAGCACAAAATCTATTACAAGATTTAACCTTGACTTGGCTTGCAATTTAAGAGATGACTGAGTTTCTGTTTCTAACAACTGGAGCTTGTATACCTTACACAATATATGGTTTTCACAGTCTGTGTTTAGGATCTTTTACCCTATACAGTATATATATATATATATATATATATATATATATATATATATATATATATATATATATATATATATATATATATATATATATATATAAAATAAATAACTTAGGAATCCCAACTTTTTTGTGTGAAAACATAGTTAGAACTACAGTTATTAAATTAAAAATAAGTATCTATTTACAGTATCATCTCTGGTATATATTTGTTGCACTTTAAGAAAATATCCTGTGACCTAATTATCAGTTTTAAAATTATGCTTCTCACCTAAATAGAATCTGTTTGTTAACACAACCTCTTGAGGTCAGTCTGGGGAAAAGGGGTAGCATTGTTTTGGACTCACCAGTCTAAAAATGAAACATTACATATCAGTTGAAGTCAGTGGTGGCTGATGTTTTTTGGGGGGGGGGGGGGGGTAGCAAACAACCACCCCCCTGGGCGTAGGGCGGCTCGGCAATAACATCCCCCTGGCGGCACTGCACTAGCGAACCTAGCATCAGTCACTCGGTCCTTACCCCATCTAGGTGGCGGGGTGCGGGCAGCTGCTCCGGAGTCCCGTACAGAATGGCGGGTGGGCCCCATCTAGGTGGCACAGCAGGTGGCAAGGTGTGAGCAGCAGCTCAGGTGTCCCCTCCAGCACGATGGGTGGTGAGGTGCGAGCAGCATCTCTGCTAGATCAGCCACCTGTATATGAGGGAGCGTTTGACCCCACCCACCACCTCTTTCACTACAGTGAGAAGCTGCTCAGCTTTGGAAGAGTCCCTGCCAGCAGAAATGGGGTTACTAACAATATTTTTGGGGGAGATATAGCATGATTTAACATCCCTCTAGTGCTGCCCCTGCACATTTCTTTGCTCCATCTCATCAAAGTGCAGATTTTACCTTTGTATTTAGGAGAGGTGAAACATTCCCTCCCCCCCAAATTAATCTCATCCTCCTCACCAGCACAATCAGGTCTCCTCCCCACCACCAGCACACTAACCCCCACTTTCCCTATCAACAGAACCCCAACACACCTCCTCTACCTCACTAGAGGTCTGTGAATGCCTGTGGACTGGCCCAGGAGATAGCATCCATAAAATTCAGCTGGCTCATCATAGCTAATTCATATGGCATATGGAATATGGCAGGATTAGAGGGTAAGGAGGAAAACGCCACATTAGCAGCCCAAAGAAATACTTGCAATTTGCATCCTTTAAGAGGAAGGGGAGAAAATAGGCCCAATAGCAGGTTCAACAAAGATGGCTGAAATGCATCTTTGAGGAGGGTGCTTTTTGTTGGTGACTTGTCTAATAAAGGTGCTGCCACAGAGCTCTTTGGTGCATAATAAAAAAACATCTGTTTTCTAATTCTTGTGATACCCAAATGTCTGGTACTTAAACCAATTTTGATTTGCAGCGACTGCATACCACAATGATACTGTGGGCAGCAGATATGATAAAAGAAAACCACTCTTTCTATATAATGCTCATACAAGTAATTACTTTCAGTCTTATGGGCCTGTGTATGCAAAACAAATTCCTGAAGTACATATTATTAATATTTTGGCAATAATTTGGGATACAGAAATGGGAGAGGCTTCTGGGAATGTGTGGTTGTGGTTTTGAATTGTTTCTGTGCAACCAATTTTGGCATTTTACTGAACTTGTAGGAAAATTAAGTGTATTACTGTGAAAAAAGATCTCATAAACTATACTATGGATTGGAACTGGTTTTTCAATTGGGCAAAAGTTGAGGGCTTTCACTTTACTCTTCCCTATAGATTTTGTATGTGATGTGGCTCCTACTTCCACCCTTCAATTAAGGGCTATTATTTTTACTGCTGAATAGAAAAGTCTCATGTGTTACAGCCAATTAATCTATATAAGCCTTGTCTTTTAAATTGTAATGCATATGATTAGGGTACAGCTACTGATGTATTTAATCCAAGCAATAAAGTAAAAAATTCAACTACACATGTGAATTTTTTTTATGCCAAGATATGATGACGCTGATGCCATTCACACTGTTCTATAACATCAGACACAGCTTAAAGGCATTTCCCAAGCATGTAATTAAGCAAGTGAAGAGTTGGTGTTTTTTCCATGTCACCCTCAAAGTTGAATACAAATAAGTATCCCCCTTGTCAGTGTTAAGCTCTCCATGCCCTTTAACAATACTTTGCCTATTAAAATTGGCAGAATTTATTTTAAGATCCCCCCCCCCAAAACTTTAATGAGGTTGAGGATTTATTTTTTGGGTTACAATGGGTTCAGCGAATGCTCCGCAAGTCAAGCCTAGAGACATTCACTTATTCATAATAGATTATAATTACAGCGGTGTTCCACCCAAAAATGGAACTATGGAACTTCCACTTATCCCGTTCCTCCCCTCTCAGGTGTAACATTTGGCACCTTTCAGGGGGGAGCAGATATCTGTCTAATACAGGTATTTTCTCCCACTTTCGGGTGAAAGATGCACAGTAGGGAACCAGGCTGTGAAGCCGCAAGGCATCACTTCATGGTTCCCTTACTGAAGATGCCGGTGTCTCCATTTGGAGCCGAGGGACAGGTCAGCTGTGGGTGAGGACATTGCATGACATTGTGCATGCCCTGGACAGGTAAGTGTCCTTATTTTAAAAGTCAACAGCTGCAGTATTTGTAGATGCTAACCTTTCATATTTTTTTTCGGAGGGACTACACTTTAAGGTTTCATTTCCATGGACGTTTTTACAGCCACTTTTTTTAGCCTTTTTTACAGCTTAAAAACGCCTGTCCATGTTTTTTTTTTAAAACATTTTATTTTTTTTAGCTAGAGCTCAAAAACACTGCGGTAGCGTTTTTGAGCGTTTTTTTAACGTCTGGCGTTTTTACAGCTCTAAGGCTGGAGCTTCAGAACGCACTGGGCCTGGGTTTTTTTTTGCAGCTTAAAAATGGCTCAGCTATCTACAGCTCAAAAACTTCATGGTGGGCATGAGGCCATAGACTAACATGGAGAGCCGTTTTTAAGCTGCAAAAAAAGCTCAGAAAAATGGCTGTAAAAACGTCCATGGAAATGAAGCCTAAAATAAAAGGGTGGTTAAAATAAGGAAAACAAATAATTAATTATTTTATTACACCACATACAGATCAAAGTAAATACAAAAAATGAAAAAAAAATCTGTAAATAAGTAAAGACATTGATAAGAAAATAAACATTCCAAAAAATTGCTATGAAAGAGTCAGTCATGATCCCAAGCAGATAACATATAAAGAACACTTAACAGAAATACAAATAATAAATAATTCACAAGCACACAACTGGAAAATTTCAAATGTACAGATATACGAATGCTCAAATAACACATACAACAAAATATAATGCATACTTCAGTGTTCAACAAGATAAACATTAAAACAAAACGACAAAGAGAACAAATATAATGCCATTTTATCCCAGTTCTAATCTTATTGTAATATACTAGTAAAATATGTAAATGAAAGAATAAAATTCAGACCTTTGTAATTATATGTTCTTAAGAATATGCATTCGAAACATTTTTCATTTAACCTGTGCAGTGACCATGTTTTTATAAAAGAAAATTAATACAGTAACTTAGGTTATAGTTCTTTGAGGTATAATCTTTGGCAAAATGTCCAGTATTAGGCTGCAGTATTTCTGAAGTCTCTACTTAAACGAGACTATAGTTATAGCTACATATTCAAGAGAACATGAACATTTGATTAAATGCACATAGACCTTAGCATTTTATGTAACAGAACCATAGGAGATACTGTACATTCTCTCCCTCTACCATGGTAGTAAAATATTTCACCACAGATAAGAGAACTGCATACATTACATGTTAAATGTTCAAAGGAATACATATTGGTGTAATTTTCCTTTGATTCAGCCTGGAGAAAATTCAGGGTCCTGCAACTTCTGAAAATCCATCTTTGTGCACATACTGCTAACTAAGGGATGAGCCTGTTGCCCCCTGTTCATCAATCATATATAGAAGTGGTATTTCTACTGCTTATACAGTATATCCCACATATTAAACAGCATCCCACACCCCCTGCATCCCTAGGAACTGCTGATGCCACCAGGAATCATTGGCCACATAACCAAAGGGGAGGGGACAGTGGTGACATCTAGCCACTGACCATATCAGCACTACCCCTGCCCCTTCCCTTTTATAGCTGATGACAGCTCAGTGAGCTGTCATTTGGCTAGGAGTACATCAGGATTAGTTGTGTGTGCTGAGTCATCGTTTTTTTTTTGGTGAATGGTGATTGATCATGGATTTACAAGAGGAACATTTTGGGGGGATTTTTTTAAATAAAAGACTCATATGGATGTTTTGGGGACCCTCACTTTTAATTACATTTATTTTCTGCAGGGAGTTCCCCCCTTAACAGAATAAGGAGTTGAGAATCTTGAATTGATACATTTTGAATATGTGATTATTCACTTCAATTATTGCTGATGAAACAATATCTTGAGGAAAGCATTGTGATAAATATTTTTGATGTTCTGCTGTTATACTTTACGTTAGTGTTTGATGTTAGCATATTCCAATTTTCTTGGGAAATAAATGAAACATTGTATTACTAAGCAGTGTGTTTACTTTCATAGATAACCTTATATCATTGTGCTTATCAGAGGCTTAATAGACTAGCTACCGTATTTATCGGAGTATAACACACACTTTTTTACCCTGAAAATAGAGGGTAAACCGTGCCAGCGTGTTATACACTGATATATATATTTTCTACTAACAGGGGGGGCGGGGATCAGGCAGTCCGCTCCGGGTGCCACCCATTGGGAGAGTGTAAGGCTGCCTGATCCGCCTCTCCTGGCCCTGGGACATAAAAAATTCACTGTCAGCCCTTCCTCCTGTGTCACTCTCAATACAATACGTCTGTAATACCAAGACGCCGCTCTCCTCTTCCCGCTCCACCTCCTCTTCGAGTGTAGCTTTTGATTGGAGGAGGAGAGCGGTCATGTGACCATTAATGAAACAGCCGAGGAGAGTCACATGACCGGGTCCATGAGAGAGCGGCGTCAATTGAGGTACACTGAAGCTTTGTTTTACAAATGACAGTGACACAGGAGCGGTGTAAAAGGGGCTGGCAGTGATCTTCTCTCAAATCTAGAGTAGGCTGGCAATGCTGTCCTGGGAGACTGGGGGTCTCCTGGGAGTGCAGGGGGGACTTTATAATGAAAGGGGGCTGTGAACTGTGCTGTGCAGGGGTCAGTGTGCTGTGCAAGGGGTCCATGTGCTGTGCAGGGGTCCATATGCTGTGCAGTGCTGTGCAGGGGTCAGTGTGTTGTGCAGGGGGTTCTGTGTGGTGTGTGTGGGTCCGTGTGCTCTGCAGGAGTCCATGTGCTGTGCAGGGGGTCCGTGTGCTGTCCAGGGGTCCGTATGCTGTGCATTGCTGTGCAGGGGTCTGTGTGCTGTGCAGGGGATCCATGTGCTGTGCAGTGCTGTGCAGGGGGTCCGTGTGCTGTGCAGGGGGTCTATGTGCTGTACGGGGGTCTGTGTGCAGTGCTGTGTAGGGGGTCCAGGTGCTGTGCAGGGGGTCTGTGTGCTGTGTGGGGGGTCTGTTTGCTGTGCAGGGGGCTGTGGAAAGTTTTTTCCGGAAACTTCCCTCTTAAAATTAGGGTGCGTGTTATACGCCGATAAATGCGGTAATTATAGGTATAGACAAATTAGTACATATATGCAATAGAGGGAATCCGTAACCACCTTTTGGAATACAAGTTTGTATATTGTAGCATTTAATTCAATTATCCAATTGTGTTTCAAACTTCTGTTTACTTTTTTATTTGCACAAGATTAAGTATTCAGAGAGAACTGAAATTCTCCTTATATATATTTTTTTACCAACAGGGGGGGGCGAGGATCGGGCAGTCCGCCCCAGGTGCCACCCATTGGGAGGGTGTAAGGCTGCCTGCCTCGCTTCTCCTGGCCCTGGGACAGAAAACATCACTGCCAGCCCTTCCTCCTGTGTCACTCTCAAAACAATACGTCTGTAATACCAAGACGCCGCCGTCCCCTCCCCCCTCAAGAGGCTTTCTCCACACCAGGGAGAAAGCCTTGCATTACAGTGTGTAGTTACAGACAGAAGAACAGGAAGTGAGCATTTCTCAGAAGAAATAAGGACACTTAAAAGCAAAATGGAAGGATGAGGTAAGTGAAGAAGGACTGCACTAAGGTAAAGGAAGCTATTTAGGGGGAATTTGTTTTTCCTTTACAACCCCTTTAAAATTCTCACCTATTTTGGTAGATAAACCTCTTTACACAGCTAACAGAATACATTGGTAAAAATTGAAAAATGTGTATAATTGAAACTGAAGTCCAGATTTTCACCACCATCCTTGGCCTCAACCTCCTTTAATGACATGTTAGCCCAGGGGTACTGTGAATCTAGGATGCGTGATGACACCAAGGCTCAAGGAAACTGTATTGAATGATTCTGGATATAATTTTACTTCAAAAGACTTAGAACATCTAGTGACAGAATCAGAATACTTGTGGAGACAGTTCCACACTGAAGATGAATTTTGCAGCAAATAGTCAAAGGCAAGATAGAAAAATTCTAGAATTCAGCTTTAAATATGTTGCAGGGCTTAGATTGTATCTATGAGTTCTTGTTTTATAAGTAATTAGTAAGGGACAATATAGAATCCCTCAGACTCCACATAAAGTGATTCCCACTGAGAAAATAAATTGCATCTTATGAGTCATAAATGTTATTTAAAATGTATAAATGCCTATAAACATCACATCCATCATTTTTTTTATGCTTCTTCTAGGTTGAGAATAAGTATTATATGTGCATGCTTATCAAACATTTGTTAAAATAATGAAACAAGATGTACTGTCAGCACGGCTTTACCATAAACTCAGGCCTGCAGCCAACAGAACAAGCGGAGAATATTTCATATCATTTTAATAGAATATCTGGAAGGACCTACATTAGTATGGCGACATATGATACATTTGAACACATACTGTATGTTGCAAAGTGTACAGTAATCTATCCCATTGACTTCTGAGCTTTTTCCAGGTTCATGCACAATAATTAATGCTTTTTATTTCACGAAAAAGCACAGATACAGTTTCTATAAAAGAACACAGCCATGTAGAATTTAAAAGTGTAAACTGTTTGCCATTTTGTCAAGAAAAGTGACAGACGTCCTTTGGGACTTAGCACTGGTTGACTTGACATGGATCTTGTATAAGACACATTTTGCTCTGTATTGTTTACTGTTTTCACAGCTGGGTTTTGAATTTTTTACGCATTCTGTACACATTTACATGCCAGTGATCCATGAACCTAAAACACGCTGTGCAATTTACATATTGTCCAATTATTTAGTGATGGGCTTTTGTCACCTTATTCATTTGATTTTGACACCAGTAGTTCGAATAACTGGGTGAAGCAGCCATCAAAAGCAGTGACCACGGAAGATGTCAATGTTACTACGAAATGGCAAAATAATTACTGCATTCAGAGATACTACACATGAATAAATAAATAAGCAGTTTATGAAGAATTTATATTAGCTGGTAACTGACCTCGCTAGTTTTTGCAATTTTGTGTATGATATTGTAGCTATTCATAAACATCTTTATCATTTTCAACTGAAATTGGAATACATTTTACATTATTAAAATGGTATTCACGGTACAGATTACATTGGCTACTGTCATTTTCAACGTTTTTTTTAATAAGTTTTGATGGGGTTGCTTTATTAAAGTTATATAAACTGTGCACTTTGCAGGCCTTAGAAAATATGGTAACACTCTGCTGATGTCCATTATCCAACCATGTGCAAGCAAAAATGCTTTTTAATAAATGTTCCTTGCATCTGATTGGGTATTGTTTACAAAGTGAAGCTTTACCACATTTATCAAGGAGCATTAGTGCAACAAAATATAGTGAGTGAAAGTAAACCTGGAGTTAGGCTTTACAGTATTAAATGCTATAGAGAAGTTTCAGTTTAGGCCTAAGTTTTTCTTTAATTACTTAAAACATAAGTTGTGTTAATAGTTGCATATAGCAAAATATAGACTTTCAAAAACATTTAAGACTAAATATTAGTGGTTTCTGTGGTTAGTTACTATATAACTATTTATATTCCTAATGAACATGGAAAGTTCTAATTTTCTGTGCAGTGGCATGTTACGTGCCTCTGTTGGTCCTTTGTACATTTTAATCCAGCAGGAACTGATCTGATGCAATTAGAAATGGTTTTACAAGGTGTTTCTCCAAAGCAGCCATTCATTTACACATGTTTGTCATTCTTTCTTAATACAAAACATCCAATTACAGGCAATCTTACGAACGTGAATGGTAGACATAACACAGTAAAGAAACTGAAGCTAGAAAAAAAACACTGTGGTGTTAATTCTTATGTTTAAGCCTACCTACAATAACACTTTTGTAAAAACTTACTGCCACACTGACTGAATTGCTCTCAAACAACAGTGAATCAAAACTAAAAGATTTCATTGTCTCCAAAACCATTTCAGACATATTAAAATGTAACTTAATTTTAAGAAAATATATCCCCTTTATGGAAACTATACATTGCCAAGGCTTTTGCAAACCTTTGTATAAATTCATACCTTTGTCTTTTCTGAAGAAACCTATGTTTGTTTCACCAGTCCTTTCTCAAAGTGATTTGCAAATGGGTTGGTCAGCCTTCAGTATCAGTGTTGGGATGAAAAAACAACAATGAGCCAGATTCAGGTAGACTTACGACGGGCGTATCAGTAGATACGCCGCCGTAAGTCCGAATCCCCGCCGTCATATATTTAAGCGTATTCTCAAACTGAGATACGCTTAAATATTGCTAAGATACGACCGGCGTAAGTCTCCTATGCCGTCGTATCTTAACTGCATATTTATGCTGGCCGCTAGGGGCGTGTAAGCTGATTTACGCCTAGAATATGTAAATCAGCTAGATACGCCTATTCGCGAACGTACGCCCGGCCGTCGCAGTAAAGATACGCCATTTACGTGAGGGGTTTTCAGGCGTAAAGATAAACCACCAAAAAGATGGCGCAGCCAATGTTAAGTATGGATGTCGGAAACGCGTAAAATTTTTCAAGTTTTACGTTGTTTGCGTAACTCGTTCGTGAATGGGGCTGGCCGCAAGTTACGTTCACGTCGAAAGCATTGACGATTTGCCGACGTGATTTGGAGCATGCGCACTGTGATATACGTCCACGGACGGTGCATGCGCCGTTCGATCGAAACTTAATTTACGTGGGGTCACACTTAATATACATAAAACACACCCACAGCTTCAACATTTGAATTAGGCGGGCTTACGCTGGCCCTAATACGCTACGCCGCCGTAACTTTGGGCGCAAAATCTTTGAGAATACCATACTCGCCTCTCAAAGTTACAGCGGCGTAGCGTATTGGAGATACGCTACGCCCGCCTAAAGGTAAGTAAATCTAGCCCAATGTTTGCACCTCTTTAGACATGGAGGAAACTTAAAGGCTAAGTTTACCTTTGTTCACCTTTTTTTCTTCTAAATTCCAGCTCCCATATGTACCAATATAGCATTATTGTTCTTATTTTACAAAAATATAACCGCTTTCCATTCATTCTACACAGTACTGTACCTCACTGTCTTCATAACCGTTTAAACACACTGCTCGATTACTTCTTCCTTACTTCCTGGACAGACTTTAGGTCATGACACAGGAAGGAGTTGACCAGCTGAGGGTGGATGATGCAGGATGTGTGCTAATGAGATCAGCTGGTTAACTCCTTCCTGTGTCGTGACCAAAAGGCTGACCAGGAAGTTAGGCAGAAGTAATTGTTCAATGTGTTTAAACAGCTATGAAGACAGTGAGGTAAGCCTGTAAAGAATTTATGTAGAGTGGTTTTATTTTTGTAAAAGAAGTACATGCTATATTGGTACATAGGGGAGCTGGAATTTAGAAAAAAAAAAAAGCGAACAAAGGTAAACTTAGCCTTTGAAGATGTCTTACCAAAATAAAACACTGATTGCATATGAAATGTGTATCACAGTGGAGACTTCTATTAGAAAAGCAGTAAACCAATCACTCAAGTTGGTTATTAGGGTTTTGAGGCATTGTGGAACTATTGGTGTATAGATATTGTAAGAAAGAAAAGTTTAAAAGCTATATAAACCGTTCTACCTGCTCCTTGCATTTTTCATGCAGCAATTTTTTTAACTAATTTTTTTTTCAGAAAAAAAAAAACTATTTCATGCTTTGAAAAAAAATGTAAAAAGTAAAAAACAGTAAAGTTAGCCCAATATTTTTGCAAAATGTGAAAGATTACACTCAGTAAATAGATACCTAACATGTCACGCTTCAAAATTGCACACGCTTGTGGAATGGCGCCAAACTTCGGTACTTAAAAATCCCTATAGGCGACGCTTAATTTTTTTTACTGGTTAAATGTTTTGAGTTACAGAGGAGGTCTAGGGATAGCATTATTGCTCTCGCTCTAACGTTCACGTTTTCATATATGGGCTGGACTTACGTATGCGTTCGCTTCTGCGTGCGAGCACACGGGGACAGGGGTGCTTTTAAAATTATTATTTTTTATTGTTAATTTTACTTTTACTTTTTAGCTTGACACTTTAAAAAAAATGTGATCACTTTTATTCCTATTACAAGGAATGATAACATCCCTTGTAATAGGAATATTGCATGACAGGTCCTCTTTAGAGTGAGATATGGGGTCAATAAGACCCCACAACTCACCTCTAGGCTGGGAAGCCAAGGCATTGCCGTTTGTTTGAATGGAGAGGACGGGTGTGACGTCATAACATCGCACCTGGCCTTCAAATGATCATAGAGACTCCGGTGACCATCTGGTCCACCGGAAATCTCTATGGTAAACATCCGGGGCCGGTGGATCCTGTCTCCGACTCACCGATGGCAGCAGTGAGTCGGTAGAAGCACAGGAGGGTAGCGGGACGTCCCCTCTCACCCTCCGCAAGAATGATCAAGTGGCTGAACAGCCGCTACGATCATTCTTATGTTGTAGGGAATAGCAGGCTTAAAAAGATGATATCTGAATGATGCCTGTAGCATCGATCAGATATCCCTGCTAAAAGTCAAGGACGGCAGGCGGGAAGTAAATAAATATAGTGTCTGGGGGTCCACAAAAGTGGCACATCTGAACCATGTATAGAACCTACTGAAGCTAAACTGATATTTCTAAAGAAAAAAAATACATTTAAATTGCTGGCAATACAATACCATTGCAAAAGAAAAATCTGAAAAAAAAAAACATTGTGGGATCTCCCCCCCCCCCCAATTCATACCAGGTCCTTTGGGTCTGGTATGGATCTTAAGGGGAACCCCCATGCCAAAATGAAAAAAATACATGGTGTGGGGTCCCCCCCACAATCCATAACAGGCCCTTATCTGAGCATGCAACCTGGCAGGCCAGGAAGGGGGGTGAGCGAGCCCCCTTCCTGAACCATACCAGGCCACATACCCTCAACATGGGGGAGGGGTGCTTGGGGCAGGGGGAAGCCCCCCAGATCCTGGCCCCCAAATATGTGAATGAGTATCTATTCACCAGTAAATTGTCAAAAAGTAATAAAAATACAGAGGCAGTTTTTGACAATTCCTCAATTAAACCCCCCCCCCCCCCCGTGTTGAGGGCATGTGGCCTGGTATGGTTCAGGAGGAGGGCTTTCTCACCCCTCAGTTCCTGCATGCTCAGATATGGGTTTGGTATGGATTTTGGGGGGTCCCATGCCGTTTTTTTTATTTTGTCATGGTTGTGATATGACCCAGAACTAGCAATCCGCGCTGTAGCCGACATTCGGTTATAGCACGGTCGGCAAGTAGTTAAAGGAATTTTGCAGTTTTATTTTTGACCTTACAGCCTTATTAAAATTGCTGATAACCACCAAGCAAAATTAAAATAATAATGCAGTAGTGTATATTACTCTGGGCAGTGCCCAGCTCCCCATTTTTAGGACAATGCCATGGACAATGTTTATTACTGTTTTTTTAACATTCGGCTTGCGTTGACTTCAGTGAGATTTGAATCCAACACCCAAACTTTAGTCATGTTCTGTGAAAACTGCTTTGAAAAGAACCCAGGTACATTTGGCTCATCTCAATCGTAATCATGAGCGAGAAAAAAATCTTCTTTTCCTTTTTTTTTGTTTTTCTTGTGCATGATTGCGTAATTAAAGAAATAAGGTATTTGATTTACTATTGTGCACTGTACAAAGTGAGCATACATTTTCCAAAATGAGCGTGTACTTTGATTATCTCTGTTCCTTAAATAAATCAGTCCCTATGCCTCAAAATATGTCTACTTCTACCCATTATTGTCAAGAAACACAGCAAAAGGCAGACTATATAGCACTATGTCTTATATCACGTTGTAGATTTTACATCAATGAAAAACTATGAAAGCCAAAAAGAAAAGTTAACTTTTTAAGGAAACATTTGCCTAATATTGGGGATGCAAGTGTCTTTGTACAAGTACTGAAAAGAACATGTGCCAGAAAAGTTGCTTTTTTTTTTTTGTCTTATGCCATAGAAGTCAGAGAATGCTAACATTTTTACTCAATTTTCCTGCTGTTTCTGTTTTACAACTTTCTTAATGAGGCTAATGACTTAAGCCCTCTGGTCTCATTAACCAACACTGGAATCACTAGAAAAGCCAATTATTTAATCCACACAAAGCAGAAATAGGCCTCCAGAAAGAAGGAAAGTATTTTTTCACTACAGGGACATATTCCTTTAAGACAGCTCTGTAACTTATTAATGTAAATTAACCTGCAGCATGTTGATCACTACTAGACTTCACTTATAAAAGAGAAATTCCTTTATAAGATGTTTTATATATATATATATATATATATATATATATATATATATATATATATATAAAATATATATAGGGATTGATTTACAAAATCTGTTCACTTTAAAAAAAGGGAATTTTCCCCAGAGTTTAGTGAATTTGGTGAAATTTCACTTTACAAAGAATATTCAATCATGTGCAATCATGGCCTCATTCACTAACGCCCTGTACACACGATCGGTTTGTCTCATCGGACAAACCGATCGTGTGTGGGCCCCATCGTTTTTTTTTTCCATCGGTGAAAAAACGTAGAACCTGTTTTAAAAGTATCTGATGGTTAAAAAAACGATAGAAAAAAACGATCGTCTGTGGGCAAGTCCATAAGAATCCACGCATGCTCAGAATCAAGTCGACGCATCCTTGGAAGCATTGAGCTTCACTTTTCTCAGCACGTCGTAGTGTTTTACGTCACCGCGTTCTGACACAAATGGATTTTTAACTGATGGTGTGTAGGCAAGACTGATGAAAGTCAGCTTCATCGGATATCTGATGAGAAAATCCATCAGAACGTTCTCATCGGATGAACCGATCGTGTGTACGTGGCATAAGTTCTGTGGAATATTGCCTTGCGAAGTGCATATTTCCTTGAAAAGGAAAACGAATGTGTGTTGTTTTAGGTCTAGTACACAGGGGCTGAATTTAGGCTTATAATGTTGTTGTTTCAATAGAAACTGGCCGACATTCGGGCCTGCATGTATGGCAGCCGGTCCGACAGAAGCCGGTCGTTTGGCTTTGCTTCTGAATTCTGCCTGCAGCCAAGATTCCCTACTGTATTTTTTAAAACATGTTAAAGGCATCACAAAGGCAATCATCACCACTGATTTTCCTCTTTTCAGGGATTAGAGGATAAAAAAGAATGTTTATCATCCTGCCAACACTTGGAAATGCAATCATGAGGTCCCTTTGCAGCACCTCTTCAAAATGCCCCATTTTATACCAAATTTCTTCTTGTTTTGAGAATCTAATAAGGTGGCCAAATAACATTCAAAGCATGGAACAACACCACAAGCTACAACAGTGTTCCCCATCCTACATTCTTCCCAGCAAACAGAAAATTGACCCAGAATGTCATGAACAATATGTGGCTTCCCTGCCCATACATACTGGACAAAGTGTCCATGGACCCTACTACTGACAGCATGTTCTGGCACCAATGTCTCATTACCTTCCACATGCTGATGGAAGGCAAGGAAGGGCTTCTGAACAAAGCAATGGCAGTTGGATACCTACCATTGTGATGTAGCATAGATCCTAAACTCATGGAAGGTGGCCAATTCCATGAGCTGGAAATAGGAGCTGCTGCAAAGCCAAACGTTTTGTGCAGTTTTGTCAAACATTGGAATTGGCATTGAGATGTTCAAACACTGCAGGAGAGACACCTGCTTAGTGAAGGCTGCTATAGTAAATGGCAGCTGGGTGTTAGGGAATTGAAATGAGGTTTCAGACTTTGCTTGACATTACTTAGCATGGCTCCATGATGACCATTTGCCTTGCATAACCTGGCATATCCTAGGGGCTCTTTCACACTTATCAGTTTTTGATGCACTTTTGTTCAGCATGCGGGCTCTTACACACTGATGTACTTTTGATTTGTTCCAGTGACTTAGAATGGAAGTAGGTTTTGAATAGATTCAGCATGAAGGACTTTTTAAAGTGCAGCACACCTGCAGTGTGAAGAGTTCCATAGGATTTAAAGGAATACATATGTGCATTTGTGTTCCCCTTTTTAAACACCTAACGCACAGTGTGAAAGGAATCTAAGACTTTAGATGTTTCAAAGGATGCAGTAGGAGAATTTGTAAAAGGGTGGTGATATGGTAAACACGGAGGAACAAGGATGGTGCTTACTGGTATCTTTGAGGTACTGCACCCACCAAGCTTTGTTTTGCAGAGATATGTGCATGTGGTACCCAAATGGCTGGTACTTTCAAGAAAGCTGATATGCTGAATAGAGACACTGCAGACCACAATGAAGTGGTTGACAGTAGATATTAAAGAGCTTGTCCTCCTTTCCTCCTCTTCAATCAGTGGCACCCACATACAGTCTGCTGGCTCATTATCCACCCCCTTCTCATCGCTGGAGCCCACTTGATATTAAGCACTAGCTGCAGGATGTCCCCTCTCTTTATGGTCCTGGCACTATCTTCCTCACCCTCCATACTTGAAATTAGAAATTCTTGTACATGACCAAGATCATCCCCCTGTAGCAAGTTACCAACCACGGAAAGAAAAAAACCATTAAATCCTCATTGCCAGTTTTAGGGGCTATGATGAAATTATCAGAGGAGGAGGAGTAGGAGAGAGAGCATTGCCAGTAGTTGTAGAGGATGTACTTGAGAGAAGGAGGAATATGGGGAAAGCTTTTTCTGTCACTCAACTGCCTCCTCTATGTGCTCTTTCAGTACAGTACAGCCACTAGCAGCCATAGAAAGAAAGGGCAGCTGTGTCCTGCCTCTAAATAGCGTGGCCCAACCACTGCTTTGTCCTACAAAACCTGCTCACCCCCTACAACCTCCACATGCTCTGCCTATATTTGTTTTCTTATTTTTTTCCAAAGCCCTAAGTCCCATGTCTTTCTGCTGCTCTGTTTTTCTGTTATCAGCAAGCATGATGACTTCTCACAAGTTCTCAGTAGTGTTGAGCAGAATATGCCATATTCGATTTCGCGATATATCTCGAATATATATTCGAATATTCGAGATATATTCGCTAAATTCGAATATTCGTGATATTTTATCGAAATTAAATGATTGCGATTTTTCGCTATTGCGAATGCGAAAATAATTGCGATTTTTTGATAACTGCGGTAGGAGCACTCTGATTGGCTCAGAATATTCGTGATATTTTATCGAAATATCGCAACATGCGAATGCGATATTTATTGCGCAATTTCGAGAAATGCTGGAGGAGCGCTCTGATTGGCTCAGAATATTCGTGATATTTTATCGAAATATCGCAACATGCGAATGCGATATTTATTGCGCAATTTCGACAAATGCTGTAGGAGCACTCTGATTGGCTCAGAATATTCGTGATATTTTACAATACAAAATAATTGCGAATATTCGGCAAATGCGGAAGGAGCACTCTGATTGGCTCAGAATATTCTTGATATTTTACAATACAAAATAATTGCGAATATTCGGCAAATGCAGAAGGAGCACTCTGATTGGCTCTGAATATTCTTGATATTTTACAATACAAAATAATTGCGAATATTCGGCAAATGCTGAAGGAGCACTCTGATTGGCTCAGAATATTCGTGATATTTTACAATACAAAATAAAAAGTGTTTTGCATTGGTGGTGATTCTTTACTCTATCCATCTGTCACAGCCGTTTGTCAATCAAACACCTTAAAGATTGAACACGTTCATGCTGCATGCTTTGGACTTTTTTTCACTTCACATATCAAAGACATTTTTATGAAAGATTATTTTTCTATTATTGGGACTATATTTCTTTATATATTTGTTTCACTGTGTATTTCACAAGTTATTTGCGCTTGCTTATTTTATAATTTGCCCACATGTCTTGTCACTAGACATATTTTTTATTCTTGTAGAGCGACTCCATTTTCTGTCTTGTATTAATTTATGTTGTATAACATTTTTGAGTTGCTGCTGTATTCTCCCCTTTTTTAAGGTATGCGCAATTTTTTCCTTCTTACAAAAAATAATAATATCAAACATACAAATATTCATAACATACACATACACAAAGCCCCCCCCTTTTGCATCAGAGACAATCAGAGTCTCCTACCACAGTTATCAAAAATTCGCAATCATTTTCGCATTCGCAATAGCGAAAAATCGCAATTTTTTTTTTTTTCAATTTGGCAACATAAAAGGATCGCCTCAGCTTAGCTACTCGGCCCAGGGTCTCTAATCATACCAGCAATGCTTTTAGACGTCGATAGGATGTGATCTGTTTTAAAAATCAAATTGAAAAAATGCGAATATTCGGAATTGCGAATATTCACCGCGAAATTCGAAATATAGCGCGATTTCTCGAATATGCTATATTCGAGTCGAATATTCGCAATGCGAATATTCGTGAGCAACACTAGTTCTCAGACAACTGAGATAAAAGCAGCCTAAAATTTGTGTCGGGTGGGTGCTATAAATAGATTAGCAGAGAGCTGGTCTTGTCACAGCACAGCTCTGCGTGTTTCTTTTTTTCTACTTATGTGGGGGGTGATGTGCCTTTCCTCTAATCAACTGTCACACAGTGTATGCCAATACTACACTCCTGGTGCTAAACAGGAAGAGGACATCTCTAACATGATGTGAACTTTCTAAAAAATATAGCAAGCTGAAGACAGCAGATATACATGTAAAACTTATGTAGGGATATTTATTTCATCCCTGTGTATAATTGGAGGCTGTTCACTTCACTGGGTATATGTGAGGGTTTACATTCACTTTAACTTTATTGACAGCTATGGCAATAGGAAGTGTAAAGAGAGTAAATATGTGATGCTTTTTTTTACTGCATAAGTATGCAGGACAGCAGTATTCCTGTCTGATTTTGTCTGTAGATATTGTAGGATGATGCCCCTGGGGGCATAATCCAATTTGGATATTTTATTATATGCCCCACTACAACCAATAGTTGTTGTGTATTTAAAAGGTTACCACTCATGGTTGAATGGAAATTTAAATATAATACAAATACATTTCTCTTTTTGTGTAAAACATCTCTGTTAGAATTGAGCAAAGCAACTAAATTGCTTCTTGCATGTCAGTAGCATAAATGAAAGCATAAAAGTTACAAATGTTTTGTTTGTATTTTTTACAAAGTAATACTATCCTTAGGGATCACTGACCACCCATGTTTAAGATGGAAATGAAGAACTGTATTATTTTTTTTTGCCAGGGTTATAATACAGTATTTCTGCAGCTGCTTACCTAAAAACTGTGTGGTCCCCCATTTTACAGATTTAGCCAAATTTCTTTCAACTTCTATTTCAGTAAAGATTCGGTGAAATAATGCTTATATATTTTTTTAAATGCTCCACTGATAAACAGTAACATTCATTGTTGAAACACAGACATCGAAGAAAAAAAACGTAAAAACAGCATTGAAAAAAAACATACTTAGTTGTTAAGGCAGTATGTGATATGTGAACTGCAGCATTTAATTAGATTTCGTCTTCCATCAGATTAGAACAGTTATTCAAGGCAATATTTAACACCTTCACAACCACAACATGTATATTAATCTTTGTGCCAAGTATAAGTTAGTATACATTCTCCCCTTTGGGGAGCAGTAGCTGGCACTTTGCACAGCTACTGGAAGTGACAGCTGGGTCCCCAGCGGTGATCAGGATGGAACACATACAAACAAAAGGCTCCATTGATAGAAATGAAAGTCTTCAGCCTGCAAAAAAAAAAATGCTGCCATGTTCTGGCTGTAGTGTACATTATAATGAACAAGCGCTGCAGCCAATGAAAATGTTCAATTAACCACTTCAGCCCCGGAAGAATTTACCCCCTTCCAGACCAGAGTATTTTTTGCGATTTGGCACTGCGTCGCTTTATCTGACAATTGCGCGGTCATGTGACGTTGTACCCAAACAAAATTGATGTCCTTTTTTTCCCACAAATAGAGCTTTCTTTTGGTGGTATTTGATCACCTCTGCAGTTTTTATTTTTTTGCGCTATGAACAATTTTGAACAATTTTGAATAAAAAGCTATATTTTTTACTTTTTGCTATAATAAATATCCCCCAAAAATATATATAAAAAAATGATTTTCCTCAGTTTAGGCTGATATGCATTCTACATATTTTTGGTAAAAAAATCGCAATAAGCATATATTGATTGGTTTGCGCAAAAGTTATAGCGTTTACAAAATAGGGGGTAGTTTTATGGCATTTTTATTATATATTTTTTTAATAGTAATGGCAGTGATCTGCAATTTTTATCAGGACTACGACATTATGGCGGACACATTGGACACTTTTAACACTATTTCGGGACCATTGTCGTTTATACAGCGATCAGTGCTATATAAATGCATTGATTACTGTGTAAACGACTCTGGCAGGGAAGGGGTTAAACACTAGGGGGTTATCAAGGGGTTAAGTGTGTCCTAGAGAGTGATTCTAACTGTGGAGGTGGGCTACCATTGACATGACAGCGATTACTGCTCCCAATCACAGGGAGCAGTAGATCCCTGTCATGTCACTAGGCAGAACTGGGAAATGCCTTCTTTATATAGGCATCTCCCCATTCTGCCTCTCCATGCCACAATCGCGGGACACTGGCGGACCCCTTTAACAATAAGGAAGCACCAAGAAATCGTCCCCTCTCCACAGTTTTTGACTAATCCTTTAATTTAAAAAAATCCCTCAATTTAAATACACCATTAATGATATCGTCCAGTGATGCAGATTCACGTCAATTAACGATACTCACCAACTCACCAAACGAAAGAAAAAACTGCCAATTGCTGACACATATACAGTGTGTGGCATTCATGCACTTGAAATCGTTGTGTGTAGGGTGAATGAATCCTTATACAAAACCAATGTCTAAGCAATTCTTGCCTTATGTGTCTTTTGTATTAATTCAGTTGTGTTTGTTGATATTATTTTTTTACAGAATTTTGTAGCTTTGATGGAACTTACAGCCTTTTGGCCCTACCACAGTTTTTTTTAGAAACACGCTCATATACAGCCCTGGCCAAAAGTTTTGAGAATGACACAAATATTATCTTTCACATAGTCTACCTCTTCAGTGTTTTTAGATCTTTTTGTCAGTCGTTACTATGGGATACTGAAGTATAATTACAAACGTTTCATAAGTGCCAAGGGCTTTTATTGACAATTACATTAAGTTTATACAAAGAGTCAATATTTACATTGTTAATCCTTCTTTTTTCAAGACCTTTGCAATTCGCCCTGGCATGCGGTCAGTCAACTTCTGGGCCACATCCTGACTGATGGCAGCCCAATCTTGTATAATCAATGCTTGGAGTTTGTCGGAACTTGTGGGTTTTTTTTTTTGTTCACAAGTTCCCAAGCCACTTAGTTATACATTTTTGCCTTATGGCAAGGTGCTCCATCATGCTGCAAAAGGCATTGGTTGAGAGAAGTTGCACTTGGAGGATGTTTTTGTACCATTCTTTATTCATGTCTGTGTTCTTAGTCAAAATTGTGAGTGAGCCCCCTTCCTTGGCTGAGAAGCAACCCCACACATTAATGGTCTCAAGATGCTTTACTGTTGGCATGACACAGGACTGATGGTAGCGCTCACCTTTTCTCCTACAGACAAGGTTTTTTCCCAGATGCCCCAAACATTTAGAAAGGGGATTCATCAGAGAAAATGACTTTACCTCAGTCCTCAGCAGTCCAATCCTTGTACCTTGTGCAGAATATCAGTCTGACCCTGTTTTTCCTGGAGAGAAGTGGCTTCTTTGCTGCCCTTCTTGAGACCAGTCCATCCTTCAAAATTCTTCACCTCACTGTGTGCAGATGCACTCACACCTGCCTGCTGCCATTCTTCAGCAAGTCCCGATCCTGCAGCTGAATCAACTGTAAGAGACTGTCCTGGTGCTTGCTGGACTTTCTTGGGTGCCCTGAAGCCTTCTTCACAACAATTGAACCTTGATGGTTGATTTAGGTGCAATCTTAGTAGCAGCAATATCCTTGCCTTGTGAATCCCTTTTTGTGCAAAGCAATGATGACTGCACGTGTTTCCTTACAGGCAACCATGGTTAACAGAGGGAGAACAATGATTTCAAGCACCACCCTCCTTTTAAAGCTTCCAGTCTGTTATTCCAACTCAATCAGCATTACGGAGTGATTTCCAGCCTTGTCCTTGTCAACACTGACACCTTACAAGAAACCCATTTCACCAAGCAATCCAGTCCCAAATTCGTGTCACCATTTTACCCACAATTTTTCCTGGCCTCTGCCAACACCAAACAAAGGGAAACCGTGATAGTGTTCAATCTGTCCACTCCATTCACCCTTGCAAAAGAAATTATAGATCCAGAAGGAAGGTACATATTACTTATGGGACACCTAATGGACACGGCAGTCACAGTAATCTCTTATTATGCCCCTAACAAACAACCCATTTCCTTTCTCTCTCACCTAATGCAAGTGACCAATACCCATAAGTTTGGAACAGTGATCATGTGCGGGGACTCGAACCAGGTCCTCCTCCCATTTTTTGATAAATCTCCATATACCCCGTGTATAAACCCAAATCAATTACCTTTCTAACAGCTCCTTTCGACATATAATATGGCTGATTTATGGAGAGAAAATAACCCAACAAAAAAATGTTTTACCTACGTCTCCCACCCACATCAATCCTTCACTCGAATCAACCATATTTTTTTAACCATTGGAATGATTCCAGAAATACTTGAATCTGACATAATTCCCATACCCTGGTCTGACCATAAAGCGGTATACACAACTATACCAAAAGCACATTACCTAACCTGGTACCTTCCAGACATCCTGCTCAAACACCAATCTTATCACACAAAAGTTGAACAAGCTTTAAATAAATATTTACTACACAACAGAACTCTTGACATTTCCCCATTAACACTTTGCGAGGCTCGTAAACCTGTGTTGTGTGGTACCCTGCAAAGACAAATGGCTACACTACACAGAATCCTTGCCCGCAAATTAGAAAATGAATTCAATGCAGAATTCATATTTTCAAGATAACCCAACTCCAATTTTGAAAAAACACTTGGAAAAAACTTGAATAGAACATGACCTATTCCTCACGGAATCGATCGATAAATCCTACAAACGCTCTAGACTCAATTTCTACACAAAAAGCAACAAACCAGGCATATTTGGCTCTAAACTCACTAAACCAAACATTTAAAACAATCCGTCTGAAAACGGACATTCTTTCACACAAGAATCACTAATGGCAATTGTTTGCATGATTCCAAAACCCACTCTGATGCACAAACTACCGCCCATTTGGCTTTTAAACTTAGATGTTAAGTTGTTGGCAAAAATTATGGCAAAATGCCTTAATGGGATCATAAATAAACTCATACACAGAGACCAAGTAGGATTCATGTCAAATAGACAAGCGAGTGACAATGTGCGCAGAGCAGTACTCCTTGCGCACATTGCCAGAAAATGACATATTCCTTCTTGCTTTGTTTCCTTAGACATCAAGAGAGCTTTCGATACGGTATCCTGGTCAGAAATGGGGGTTTGGCCCACACTTTATAACATGGATAGAAGCTCTCTATAATAAACCTAAAGCATACTGTATATAAAATTTGCCAGATACAAATCAAAATCATTTAACATTAAAAGAGGCACACGACAAGGATGCCCATTATCTCCCCTCCTATTGGCCCTATTAATAGAGCCAGGGCTTTTTTTCAGGGGGAACTTGGGGGAACTCAGTTCCACCACCTTTGGCTCAGACCCTTTGGTGTCCGCTCACCACAATCACTTGTAAACACAGAAGTCTGGTTTCTGTGTATACAAGTCACAGCTCTACACTCTGTGTGTAACCCCCTGAACTCTAAACTGTATGTAATGCAGTCCTAGTATTTAATGCCCCTTTAAGACCCTTCTACTGTTTTTGAAATCTGAACGGGGTCGTGGTTAAGTTCCTGCACCTATTTTCTGAGAAAAAAAGCTCTGAATAGAGCTATTATCCCAGTACATCAGAACCAATCCTACAATAACTGGTATTGACATTGGAGGTCATCCACACAAAATCTGTATGTTTGCAGATGATATTCTGCTTTTCTTGTCATCTCCACAAGTGTCAGGACCTAACATTTTAGATTCGCAGCTTTTTCCGGCCTTGTTATTAACCCTAAAAAATGCCTAGTTCTCAACATATCGCTTACAAATACAGAGTTAATTCCAACAAAAGTGGCGCTCCCCTTTTCCTGGAGAGAGAAATCTCTACCATACCTTGGAATCCAAGTGACAGCCTCCATTACAGATCTATTTTCAGCCAATTGCCCCCCTTTATTGAAACAGATTACAAAACTTAATAAAGCAATGGATTCATCTTACACTGTCCTGGATAGAAAAGATCAACGCTTTCAAAATGACAATTTTGCCCAAAATATTATATATGTTTAGAGCCAATTTTAGCCAATCCCTATCCCTGCTTATTATCTGAGATTAATCCAAAAAATAACTAATACCTTTGTATGGGGTTCTTCCAAACCACGTATTCCTATACGCACATTACACCTCCCTGTATTAAAGGGAGGCCTTTGGGCCAGATCCACAAAAGGGATACGCAGGCGTATCTACTGATACGCCGTCGTATCCCTGTTTCTATCTATGCGGCTGATTCATAGAATCAGTTACGCATAGATATTCCTAAGATCCGGCAGGTGTAATAGTTTTACACTGTCGGATCTTAGGATGCAGTACCTCGGCCGCCGCTGGGGGCATTTCTCGTCGAAATTCCGCGTCGGGTATGCAAATTAGCACTTACAGAGATCCACAAAGCTTTTTCCCTTCGTTTTTTTTCCGTAAGTGTTAGTTTGCCGTCGCAAAATTAGGGCTGCTTTTACAAAGTGTAAACTTAGTACACCATGTAAAAGTAGACCCTTTTTTCCCGCGTCGCTGTCAATTTTTTTTTAAATTTATTTTTTTCCCGCCGCAACTCTTTTTTTTTCTTTTACACCCGTCGCGATTCGAAACTCGGCGCAACGTAAATCCACGCAAATCACGTCGGGAAAATAGCGTCGGGAGCATGCGCAGTACGTCCGGCGCGGGAGCGCACCTAATTTAAATGGGACTCGCCCCATTAGATTGGGCACGCCTTGCGCCGGACGGATTTAAGTTACACAGCTGCAAATTTCTAGGTAAGTGCTTTGTGGATCGGGCACTTAGGTAGAAATTTTGCGGCAGTGTAACTTAAATAGGAACATTTAAGTTAAGCCCGCTGGCTGTGGATCTGGCCCTTTGTTTCCCCAATTTCGCTACCTACTACAAAGCTTCCCACTTAGCTAGCCTTACAAAATACCACGCAACACAGGAATCTCCCTTATGGTTATCAATAGAAGCTTCAGATTGTGACCCTTTATTGATTTCCAACTTATTATGGCTCCAACCTAAAGACTGCCGCAAATTGAGTAACCCTGTAACAAAACATTTTGTATCCCTATGGGATAAACTAAAAAGTAAACACCAACTACAATCAACACTCTTATCTTTTCTTAAAAATCCGGCCTTCTATCTGGCATGGATTTTCCCGAATTCATTTAAGGCTTGGACAACATCAGGTATTCTGACACTACATGATTTGGTTACTCCAAAAAATATTGTTCCGTTCTCTACACTTAGGGAGACACATGACTTGCCAGAATCAGAACAGTTCAGGTACCTTCAAAAATGTTTTTTTACACCACTCACGCACATTGCAACACCACTATCCCAATTATCTGAATTTGAAATAATCTGCAAAAAAGACCCATTAGCTAAAGGTGGGATATCTTATCTCTACTCTCGACTCCTAATAGACCCTAATTCTGGCAAACCAAGCTATGTACGGAAATGGTAGGAGGACCTGGGACGCGCCCTGGATGACACCGAATGGTCTAAGATCTGGTCAACCATCAAATCATCCCCGCCCAATGTCAGGGCGATGGAAAGGAATTACAAGGTGCTATCTCGGTGGTATCTTGTACCAGCCAGAGTGGCCAAATATGCACCTACACACTCAGATCTTTGTTTTAGGGGCAGCTCAGAAATGGGTACTTACTTGCACATCTGGTGGACATGCCCAAAGCACAATTTTCTGGAAAGAAATCTTTGTAATGGCCTCTAAAATGTTCCGACTGCAGATACAACCGGACCCATTTACAGCACTATTTAACCTAAAACCGGATGGTTTAACATATTTTCAATTTAAACTTCTTATTCCACTCCTAACTGCTGCAAAGCAAACCATGGCTAAATCTTGGAAAACACCGGTATTAGGGATAGCAGAAACAAAACATAGAATGATTGTAAGCTCCTTGAGGGTATGGACCGATGTGAATGTACAATGTATATGCAAAGCGTTGCGTAAATTGACAGCGCTATATACCGTATATACTCGAGTATAAGCTGACCAGAATATAAGCTGAGGCACCTAATTTTACCACAAAAAAATGGGAAAACATATATAGTATAAGCCTAGGGAGTCCATCTGCATGCCTCACTATGTCCATGTTTCCATGCCTCACTGTGCCCATGCCTCACTGTGCCTCACTGTGTCCATGCCTGATGGTGCCCATGCCTCACTGGGTCCATGACTAGACTTACGTTTAACATGGGAGTATATTGAAGGGGTGCCCGGATTTGAAAAATCGGTGCTCCCTGGCCGTAGGTCGCCCAGACAACAAACTTTACACACTTATAGAAGAAGAGTGGGGCTACATATGTGCCAAGTTTGGGGTCGGCCGGTACCAGGTCCCCAAAGTCTGGGAGATCAGGCGCAAACAGGTGACTCGAGTATAAGCCGAAGGGGGCATTTTCAGCACCAAACAAAAAAGTGCTAAAAAACTTGGCTTTTACTCGAGTATATACAGTAAGTACCTAAATCATAATAATAATAATAATATTAATAATCACAATGTCACACGCCAAAATGATAGCCATAGATGGGGACCAAATCCCAAAATTCAAAAAACTATGGCTCCCATGGATAAAACACTATTTACCTCCGGATTTTAATGACACAGTCCTCCTGCCATGGTAGCAGATTAACTGTTTCAAAACAAGGCATTACATGCCTATCTACTTACTGTAACATAAAAACCACGCACCGTACTGGTTCCTGGATCGACCTTGTGAACTTTCTCCCTGCATTACCACCTTCTTTCTTCTCTTTACTCCATTTTTTTTTTTTTCATTTTACTTATACAGGTTTTACTACAGTTTGTATGATCTGTTGTATCACAATTCATGTGTATGCCCCAGTGGTAATTTAGTTAGAATCTATATCACTGAAGTTATGAATATAACACTGAACACCGGCTGTTTAGATGGTGAAAGATCTCATCAATTTGTTTAGATACTTTATGTTATTCGTTTTTATTTGTAGTAATTATTAATGTAAGCTCTACTATCAGTATCCTTGTATAGGAAATTAATGTTCTTATTTATTTAATGTGTAACCAATAAAAACTTTTGACAAGGAAATATATTGCATTATTTTGTCTTTATATTGTGTGTAGACCCACAATGCTTTGATATGCTATTGATCATAGATAAATTTGTATTTTTTTTTTAAATAATAGTAATTGACTTACAATTTACCTTTTTTATATGGAGCTTGTAAATTGTGCCTGTGAATATAGTGCATGTTAGTGCATTATAATATTTCAAACAAGCGAACCCTACTTATGATTACCTAACCTAAGATGTCAACATTTACAGTATTTGAACAAATAAAATAAGGGGTCAATGACTTACATATATGGAAAGCAAATACAGTATATAAAATGTTTTTCTGCGTCAAAATGCTTAGCATCTAAATTGATCTCATTGTTATTCTGAATGTCACCTCAATGTACAGAAAAAAGCACTATGTGCTGATGTATTGTCACATTAGTATATTGCAAGGACTGCTGGTATTGTAAATGACACCTGCAGGTCATATACATCCTCATCTTAAATTCTTTACTGTGACACGCATCCTTAACTGTATCTGTGACCTTTGGAAAACCACAGCCTGTACACCAAACCTATTTATTAAAGCACTTGATTGTAGCCCCTATCAACCTTGAACTTCCCTTGCTTCCAAATAGTTGGCTTTACATCTAGTCATCCACCTTTTTCTAAAAGTGTCTCTTTTATAGCACATTTTCTTTTCTTTTTTTTTTTGTGTGTCCCTGTACTCGGAGTACTCCTAGTAAAAAGAAAATGCTTTCACAGCACAATAGAATGTAACAAAAAAAACAAATAACATAAATGTTTTACAGAATCACTGTTCTCAATGTAGAATATCAAAGAGATGTCAGGCTTTATTAGTGAATGCAACATTATGTTATCTAGGCATTTAATATAAATTTACAAGCAACTTAGATTTACCAAGATCACTATTTAGTAATAAATATTTGGATTTACTAAAGGTGTAAAGAATGTGCACTTACCAAAGTAAATGTTCCTTGAGTTTAGTAAATAAGGAACATTGTGTTCACTTCAATCAACATTTTCTAACCTCAGTAAACAATATTTTTTATGTGATTACTTAGTAAATTAACCCCTTTGAATTATAAAATTGCTTGGTGAACATTCCAAAGTGTTATATTCCCTTAAGACATACAGACAAGTCTTTTGTAATTTTCGCTTAGTAAAGGATACTAAGTACAATAGCAGTGAAAACAATCTGTTTGACTCCAGGCTGTCCTTACTTATGTGTTTGTTAAAACCAATGTAACACTTTGCAAAGTTTTGTTAAATAAGATGTTAGTGGCATCTCCATTTTCTCAAGAGGTCTCTACTGCTGGGTCATATACAGGGCTGTGTCAGCAGACTGGAGTTCATAGTTATCTTTTTAAATGCTACATTTGAGGTGGCTTCTCTATAATTGAATGCATTCTCATGTAAGAAAAGCAAAAACGATTTATTGTTTCAACCCTGCAGACCTACATGATTTAGCAAGATAATAAAATGAGTCAACCTCTCCATTTGCACCCAACTTGTTTGTTTCCCTTAGTGAAGCAAAATCTCCAATAGATCAGTGACTCTTATTATTATTATTATTATTATTATTTTTTTATTATTATTATTATACTGGATTTATATATCACCCTTTACAAAATGAAGCACAAAGTACAGTTATAATACAATTTAATACAAGAGGAATCAGACATGCATAAATCTTAATGTGGATAATATAGAGATTGCAGACAGGGATCTAGACTGTTTTTTTTTTTAGGAGTAGCTAAAGTAGAACACATTGTTTGCTTTTACACACTCCCACCCCACTCCACACTTTTTCCTAAAAAGGAACTTCATGAAAATTAAAACAATGGTTGAACAAGAGAATTTCTAGTTCATTGCTTTTTAATTACTTTGAATATTTCCATGAAGAGTTGTCTGTCTTGTATAAAAAAACAAGCAATTGTGATTCATGGATTGCATGATTCCCTCAGCATGTACAGTATATATTCAGGCCTTTACGTACATGATTGGGAGGAGCATAAGCAATGACCAAGCCAGTTACTTGTGGGGATGATTTTTTAGTGATGAGAGAAATAGTTAAAAAAGCGGCGCTTTGCTGGCGGTTTTAACCCTTTTTCGGCCGCTAGTGGGGATTAAAAGCACCCCGCTAGCGGCTGAATAGCGCCGCAAAAACTATGGTAAAAATAGCGGCACTTTACCACCTATGTCTAGCACTGATTTTTGTGAAAGCAGCCTAAGTTCACCCTGCTCATTCAGGTGTGTCCAGTTCAATCTGTTAGGCTGGGTTCACACTGATGCGAATTGGATGCGGGTTTCCCCACTATCCACACTGGAAAAGGGTCCTGAATGTCTTTGGCTCTGTTTCAGGTCTGACTTCAGGCAAACATTCGGACCTGATTTGCACATTAAAACAAAGACCAGGGATGTACCGGACCCCCTTCAGGATCAAAGTCTCTGTAATCAGGGTTTGGAAGTTCTTTCCACCCAAAACTCTTTGAACCTCCACATATTCTGTTCTGTATGAGTTAGCAATCCTGAAAGTACTGAAATCAGTCCTCTCCTTTCTGGCCAGACAGCCCCAGGATCCATCACCCCACATACATACCTTCAAATCACCTCCCTGAAAGGGACCACAACCCAAATAGTGAGGAGATATACCTGCCAGTCTGCCATTCAGGACCCAGCTGTGACATCCTGTACACTCCCTAAAGTTTACTTACTACTTTAAGTAAAAATAATTAAAAAAAAAACACAATAACTATTGTCATCATTATCATTAACAACCACACAATGATTACACTTCCCTTTTTATTTGTTATTGTTATTATTTTTAAGTTTATAAAAATACCATGTATTTTAACAAAAGGTTTTACTTGGTTCAAATGGTTCTAGACCACAGGTTACATTCAAGAAATATAGAGAAAGAAAATCCAGCTCAGCACACATATTCAAATTAAGAAGCTAAATCTCCAAAAAAATATGACTGTAACTTCTTCCAAAGGGCAAAAAAAATTTGCACAAGTTTCTTTTTTTCACTTTGAAGTTTAGGCCCAATGACACACCACTACTCTTAAAAATCCCTCAATAGTAGGTAAATGTAAATGAAAAGAAAATTTCCGGTTTAACATAGAACATTTTTTTGTCAGTAAAATCTATCCATTAATCTTTTTGTTTGTCAGTGCATCATTAAATAATTTGATGTTTTTTTTGTTTTGTTTTTCAGTTAAAATTTGAGTGTTTACTGTGTATTGACTGTCAAAAATGAATTGCTAGATGTTCAAATATCAGTGTTAAAAGGGTTGTAAATCCTCATGTTTTTTCACCTAAATGCATTCTATGCATTAAGGTGAAAATACTTTTTGCAGTCACCGGCCCCCCAGCCCCCCCATTTTACTTACCTAAGCCCGGTTTTCTTCTCCTCAGGGACGAGAACACCAGCTATGTGTCTCGTGTCCTGATTGGATAAATTGATAGCAGCGCAGCCATTGGCTCCCGCTGCCGTCAATCAATTTCAATGATGCGTGCCCTGGGGATGAATGACTCGGGAATGACTCGAAAGTGTGACTCGGGAGTGTGCCCGCAAGGTAACCCCCTCAGGAAAGCGCTTCACCCAGAGGGTTATATAATGCGGGGAGGAGCCGCAAGAGCCACAGAGGGACCCCAGAACAGGTGGATTGGGGCCTCTCTGTGCAAAACGAGCTGCACAGTGGAGGTAAGTGTGACATGTTTGTTATTTAAAAAAAATTATTGATCCTTTACAATCACTTTAACATCTATTATTATAAGAGCTGTCATAAAAAAACTTAGGAGAAACAACCTTAATGGATAGGTCATATTAAGAAAAATATTATATTACACGCAAACTTCACAAACATTGTAATAGTATGCAATTTTCTTTCCTGTAACTGGTAGATATTTATTTTGTTTTTAGAGCTAAACACCTCTTCTAGAAGTTCTCAATGTAAAGAATGTATACTAGTTTTTAGGAAAAGCAGTCAAACCCATTTAACTTATTGTAAATTCCTTTCCATACTAAGGACCTTTCCATGAAGAATGTTGCCTATTATGGATCAGGTGACCATATGGATGCCCAGGGCGCTTTTCCACTATTGCCCTCCTATATGGGGCTCCAGTGGATGGCACCATGCGTCTATAGTGTGTCTGGTAGTGTGTCTGGATCAAAATCTTCCCTCCTCTCCCTCTGAGTGCCAAAGGGTTAAATACATTTGGTCTCATCTGGTTGAATATGGAGTGATTAGTCATCTTAGCCTGGAATCTCATTTTCCATCTCCTATCTGTCTGTTAGGATCTTTTCCATCCATATGGCTGAATATGTGAGTGTGCACTTTGGCCGTAATTTCTGTTTTTGTGCTGACTGTGTCTCCAGTTCACTGGATCTGAGGTGAAGGGTCACTTCTGGTGCGCCTCTGACGCCACGGCATCTTTTCTGGTTTCGGTCCACGATGTGATAGCGTCATTTCTTGTGCGACCTTGTCACGCGATCGGACACAACTGAAAGCGTCCGCTCCTCCCACTGTTTGGTGCTAAATAAGGCACCCAATAGGGAGGTGGAGGCTGACATATAAACCCTCTGATAGAGGACTTTAGTATGGCCAGGACGTCAAAGGGGGAAGGTTACTTTATGGAACCAGTGCTTTAGGTAAATAGACCTACGCATTCTTGGGAGTTTCTTGAATACTTTGAATTATTTTCAACCAGTCTATTGACTGTTTAATTATCTCTTAGATCTCAGGAGTTTCCGTTTGAACTTCTGGAGTGTGAGATTTTAGCACTGTGTTGGATATGCGGTTGTTTATACATCTGAACTCACCACATTTAGTTAATTTACAGGTAGTTTCTTAGTAATCCCATACTTTAGGCATTGATATTACTTGATTTGTCATTGAGTGTTTTCCTTTTTACCCCTAGAGCCTAGGTGGACTACCAATCTAGCTGTGTGTGGACTTTCTTAATATATACCAGCCTCTATGGTTACACCAGATGATCCTTTACATTGGGGTTCCCTTTGATTTCCTGGCCTCAATTCATTCATTAATTTTTTAATTAGTCAATCTTTATAATACAGGTAAAGGTGGCTCCCTTTATAGTCTGTCATATGGGTCTCAGCCAACTTGGGAATTCAAACATGAAATGTGTATATCTTTTGTTCAATCTGTGTATATCTTATATTGTTTTGTATATTTATGTATTGTTTTTCTCTATTTTCAGTAGATAGTGCCTGACAAATTTAATTTTCCTGAGGAAGCCACCAATCGTGGCGAAACATGTAGAGAGAATTTCTCAGCTTGCACACTCTTGAAACTGTATTGTGTCATCGGATGGATTTTTATTCTGTCTTTTTAACTTTTATAAAAAAAATATTCTTTCATATAATATCTTGTCATAATTTCGCACCTAAAAAATCCCAAACCTTTATTTCTTTCATATTGTTACCAATTAAGGGGATGTGGTGCTGATAATATTATAGTTGATGAGTAGATAACTTTTCTCATTTGAAAGTACACAACTCTTTTAAATAGAATGCTTAAGGGATGCCTTAAAACTGTGCATGGTGTTATGGAACAGTACAATTTTCACAGACAGTCTTAGCATACAATCGAAGAGCACATTTGACTGTGGAATTGAATTTAGCTCAGTTTACATAAAGCAGCAGCACTGCTATCTGATTCTTTTTAGTTCCAAACAGTAATAGACTCACTTTGACCAGTGGATAGGAATGACATGACCTTAGATGATACAGCAGTGTAAAATTGTTCAGCAGCAGACATTGTTAATAAGGAATACTTTGATAAAATGTACTAAAGACGAAGAGTACAGTACAGGGGGTTTACTACAATAATTCAAAGATTTAATTTGCATTGTCAGATGAGCTTCAGGACAGTGGCTGGGACTCTGATTGGTGGATACTTCTTCAGCAAGAGTGGAAAATTAGGCTCTATAACATCAAACCTTTCGAAACAAACAGCAGTGATCTTCTGGGAAATATCAGTATATGTCCTATCCTCCCTATCAATGTTCTTTGGGAGGGTCAGAAGTGTATACAGGCAGGTGGCAAATTATTGGACAGAAATTCAGTTAGAGGAGAAATTGTAGCTGAAGTGACGGAGTCTACTATTTATATATTATTAGAAAAAATATATAATCTGCTTTGTTTTCCACTCCACAGGCTGTCTCCGATTTGACCCATAGGAAGACCAGAGAAAAGTGGTTTCATGATGGACAGAATGTTGGAAGACCGCAAAAGCTGTGGAGAGCAAGGCCTTTTATGTATTACAAGCCTGGACTTGTTTCTAATGGACTTTCTAAAGAACTTTTGCAAAATACTAAAGTGCTTTCTCAATTGCAGAAATATGGAAGGGGGTTGCATTCAAGGCAAATTTATGTTTAGTATAAGTTTTGTTAGTAATGAAGTGATTTTCTGTGTGAAGTCTGAAAGAAAGAAAAATTAGGTGCGGAATTTTCATATTATTATTGATTTATTTTAATTAATCAGACATAAAAGTATATGGGACAATCTGTTTAGATAGAAACAGAAATCAGGTTACTTTTGAGTGTTTGAGTGGACTTCTCAAACAAATGCAGTTAGATAGAATGGGAAGAATGTACTATTGTTCCTATTTCAGATGACAGATGTAACAAAGGTCTGTAACCTAGGCAAATGGCTAGGCTTTAATATAACCTATGGCATGTATGATAAGAGTGCCACCTTGAGGAAGAATTTGAGAAAAGCTCTCTAATTGAAAACTACAGTTGGCACAGTCTGTTGTTAAGGTAAACATGAGAGGGTTTACAACCTTCTTAAATTACTGCATTTGTGTATTTTGTGCAAAAAATATATATATATATTACCAACAAAACAACAAAACAGAATTTGTAATAATGATCAATGTATTTGTATTTTTTTTACTACATTTAGTACATTTTGCATTAAGCATTCATCCTTTCTTACATTTAGACATTCTTTACTTAGCTCAATATTTTAATTTTTTTATTTTGCATTGTCCCTGTTCATTGATTTGTGTTTTAATTATATTTATAAATCAGTTTTGGATGTTGTGGTCTACTTCTCTTAACATGTCAATACAGGATTCCTTGTCCTGTCCACCACAGAGAGAGGTTAAAATATAATAAGGTCATTAGTTCATTTGAATTGCTGTCTGCACGACTTTGAATAGATTCAATTAAGCAGATGTTCTGTCAATTTCCATTGAGTCACTCAGGGTACCATAAATTCTGCATTTGCACAATGTCTTTCATAGTGTCACAAAGCTACACAATAGCTCAATGTCATGTATCAGTGAACTTGGCATTTACTTAAAAGAATTTTAATATATGGAGTTCAGCAAAAAGTATATTCACTTTTTTCTCTCATCAGTTCTTAGCAGCCGAATTTTCAATTATTTAAAAATGCACACTAGCAATTTCCATAAAAGGGTCCTGCTTTGCATTGCAGGTTAATTCTTTTATACTCTTCATTATTTTAAATAACAAATGAAAATTGATCTCTTTTTATTGCATGGTCTTATCAATGACATTCACTTCCTAGCTTTCTATTGACTAATGGAATGTTAAAGTAGAGGTCCATTAATTGATCTGTAAATAATTACTGCTCTCTCATCAATTCTGAGTATCTTATGTTGAAAGCACCTCTGGAATATCATAATTGATGGTAATGATTTGGGAGACATATTTTCTTGGCAGCATGCTGCAAAACCTCTGGATACAAAATTTGAACATGTATTTTCAGTTCAAAGATTAAAACGTTTAAAGTTTCACACATATGTGAACCAGCATTATGGAAAGACAAAGGCCCGGATTCACAAAGCACTTGTGCCGACGTATCTCCAGATACGCTGCGTAAGTGCAAATATGCGCCGTCGTATCTGTGCGCCGGACCCACAAAGTAAGATACGCCTAAAAATAGACTTCATCCAGCTGGCGTAACTTGCCTATGCCGGCGTAGAGTGGGCGCATATTTACGCTGGACACATGTGGCGCTCCCATTGATTTTGTATTCAAATAAGCAAATGAGGAAAATACGGCGATTCACGAACGTAAGTGCGGCCGACGCAGGCTACAACTGGTGCACGTAAGTTGTACGTCCGGCGTAAAGTTAGGCCCCATAAAGCAGGTGTAACTCAGCAGCAGACATGCAAAGGTCTGCACCAGGGAACTCAAGCCAACGTATTTTACGTAGTTTACGTTGGACAAGAATATGACTAGGCGTAGGTTATGTTCACGCCATAGGCAGTGATCCGGCGTATCTTAGGCAGTTGTTCCGACGTGATTGTGAGCATGCGCACTGGGATGCGTCCACGGGACGGCGCATGCGCAGTTCGTTATACGTATCTGTCTGGCGCTCGGCCCATCATTTGCATGGCGTCACGCCTCATTTACATGGCTCACGCCCACTTCCACTTACGCCGACTTACGCCTTGGAAACCCAGTGCAGTTTTGGGAGCATTAGCTATGTGAATTCAATGCTTGCCTCTTTGCGCTGCGTCGGCGTAGCGTACAGGACATACGCTATGGTGGCATAAATGTGCGCCAATGTCTGTGAATCCGGGCCATAGTCTTCAGAGGATCTGCAAGCATGTATATATTTATCCTCCTATTCTGATAGTTTTCTAGGTCTGACATAGTTTCTAAAATAGAACTGCAGAGAAAACCCAAGATTCAGTAATACATACAGGCATACCCCGCGTTAAGTACACTCACTTTACATACACTCACGAGTAAGGACATACCCCTAAGTGTATGTAAAGGGCCTCACAAGTACTGTACAGACATTTTGCAGCCACAATAGAAGGAGCTGAAGCTCAGAGAGCATAGCCTGCCTTGTTCCAGTGTGCCCCTGACACCCCCACTACAGCCCCTGAGACCTCAACTACAGCCCCCTGATCCCCCACTACACCCTAGAAGTGAAAAAGGTATTGTTTCACTTTAAGTACATTTTCGTTTTACATACATGCTCTGGTCCCATTGTGTACTTAAAAGTGGGGTATGCCTGTATAGTAATTTGAATACATAGTTTTCATCATCTGATTTCTCTTCATAGTGGGTAGAATTCTTGGTTGCACAGCTGCCAGCATCTTGAAGCCCAGTTTCACATGTGGGTTTGAAGCCCATATTGAAGCAACATTTACATGTGGGTTTTTCAACACATGTGAATGATGGACAGGTTACTTAGCTGGTGGGCATGGCATGACTTGCACAAGAACAACTGAAATTATTTTGAAAGACTTATAATCAAGGCCAGATCTAGCCAGTCTGTTGTGGGGGTACATTAAAAATGTTAGGGGGGCAGAGGAAGTGAGGTCAGCAGGACAATGTATAGGAGGCAGTAGGGCAGTGCACAGAGAAGTATTAGGGCAGAGTATAGTCAGCAGTTTGTAGGGCAGTGTACAAATGCCATTAGTTTGTAAGGCTGTGTACAGAGGTTAGCAGGGAAGAGAACAGTGAGTCAGCAAGGCAGTGTACAGTGGGTCAGGGGAGTGTACAAGAGTCAGTAGGGCAGTGTACAGGGGGTCAGTAGGGCAGAGGATAAGGGTCAGTGGGGAAGGGGTCAGTAGTGCAAATGTAAGGGCTCAGTCAGGTGGAGAGCAGGAGTCAGGGCAGAAGACAGGGAGCCAGTAGGGCGGTGTATAGGGGTCAGTGGGGGAGTGTACAGGGGTCAAAGAGACAAGAGACGGCATGGTCAGGGAACAGGGATCAGCAGTACAGAGGACATTGCTCAGCAGGGCAGAGGACATGGGTTGTTATGGCATAGAAGAGGGGTCACAAGGGCAGAGGAAAGCAATGCAGAGAACAGGGGTCAACAGGACAGAGGATAGGGGTTAGGAGGATGGAGGACAGGGATCAGCAGAATGGAGGACTCGGGTCAGAAGGACAAAAGGACGGGGGTCAGGAAGATGGAGGAAAAGGATCAGCAGAAAGGAGAACAGGGATCACCAGGACAGGGGTCAGCAGGAGGGAGGACATGGGTCAGCACAATGGAGGACAGGGGTCAGAAGTGAGGAGGACAGAGCTCGGAAGTACAAAGGACAGGGTTAAGCAGGGCAGGGTACAGAGGGTCAAATCCCCCTAAATGCCCCCTCTTAGCCAAAATGTCCCCAATCCCCCCCCCTCCTAGCACATATCCTACCCATTCCTCCCCCTACAACGAATCAGCCCCCCCCCCCAAATTACCTCTTCTATTACAAATAGCTCACCTTCCCTTCTTTTCCACAAACCTCTCATCCTAAGCAAAACTGAATATTATATCCCCTCCCCCCATTGTGTTTAAAATAAAATTGCCCTACCTGTAGGTTTCACACCCTTCTGTCCTAACTGCACTCCTCCATAGAACAGATGTCACAGGGTCGATCAGACTGTACACACACACTGTTTAATTACCAGCCTTCTATGTCCTCCAAGGGATGTTTATCTCCCGGCTGCAGGAAATGTGGTTAGGGGGCCATAAACAAATCATAAACAAACTGTGCACAGTCCTAAGTCAGAGAAATCCTGTGACATATGCAGGAGCACAATTACACAGGTTGGCGGGAGAGTAGGAATACAGCACAGCCCACACCTCCCTTTGTCTCTCTCCTCTGTGCCAATGTCACGTCTCTCCAAGCATTTTAGTTTACTGTACTAGGCTGCTTGCCCGCCTTGTCCTGGCCCTGAATGCAGGGATAGGGAGAGGGGTTCAGTGGGCCAGACGCCATGCACATGGGGGGGACAACTGAAATCTAGGGGGTGCAGCCCACCCCAGCACCCCCCTAGATCTGGCCATGCTTATAATGATCTGGCCCCCATCTATCAACTGTACATTTATCTTCTCCATCAGCACATCCCCCACAGTTATTACCTCTTGTATCTCTTGAACTTCCCTCATAGATTGTAAGTTCTAAGGAGCAAGGCTCTCTGATTCCTACTGTATTAAAGTGTATTGTATTTGTACTGTCTACCCTCAAGTTCTAAAGCGCTGCTTAAACCGTTGGCGCTATATAAATCCTGTATTATAATTATAATAATAATAATAATAATAATAATAATAATAATAATAATGAAATTAACACGTTCCAATGGTCTTATCAAACTGCATTGAAATGCCAACTTAGGGGAGTGGCTAGAACAGAGTTGTAAGTATTTGTTGTGTTGTGCTGTAGTTTTGAGGCCTTCTCTATGTTCACCTTTACTTTTTGAAACAAATATTGCAATTGTGTAAGAGCTGTATTTTATTATTTCATATTTGTAGCTGGAGCCTGAACCCCTTTTTGGACATTTGTGTACACTAAATATTATAGATGGAGAATCATCTGCTTTTTGCATAATCTGTTTACTTTTCAGGCAGTCATTGAGGTATGTTTTATTCTGCTGCTGCCTTTATACCGTATATCATGGATTTACTCACAGTAAAATCTCCCTGCAATAATGTTCCTGCTCACCTCTGAGTTTTTGGGAGTCTCCACAAGTCTTTGTGTGTTGTGACATCTCCTATTGCATTCTGCATAATGTAAAATAAAATGCCAATAAGAAAGGTGGGACCCACTACCCTCATAATGAACATGCGGATTTAGGTACTTGAGAGGTATCTTGATATAGCACGGTCTTATCCCAAAGCACTTGACTAGAGCCAATTTAGATGGGAGCCAATTAACTTACCAGCATGTCTTTGGAGTGTGAGAGGAAACCAGAGTACCTGGAGGAAACCCATGCAAATTCCAGGCAGATGGTGTCGTGGTCAGGAATCGAACCAGTAACCCTTTTGCTGCTAGGTGAAAGTGCTAACCACTACACCACTGTGCTGACCTAACTTAAGGTAACAGTCCTCAATACGTATAGGAAACCATCAAGTGGTTTAAGGCTCTAACACCTGCTAAAAACTGAAATATTGTTTTGGGTACAACTCAACTTCGGGGAAAAAAACCCTGTTAACCTTGCATTGGGTCCTGCCCCCTTCTGCTGCAGGTCTTAATGATGTACTTTTCCTATTTTCCACTCATACAGCTCTCTGACATCATCCTTTATTATTCAAGAACTGCAGTGGTGCATTGTACGGGAGGATACAGAGGGCCCACCCACATTGTGAAGTGTCTGACAGCGAAGGAGAGCACCCGATGATGGGAGTTCAAAGAATAAGGTAAGTATATCACCTTATTCATGATCCTCTGGGCAAAACAGGTAGTTAACCCTTGAAGTGGGGAAGAGAGACTAAAATTAAATGTTTTTTTTATCTCCAGAGTGTAGCTTTAACTTGAAAGGAAGATATCTTGTCTGATAGTGATTTTCCAAAGATCTCATTATTTAAAGTCCCACTCTGCACTGTCAGTTTGTAAATGGATGGACAACTGGCTAAAAGACCAAATTCAGAGAGTGGTTAATGATTTTTACTCTGAATGGTCTAAGATTATCAGAGGTTTCTCCCAAGGTTCAGTGTTTGGACCCTTACTTTTTTATATACAGCATTTATAAATTATATAGGGTGCAGGATTAAAAGTACCATGTCAGTCCTTGCAGATGACACCAAGCTATGCAGTGGAATGAAGTCCTTACATGATTTCTCCAACTTACAAGCCAATCACATTGCACTGTTTTATTGGGCAAATATGTGTCAAATTATGTTTAATGTTTGGGTTTAGGTTAAATGTTGATAAATGTAAAGTAATGCACTTGGGGGGGGGGCTAAGAATATGCAAGCATAATACATACTAAGGGGAGCCAAATGGGGGAATCAATGGTAGACGTGGATCTGGGTGTTTTGGTAGATTCATGAGCTTAATAATGCCAAGCAGCAGTTTCTAAAGCAAGCAAAGTATTTTCTTGTATTAAGAGAGGTATGGAGTCCAGAGAGCAAGATATAATTTTGCCCCTGTACAAATCATAGTAGGAACTTATCTGGAATATACAGTTCAGTTTTGGGAACCAGTTCTCAAAAGGGAGATTGGGGAACTTGGAGAGAAGGGCAACCAAATTGATAAGAGGCATGGAGGAGCTCAGCTACAGTGCTTTGAACAAGTATTCCTCCACCATCCGTTTAAGGATGCCCCACAGATGCTCAATAGGGTTTGGGTCTGGAGACATGCTTGGCCAGTCCATCACATTTACCCTCAGCTTCTTTAGCAAGGCAGTGGTCACCTTGAAGGTGTGTTTGGGGTCGTTATCATGTTGGAATACTGCCCTGCGGCCCATTCTCTGAAGGGAGGGGATCATGCTCTGCTTCAGTAGGTCACAGTACATGTTGGGATTCATAGTTCCCTCAATGAACTGTAGCTCCCCAATGCCGATAGCACTCATGCAGCCTCAGACCTTGACATCCCACCACCATGCTTGACTGTAGGCAAGACACACTTTTCTTTGTATTCCTCACCTGGTTGCCGCCACACACACTTAATACCATCTGAACCAAATAAGTGTATCTCGGTCTCATCAGACCACAGGACATGGTTCCAGAAATCCATGTCCTTAGTCTGCTTGTCTTTAGCAAACTGTTTGTGGGCTTTCTTGTGCATCATCTTTAGAAGATGCCATGCAGACCAATTTGATGCTGTGTGCAACGTATAGACTGAAAATGGCTAATTGGGCCCAATTTGGACTTAGGGATGTACTCACTTTTGTTGCCAGTGATTTAGACATTATTGGCTGCGTTAAAATTATTTTGAGGGGACAGCAAATTTACACCGTTATAAAAGCTGTACGCCCACTACTTTTTATTGTAGCAAAGTGTAATTTCTTCAGTGTTGTCACATGAAAAAATATAATAAAATATTTACAAAAATGTGAGGGGTGTACTCACTTTTGTGAAATACTGTAATTGTGAAAAGTGTGGCGTGCATTTGTATTCAGCCCCCCTGAGTCATTAATTGTAGAAACCACCTTTCGCTGCAGTTACAGCTACAAGTCTTTACGGGTTGCACATCTAAAGAGTGACATTTTTGCCTATTCTGCTTTGCAAAATAGCTCATGCTCTATCAGATGGAGAGCATCTGTGAACAGCAATTTTCAAGTCTTGCCACAGATTCTCAATTGGATTTAGGTCTGGACATTCACTGGGCCATTCTAACACATGAATATGCTTTGATCTAAACCATTCCATTGTATCTCTGGCTGTATGTTTAGGGTCGTTGTCCTACTGGAAGGTGAACCTCCGCCCCCAGTCTCAAGTCTTTTACAGACTCTTAACAGAATTTCTTATAAGATTGCCCTGTATTTGGCTCCAATCCATCTTCCCATCAACTCTGACCAGCTTCCTTGTCCCTGCTGAAGAAAAGCATACCCACAACATGATGCTGCCACCACCATGTTTCACTGTGGGGATGTTGTGTTCAGGGTGATGCGCAGTGTTCGTTTTCCACCACACATAGCATTTTGCTTTTAGGCCAAAAAGTTAAAATGTTGTCTTGTCTGAACAGAGCACCTTCTTCCACATGTTTGCTGTGTCCCACATATGGTTTCTCACAAACTGCAAACAGGACTTCTTATGGCTTTCTTTTAACAATGGCTTTCTTCTTGCCTCTCTTCCATAAAGGCCAGATTTTTGGAGTGTACGACTTCTTCCTGTGGACAGATTCTCCCACCTGAGCTGTGGATCTTTGCAGTTTCTCCGGAGTTACCATGGGTCTCTTGGCTGCTTCTCTGATGAATGCTCTTCTTGCCTGGCCTATCAGTTTGGGTGGACGGCTATGTCTTTGTAGGTTTGCAGTTGTGCCATACTCTTTCCATTTGTGGATGATGAATTGAACTGCGCTATATGAGATGTTCAAAGCTTGGTATGTTTTTTTTATAACCTAACCCTGTGGGTATAAGACTATGTATATGGGATTGTATGATTTTTTCCTTTTATTGGCTGAACTAGATGGACTTGTGTATTTTTTCAACCTGGCTAACTATGTAACTATTACATTCTTCTTATTATCAGGAAAAATACTGCTAGAAATAGCTGACAATAAACCAAAGTAGCTTCTAGCAGCTGCATATAAACATTTGTGACAGGTTTAGGGAATTGATCATATACAGTATCTCTAAAGACATTGCTTTAAAGTATTGCTAAAGAAGCTGAGGGTAAAGGTGATGGACTGGCCAAGCATGTCTCCCAACCTAAACTCTATTGAGCATCTGTGGGGCATCCTCAAACAGAAGGTGGATTAGAGCAAGGTCTCCACCCTCTCCACCAGCTCCGTGATGTCATCATGAAGGAGTGGAAAAGGACTCCAGTGGTAACCTGCGGAACTCTGGTGAACTCTATGCCCAAGAGGGTTAAGGCAGTGCTGGAAAATAATGGTGTCCACACAGAATATTGACACTTTGGGCCCAATTTGGACATTTTCTTTTTTTTTCCTTTTTTCCAAATTTGGACATTTTCACCTAGAGGTGTTCTGATTTTTGTTGCCAGCTGTTTAGACATTAATGTGGCTGCGTGTTGAGTTACTTTGAGGGGACAACAAATTTACACTGTTATACAATCTGTACACTCACTACTTTATATTGTAGCAAAGTGTAATTTCTTCAGTGTTGTCACATGAACAAATCTAATAAAATATTTACAAAAATGTGAAGGGTGTACTCACTTTTGCGAGATACTGTATTTCTATAAAACTTTTTTTTTTTTTTATTTGCTGTTTTTCATTTTGTTCTACACAGTGCTTGAAGCTTTGTAACAGATGTGAGAACTTCAATTCAGTTCAGTGTAGTACTCTGTTGGCACATCTCTTTAATTTCATGGTCAACATCTTCAAAAATGCACCAGAAATAAACGCAGCATAAAAGCTGTCATATGACACAACTCTAAAGGCCAATACACATGGAGCCATAAACAAATGAAAGATTGTTTAACCCCAACCGAGGCATGTTAAATCCACTCAAAGCCTTTGTACTCAGTTTGGCTGCAGGGGTCAGGAGAATGCTGTTGTTGAATTTTGCTATCCAAGCTAATTTTAACATTTAATTGACTGATGTTGAAGCTTTCATTAATGTTCCAGAGTATTGGGTCAAAGGCCTTAATTGTACTTTACAACCCTTTCTGCTAATAAGATCTCACTTAGCTACAGTATAGAGTCACATGTCAATCAGCAGACACTAATGTTTGACATTTAAAGCTGAACTCCAGCCTTACCTTTAGTCTTGCACAGTTGTACAGGCTTCTCTCTTGTACTGAAACAGTTTACTCTGTTTTCACTGCACACTGTATGATTTTCAAAGTGTTCATTAGAAGCTGCAGCAAGTCATATAGAGCCCATCTAATTTCTTGGCTGGATGACATCACGCGTCATAGAGGTCTTTTCTCCCCAGCCTGACTGTCCCTGGCATGTCCCTTTCAATTATTGAATTTCAGGTATTTAACCTGGTTCTTTAGCCTGGTCCTTAGCGCCAAGGGGCGGTATATTTGCATGAACAGCAGTCAATTACAGCTGTGCCGAAAGCTCCCGCCCACAGCGGGCTCCCGGCACAGTTACTGGCGCCTGTCGAAAGCTCTCGATGGCTGCTTGTGCCCGGGAGTTTTTGGAGAATCATGTGACCGCCAATCACGGTGATTACATGATCTTAAGCTCCGCCCTGCCTTATGGAAAGCTAAACCTCTTCAAGGACCAGGAGGCCCTGGCTTGAAGAGGTTAAATCATGGAGGATAATTTACACTTGGCATCAACTATTCAAATGTAGCCTGCCCAGGAACTCCCATTCCTCCAAAGTTCCATCTATCCATCAAGACATTTTAAAATTTGCAGAACTCCTCCCAAAAGCCAGACTATCGCTTGCATTAGGGCTGAGGGCTCTTGAGAGGAGAACTAAGTTAGGATGGTGTAATTTGTTTACATGAAACTATGTACAGCCTCCTGCTGGCCCCTCCCACAAGCCATGATCTGCCTGCATTGGATAGAGAAGCACATAGACACCTTGGGCTAGATTCAGATAGGTGAGCGGATCTTTAGATCCGCGTAACCTATCTCATTTACGTTACGCCGCCGCAAGTTTTTCAGGCAAGTGCTTTATTCACAAAGCACTTGCCTGTAAAGTTGCGGCGGCGAAGCGTAAATCCACCCGGCGGAATTCAAATTCGGCGGGTAGGGGGCGTGTATCATTTAAATGATGCGCGTCCCCGTGCCGAACGAACTGCGCACGCGCCGGCCGCGACTGAATCCCAGTGCGCATGCTCCAAATGACATCGGCAAATCGTCATGCTTTCGGCGTGGACGTAAATTACGTCCAGCCGTATTGGCGAACGACTTACGCAAACGACGTAACAAATTAAAAACTTGGCGCGGGAATGACGGCCATACTTAACATAGGATACGCCGCACATACCCCTCATATAGCAGGGGTAACTATACGCCGGAAAAAGCCGAACACAAACGACGTAAAAAAAAAAAAGCGCCGGGCGGTCGTTCGTTTCTGAATCGGCGTAACTCCTCATTTGCATATTCCTCTCGTATACAAACGGAAGCGCCACCTAGCGGCCAGCGTGAGATTGCAGCCTAAGATCCGACGGTGTAAGTCACTTACACCTGTCAGATCTTAGGGATATCTATGCGTAACCTGATTCTATGAATCAGGTGCATAGATACGACGGCCGGACTCAGAGATACGATAGCGTATCAGGAGATACGCCGGCGTATCTCTTTTCTGAATCCGGCCCAATGATGACGTCTCTTGGCCTAAAATATTTAATATAATGGAAATTTACATTTACACACACACACACACATATATATATATATATATATATATATATATATATATATATATATATATATACACACACACTGTATCTTGTGTAGCTAGATTTGAGCGCGTATTTCTGTGCGGGCGTAACATATCCTATTTACGTTACGCCTCCGCAACTTTTACAGGCAAGTGCCGTATTCTCAAACGAAAGTTGCGGCGGCATAGCGTAAATAGGCCGGTGTAAGCCCGCCCAATTCAAATGTGGTAGATGTTGGCGTGTGTTATGTAAATGTTATGTGACCCCACGTAAATTACGTTTTTCACGAATGGCGCATGCGCCGTCCGTGAAAGTATCCTAGTGCGCATGCTCCAAATTAACCCGCAAAAAGCCAATGCTTTCGACGTGAACGTAAATGACGCACAGCCCTATTCGCGAACGACTTACGCAAACGACTTAATCGACGGAAAATTCGACGCTGGACCGACGTCAATACTTAACATTGGCTGCGCCTCATATAGCAGGGTTAACTTTACGCTGGAAAAAGCCTAACGTAAACGGCGTATCTGTACTGAGACGGCCGGGCGTACGTTCCTGAATTGGCGTATCTAGCTGATTTGCATATTCTAGGTGTAAATCAGCGTACACGCCCCTAGCGGCCAGCGTAAATATGCAGTTAAGATACGACGGCGTAGGCGACTTACGCTGGTCGTATCTTAGCACAATTCTGGCGTATCTGAGGCCCCGTACACACGTCCGAGGAACTCGACGTGCCAAACACATCGAGTTCCTCGTCGAGTTCAGTGTTGAAGCCGCCGAGGATCTCGGCGGGCCGACTTTCCTCATTGAACAACGAGGAAATAGAGAACATGTTCTCTATTTGGCCCGACGAGTTCCTCGTCGGCTTCCTCGCTGAAAAGTGTACACACGACCGAGTTTCTCGGTAGAATCCAGCTCCGATCGAGTTTCTGGCTGAATTCTGCCGAGAAACTCGGTCGTGTGTATGGGGCCTGATTCTTTGAATCAGGCGCCAAGATACGACGCCTCAGACTCAGAGATACGACGGCGTATCTGGAGATACGCCGTCGTATCTCATACGTGAATCTGGCCCACAGTCTCCTACATATATATCCACTGCATTCTAGTCTAGCCAAGCCTATATCTGACTGTAGGCCATTCCTGGTGTACATGTTCAAATACAATTTCAGGCAGGCAGGCGACTCAGTGAGCTGCAGTGCATTATATATATATATATATATATATATATATATATATATATATATATATATATATATATATATAAAGGCTTGTATATATATATATCTCCACTGCATTCTAGTTTAGTGTACTGATGGTTCATGTTGGACTTTGTTATTGATTATTGGCACTACACCATCCAGTACATTTACAATATCTTAAAGAAGAAAATTGCTACACAGAAGCCCTCCATTAACCACTTGATGACCGCTGCACGCTGATATAGGTCGGCACAATGGCAGCGGTGGGCAAATGGGATCACCTATGTCTCCTTAAATTTGCATGCTAGCAAGCGTTTTTTTTTTTTTTAACATGCCATGCAAGTTTAATGTTGTACCTTTGAAATACAAGCACATTTGCCAGTATAATCTATTATTGTCCCTTGTTCTTGGAAAGTACTTGCTCCATATGATAGCTCACCATTGGTAGGCTTGGATTAGCAGGAATCATGCACCTCTAAATAGAGATATACCTTAGATTTGCTCTCATAGAATTGGTTATTACAGATCTTGGCATTGAATCAACAATATACAAAGAGTATCATTAACAGTTGGTATGTATTACAATTAATTCCTCATGAATACAGTAGAGTTAAAGGGAAATAAGAATACAATTATTATAATATTGTCAGGGAAATGGCCATTTTGTCAGGGAAATGGCAATGTCGCCAAATACTCATCATGGCTTCACCAGACTAACCTCTAGGCGCATTTGTGTACACAGATGCGCAACGGCAATAACGGACATACTCAGATGCACAACGGCGCTATTGGGAGCACGCAGGCACAGGTTGAGATAGATGCTGATGCCCAATGCCTAAATAAACCCTGAGTTGCTGGATTATCATCAGCTCTCCTGTGTTCCCTGTGTCCCTACATTCTGATCTTGGACTACCCGTTGAACGACCCTGCTTCCTCTACCAGCTTATCCTAATCTCCTGGCTTGACCCCTGGCTTATATTCTGACCTACTTCTGCCTGCTCCACTGCTTGATCCTAGCTTGGCTCACCGACTCTGCTTATGACTGTCTTACCGTGAATGACCTCAGCTTGTTCCAGTGACCCTACCTGAATCTGCTTAAGGACCGATCTTACTGTGTATGACCCATGGCCTGGCTTCTGATTGTCCTACCGGATTTCCCAGTTACCTGCTACGTCTGGCTCCTTTCTAGCACGCCTGCCACACAGTGCATCCAGCTTCCTTAAGCTGCTCCACAGTGATCAAGTCATCAGGCCACATCCACCGGGAAATCGTGCACTGCATTACCTGTTCCACCTTCAGGGTTGCATTTTCCCACAAGGGGAGCCCTATTAAGCTGTGAACTAAATTAGTGCACAAACAACCATAGATAAAGTGCTATATTAAGTACAACGACATAATTGATATACTATATGAATAAACATACGTGAGTCTATCACGCTATACCAAAAACGAATAAATAAATAAATAAATGGATGTTATAAACAATGTGCAATAAATGAAAAAAGAGCGGTTAATTGTCAACATGGAACATCAAGGGACAAAATCACTGTGCTCCTGTGGTGGAAATATTACCGCTGATAGTGCTCCTAATGTGAAATAAGTACCAGAAAATATATATATATATATATATATATATATATATATATATATATATATATATATATATATTACATTTCAAAGTCCCATAAATAACTAGCAAATGTGCAAACAGCACTAAAAAAGTTCAATAATGGAACAGCAAACAATTTCGTAATTGAGCGATGGATTCCAATGTGGTAAGTAGGGAGGGGTTCCTGATGACGCAAGTATTGCGAAACGCGTAGAAGCTGTTTGGATACACACAAAGGGGGAATGCACCAGCGCGTCGGAACCATCTGTAGACATACAGGGGAACAGGAGCGAGGGACGCACACCACTCGAGGAACAACACAAACGCTGGTCAGCGGCTATAATGCTTGACACTGCCAGAGATACTCAGTGCCGGTCAGAGGCACTTTTCTTGTAAGTGCACTGTTTTAATATTTTAATAAAGACGTTTTTTAAATACTACACTATGATGAGCCCCTTGTTTTTGAGGCAATACAGAAATCCTTGAAATATAAGATAAGATAAGATAAGAAGGATATACCCAGTGGCGGTCAGAAAATAAACCATTTCGTGGCCTTTATTATTTGGGGTCTGATGAGTGTTCAGTTTAGCCGTTGGTGATGGTGGCACATGTTTGTTGGGTGGAAGAGACAGCTGCACCCTTAATTATTCACTTTGTGCAATAAGCACTACCAGCATTGAACCCCTCCCTACTTACCACATTGGAATCCATCGCTCAATTACGAAATTGTTTGCTGTTCCATTATTGAACTTTTTAGTGCTGTTTGCACATTTGCTAGTTATTTATGGGACTTTGAAATGTAATATATATATTTTTTTTTCTGGTACTTATTTCACATAAGGAGCACTATCAGCGGTAATATTTCCACCACAGGAGCACAACGTGCAGTGATTTTGTCCCTTGATGTTCCATGTTGACAATTAACCGCTGTTTTTTCATTTATTGCACATTGTTTATAACATCCATTTATGTATTTATTATTTTTTGGTATAGCGTGATATATATATATATATATATATATATATATATATATATATATATATATATATATATATATATATATATATATATATATATATATTAGTGCTGTCAAGCGATTACAATTTTTAATCGCGATTAATCGCATTAATGTCATAGTTAACTCACGATTAATCGCGCCAAAAATTTTTTTTTTGTTTTCTTATTTATTTTTTATTTTTTTATAATATTAAATTGTGTTTTTTTAATTTTTTTACATTTTGATCACTTTTATTGCTGTCACAAGGAATGTAAACATCCCTTGTGACAGCAATAGGTGGTGACAGGTACTCTTTATGGAGGGATCGGGGGTCTAAAAGACCTCCGAGCCCTCCTTTGCACTTCAAAGTATTCAGATCGCCGAAAACGGCGATTCTGAATACTGTGTACTTTTTTAAATACGGCGCCATTGGCAGCCGAGAAACCCGGAAGTGACGTCATGACGTCGCTTCCGTGGTTTCAATGCGGAGACTGAATCAAAGCCGCTTACGGCTTAGTGTCAGTCTCCGCCTGGACACAGAAGGCGCCGGATGGAGGATCGGGTCTCCCGGTGGGACGGGAGGCCCGGTCAGAGCGGCGAAAGGCGGCGGGAGGGGGGGGATGTCCCCTCCCGCTCCTCCGGCATAACAACCGAGCGGCTTTTAGCCGCATCGGTTGTTATGTTTGGATAGCCGATCGCCCGCTCTAAACAACGGTACCGGGATGATGCCTCATCCCGGTATAACCCCCGAACGCCGCCTCGTTAATCGTGCGATAAAAAAATTGACGGCGTTAACGTGGGTTTGCGTTAACGCCGTTAATAGCGCGTTTAACTGACAGCACTAATATATATATATATATATATATATACTCACGTATATTTATTCATATAGTATATCAATTATGTCATTTTTTAAATGTATGTCCTTTAATCCTGCGTTTTTATAATATAAATCTGGTCACTTACTATTTTACAATCCGCCGCCGATCTGCATAGATATTCAAAAAAGATAGTTTATAAAACTATATCTACACCATTGTCATTTTGCTTGTGGGCAATGTGAAGCCTACAGGCACTTAGGGCCAGATTCACGTAGAATCGCGGCGGCGTAACGTATCCTAGATACGTTACACCGCCGCAATTTTTCATCGCAAGTGCCTGATTCACCAAGCACTTTGCGATGAAAACTACGCCGGCGGCCTCCGGCGCAAGGCGGGCAAATTTAAATGGGCGTGTACCATTTAAATTAGGCGCGCTCCCGCACCGGACCTACTGTGCATGCTCCGTTTCTTAACTCCCGCCGTGCTTTGCGTGCCGTGACATCATTTTTTTGAACGGCCAAGCGCGTAGCGCACTTCCGTATTCCCGGACGGCTTGCGCAAACGACGTTAAATTTTGAATTTCGACGCGGGAACGACGGCCATACTTTAGACAGCAATACACTTGCTGACTAAAGTTAGGGCACCAAAAAAAACGACTAACTTTGCGACGGGAAACTAGACTAGCGGCGACGTAGCGAATGCAAAAATCCGTTGTGGATCCGCCGTAACTCCTAATTTGCATACCCGACGCTGGTTTACGACGCAAACTCCCCCCAGCGGCGGCCGCTGTACTGCATCCTAAGATCCGACAGTGTAAAACAATTACACCTGTCGGATCTTAGGGATATCTATGCGTAACTGATTATATGAATCAGTCGCATAGATAGAAACAGAGATACGACGGCGTATCAGGAGAAACGCCGTCGTATCTCATTTGTGAATCTGGCCCTTACTTCCTGGAAGTCTTGGATGGGGAGTGATAATTGGACAGCGCACTGCATCCTAGGAAATGATGACACACATTTCCCAGGAACATTAGGCCCCGTACACACGAGAGGATCGATCCGCTGGAATTGATCCACGGACCGGTTTCAGCGGATAGATCCCCTGGTGTGTACGATCCAGCGGATCTTTTTCCGCTGATTTTTTTCCCCGGGGATGGATTTCCAGCGGATTAAGATTTCTTAGCATAGGATCGATCCTCTCATGTGTACTAGGCCTTAGATGATGTCAGAATCCTAGGTGGATTCAAAGGTAGATTTCGTGGGACCGCATAGCAACAGGCATTTCCAGATGAGTAAAACAAACATTTTTCATTTTTTTTTTCTTTTTTAGTCATAAGCTAGAGGTTATCGCGGCGACGGCACGACACGTCACCGTGGAGGGAATTCTGCGGGGATTTTGATCTCATGGTTAGTACAACCATGAGATCAAAATCCGCCAGAGGATTTATCCGCGGAAACGGTCCTCCGGACCGTTTCCGCGGATCGATCCTCTCATGTGTACTAGGCCTTAGATGATGTCAGAATCCTAGTTGGATTCAAAGGTAGATTTCGTGGGACCGCATAGCAACAGGCATTTCCAGATGAGTAAAACAAACATTTTTCATTTTTTTTTTCTTTTTTAGTCATAAGCTAGAGTTTAAAGCAAAATTGTTTTTTTGATGGAACCTCCACTTTAATAGCACTTTATGAAATTGCACTTTCTGGATAATTAGATCAGCGCAGTAACATTTTTTTCCATATGCACTTTTAACCCTCTATTAAGGGGACTACACGGTATTGCAGCAGATCACTTATTTTATTTATTTAAAACATATTTTTTTGCGCCGGTGACACTTATAGCACTTGATAACAAGGGGAGCCCTCTCAGCACATTGGCCTCCACCTAGACTTCTCATATTAAATTATCACAACTGTGCTGGCTTATTTATGAGAGATTTCTATGTGACCGCTATATATCATAACCTAAAAAAACTCCAGGAATGTATGCATCTCTAAAGTGTTAAGTCCAAGAAGGTGTATGCCACCTTGTGGATGCATCTCTATTATTTACACTATACACTGTTACAGAGTATAGTGATGATGTTGGGCAGAGGATGAAGAGGAATTGCTTTAGGGAACTGATCATATGGCATGGATGAAGCCTACTTTAACAGGGAATAGGGTAAGGTAAGGTAACACTGTGACTAGAGGAGAGACGGTCATGTGAATTTGCCAGTTAATGTGACCTGGCTTTAACTCTCACATTTTTTATTTCCTTTGCAACTACATTATTTTTATTTTCATTGTGTTATGCCAACTCGGTGCTTTATAAATGTGCATAGGTCTTACCGCTGCTTTTTAAATGCACCTCAAAGTGTTTGTGATGGGTTCTCTTTAAAACGTGGAACATAATGAATTCACCATATTTTAGTTTCATGATTAAACCTCAGCATGTGTACTGGGTTGTACAGTATGATAAAAATCAATCATGGAAAGTTTTGGCCAGCACAGTGCAATTCATTTTGGCAAACTTTCGCCTGAAGGTTACTAACTAGCGGAAGGGAGGGAATGTAGTCCAGCTGGCACCTTACATTAGAAAGGAAACCTCTAAGGCAGTTCTGGAGAAAAGATCAATTTGTAGAGCAGCTAAAAATAAAATATGCATCACACAAAGAGGGAAAGAAATTGTATACAAATCTGTGCTTAGATTTGTTGTATTTAAAAACTGCAGGCATCTTGAAGAAAATGACTTTCAGCCGGGGAAAATATATTATGGATATACATCCGTGCATACTATTTGATAGGCAGTGGCACCATCCTTGCTCCAGATGGCATGCAAAATAATTTATAAATGACAAAGTTCAGTAAGTTTCTAGCAGCTGTTCTCATTCTGTTCCAGTGCCTTGGCCACCCACTTCAGTAGAACGGAGAACCTTCAATCAGGCCTTGCTTCTCACAGGACTTCCAAGCAACATTAGAACATGTGTTTAATACATTCTCTGAAGGGAACAGGCCAAATTTGAAGATATCTTTCATGTAATTTGAATATAGATACAGTATGTGACTTTTTTCATTTATGGAAATGTGGCTGTATGTGTTAAAGCAAATCTAAGTGCACTTTATTTTCTTGGCATCATTTTTGTTGGGATGATTACATAAAAATACAAGATGAAGTGCTCACATTTTCCTAAATTGCCACTTCCGCACTTTTGTAACAGATGTTAAACAGAGTGTGAGACGGAAGTAGGGCAGCACTATGGGTTTCTATCCAAGCCCTTTGTCCCAGCTGGCAGACTTGTAAACCTGTGACATCATCTATGTGCCTGGAAATTAGATAATGTATGAGGAAATCATTGATAAATAAATAAAGATTTGGATTATCCGGATAATGGAAAATAAGTGGTGACATTTCAAGACTGTAGGGGTTTAACGTCTATGATGCCAGAGAGTATGTGTGTGATGAACTTGTGTGCATTCTAATGGCAAACAAAACAAATAGTCAAATCAAATGACTTTGCAGAGATATTGATGGCATGAGAGGAATACAAAGTCTACCATTACTGACATGATTCTGAAAATGCTAGTTGACTGCCTACCATGCATACTATGGCGTGAAACCTTGGTTTGGTTTGTGAAACCTAAACTGCAATGAATGATACAAAATAAGTGCAGTGCTATACCAAAAATCTAAAATTAAATGTGCATATACAGAATATATCCAATGTGCATATACAAAAATTATATATATATAAAAAAAGTGCTGGAAATTTCCTGATACTATGCAAAATAAATAATTATATGCTTTAAAACTAGCAATAAAGTGCAATGTACTCCTTATTGCACACGGGTCCTTATCAATTCCAATCAATTGTGCAAAAGAGAACGATCGTGCAAAAAACAAACAAACAGTCCATTTGGTGATCTGTGATATCACTAGATGAATGAAGGTAATTATCTTCACACTAATCCACCTCTGTGTATATATATATATATATATATATATATATAAATATATCATTGTGTCACTGTCACCAGTTGTGCCCTCACCTTACAGGCTTAATAGTGACGCCTATAGATTACAATCAATGCTCTGCTTGGCCTCTTTAGATGTTCGTCCTCCTAATGGCTTATCCACTTATTTAGGCATCTCACATCACAGGGTATACTCCATCCTTATTAATTTACCATTGGCCTCAAATCACCCCCCCCCCCCATGCAAGGTAATAAAGTTACAAGTGCTTTACCGTTTTAAAATCCTTTAAAAAAACATTTTTTGCACAATCGTTCTCTTTTGCACGATTGATTGGAATTTATAAGGAAACTGTGTGCAATAAGGAGTATGAACAGAGGTGGATTAGTGTGAAGATAATTACCTTCGTTCATCTAGTGATATCACAGATCACCAAATGGACTGTTTGTTTGTTTTTTGCACGATCGCTCTTTTTTGCACGATTGGTTGGAATTGATAAGGACCTGTGTGCAATAAGGAGTACATTGCACTTTATTGCTAGTTTTAAAGCATATCATATTTTGAATAGCATATTGCACTTTATAGATATATATGTGTGGTGCCTGGCTAATTTCATAGCTGGTGCTGCTGTAAATTTAGAAGGGGGTCAGAGAGTTAATTGACTCTGACTATGTTTATTTGGCTAGATTTAAGGCCTCTGTTCCAGCTCTGGCTGTACTGTGTGGCCATGCTGCTGTCTGGGGGACTTCAGGCACCCCCAGACGGTAGGTGGCAGCAGTAGGAGTCAGGGTCATGTGGATACTTCTCCTCGGCAGCCAATCAGGAGGGTTAATGACCTTGCTATGCATGCTGGGGAGGGGTATTTAGGGGGCAGACGCCATTGGTTGGGTGTCATCGCCTGGCCGCTCTTCACCTGAGCAGTCGTCCCACCACCTCGTGTGTGGCCCTCCTTTCCGGGGGTGTGTGCGTTGCAATGTTCCTGGCTCCGGGACCACATTGATCCGGAGCATTAATCTACCTTGTAGACTCAATAGGCAGACTGAGTCTACAATTTGGGAGGAAGCTGATCGATAAAGAACCTGTCTGGGGGACACCCAGCACAAGGCTGTTGTCACAGGAGAGGCCTATCTACTCAACAAACGACACTTCGTATCTGAGAGGCTGGAAGATGGTCGCCTATCAGTTTCTGATATAACCAAAGCTTTTTGAAGGAGATCCGGGTGCAGAATCCAGTTGAGAAGGATTTTTGGATCAAGACTATCTCCACCTTTAGGAAGGTCTGTGGCAGAGACTTCATCCTTCATCCTTTGGCTGCTAGGCTGGTGAGAGAGGCCTAGCCAGGTGCACTATACCCACTCTGGCTAGAGTGGTGAAGAAGTTTGTCAATGGAAGCAGGACTGTTTCCAGTACCAGTTAACCCTGAATCCACCATTTCCATTTCTTCTATCCATTCACCTATTTCTACCTCTACCGTTTTTAACCGGCTGGGTAATAAAAGCACAGAAAAGACACCTGTCGTGTGGACATTGACTTCATTACAGCTCTCATCCAGCACCCTAGACGGCGGGGATACAGAGGTAACATGCCACCCAAATCAAACCAGCAGCTCCTTCGGGGGTAGTGCTCTATATATATATATATATATATATATATATATATATATATATATAATTTTTGTATATGCACATTGGATATATTCTGTATATGCACATTTTGATTTTTGGTATAGTGTGGCACTTATTTTGTATCATTTTGTATTTTCACATATTTTGGAAGTGTGGGCAGTGTTGCAGCTTTTAGGTACTATACAGCTCACAAGGTTTTATCTAAATTGAACTTCTAAACGTGAATCTATATAATCAATTTGGCCCATTTTCAAGGTTAATAGGCAAGGTACTGTTAAACAAATGATATAGGGGCTGGGCACTGTGAAATAGCCCACATATACAATACAGGGATGTGCGGTGAGGTCAGTGGCTGTTGAGGCACTGGCTAGTATCAGAGTCAGATACACACATGTTACATACACCGCGAACGTTAGAGCGAGGGAAATAATTCTAGCACTAGACCTCCCCTGTAACTCTAAACATGTAACCTGTAAAAAAAAAATAGGCTTTACCTATAGAGATTTTTTAATTACGTTTTTTTTTTTTTTTTTTTTCATATTATATTTTTATATTCCCCAAAAAATATTGTGCAACATAAAAAGTTGCAAAGACCACAATTTTATTTTTAGAGTGTCTGCTAAAACAATATATAATGTTTGAGGGTTCTGAGTAATTTTCTAGCAAAAGAATTATGATTTTTACATGTACTGTAGGTGAGAAGCGTCAGAATTGGCCTGGGTGGCAAGGGGTTAATTACCATAAGTAAGTAATATACAAATAATTATTATATAGTGTTTTTAAGGTAATTTACTATATTTTCAAAAACTGTGCTCAAGCAGGTGGCTTACCGGACAAATTACTGAAGTTTTAAGTTATAACTTCAAATAAGTAATTTCACAGTAAATGGATAAATGATAAATGATTATGTTATAAAATATAGCATAATAATACATGATTTAGCTTGATTAAAACAGTACCTTTTCAGCAGGCAGCAGATTCCCATGCTTCCTCTTAACTGTGAGAGAAAAACATGGGATTATGGGTAATTCTTATACCCATAAACCCATGCTTTTTCCTTCTAGCTTAAGAGAGCATTTGTCTTTTTAGACACACGCCCCTTCTATGACACTGTAGTGAGAGGACAGCCTATGGCATTTTTATTTTATTAATTTTTTTACTAGTATTGGCGGCAATTTGCAATTTTTTTACTGTCACCGTGACATTGCGGCGAACACATCGGACACTTTTGACACGTTTTTGGCGCCATTCACATTTATACAGCGATTAATGCGATAAATATGCACTAATTACTGTATAAATGTGACTGGCATTCAAGGGGTTAACACTAGGGGGTGAGGGAGGGGTTAATATGTATACCTGTATTGTGTTCTAACTGTGGGGGAAGGGGGGTGACTGGGGGAGGTGACCGATCTGTGTCCCTATGTACAAGAGACACAGATCGGTCTGCTCTGTCCCCTGACAGGACGTGGAGCTCTGTGTTTACACGCAGAGCTCCACGTCACTGCTCTTTCGTTACCGATCGCTGGTACCTGGCGGACATCGCGACCACCAGGCACGCGCATCGGCATCTCGGGGACGTGCGCGGCGCGCTCGCGCGCCCCCCAGTGGCCGGAGGAATACAGGACGTCAATAGACGTCCTGTTGAGTTTTCAGAGTCACCGTGGAGCCGTCATTTGACGATGGCCCGGTACTCTAGTGGTTAAGCTCAGTGCTTCCGACAAGAAGTCAGAGGTTCTGTGAGCTAAACCTCACAGTTTGTGGCAAACAGAGTGTGCCAGCTTGTATTTAAACTGGTGACTCTGTATGTAGCTTATGACAGGCTGCACAAGAAGCCCCGTATCTCTGGAACCATAGGTGGCAGGAGCCCCAAATTTTGTCCAGTGGTGGGGTAGGACTTCGGGACTCCGTGACCCTCGAAGCTTGGGTCGAAGCGTTTTTTTTTTTTTATTTTTTTTTATGTTAATGGCAGGTGAGGCTCTGCCTCCCTTGTCTGCACATCCCTGGTACAATGTACTACAGGAAAAGTGACATTCACAAAGAAATTTATTTTATGTAAATAACATTTTCCTGCCAGCTTGTTGTGCAAAATAGTGTGCCCCCCCACCCTCAAAAAAAATAAAATACATACCAGCCCCCTTACATAACATGGTCTGATATGCATTTTGATGGGACATTTTAGGGGGTCCCCATGCCATTTTTTTTTCCAGAAAAATAAGCTGTTGGGGAAATGTAAACACAGAATTTTTTCTCTTCCTTCTAAAATTGTATTTTTGCTATTCCACCAAAAAATGCATATCAGATCTTTATCTTTGATCAGGAGGACCAAACACAAAATAAAAATAGCACGAGGTTCCTCCAAAATCCATACTAAACCGTCATCTAAGCTTGCAGCCTGACTTGCCAGGAAAGGGTGAAACAAGCATGATCCCCTCTCCTTAGGCATTCCAGGCCTCATGACCTCAATTTCCTCAACCGGGGGAAGGTACATTTCCAGAGGGACTCCCTGATGAAGGACCTTGTCTATCTGTTGATGAGAACAATGGCCTCTTCTCCACAACCCTGGCCCGTTGATTCTTTAGCTGTGAAAGTCAGCAGGTGGGGACTTATTGGGATCTGGACACCTTAATTTTAAATAAGGGGGGCACCGGATATCACCCCTGGTGTGAATGAGTATCCTTAGGCAATCATAATAAAAGTAAACAGCTAAAAAACACACCATACACTTTGACAATTTCTTTATGGGAAAAAAAGTCCCCCGATTTAAATTATTGTCAAATACATAAATCCAGCGATGCTGATCCACATTCAATCATGATGAACAACACCTTTCAACCCTCCAGAAGAAAGAAAAATCTGACCACTGAGACAATCTATTCCGGACTCACTAAATGGCTGATTGCTGGTTGACAGGTGGATGTAAACAAAGGGGTGTGTATATTAGCTGATGCCATTGACCAGGGGAGGGCTGGCAGCCTTAGGCCTGGGGGGCAAGTCCAATCAAGTGGCCCATAAAGCGTGGAAAAGTGATGGATCGAGGAAAACTCAATTTTTCATGATCACAAGAGTCCGCACAGAGCCTCCCCTTACATCAGAGTCCACACAGAGCCTCCCCTTACATCAGAGTCCACACAGAGCCTCCCCTTACATCAGAGTCCGCACAGAGCCTCCCCTTACATCAGAGTCTGCACAGAGCCTCCCCTTACATCAGAGTCCGCACAGAGCCTCCCCTTACATCAGAGTCTGCACAGAGCCTCCCCTTACATCAGAGTCCGCACAGAGCCTCCCCTTACATCAGAGTCCGCACAGACAACATATACATCAGATCTGATGTAAGGGGTGTTCTGGGAAACTTGATTTAAGGGTGCATGCTGTAGACTATTGTGTAAAAAGGGTCTCTGCTCACAAAAGTCCACAGAGCACCCCTTTTTATACACTGGGAGGCAGGAGGGACTAGAGAGGGTGAGCTTACCAGGATGGAGGCTGTCTGATGCTTTTTTGGGTTCAAACTTCCTGTCCAGTGCCCACACATGCCCAGGGAGTGTGGGCAGGGCAGACTTAGAAGGAGTAGAAGCAGATGAGCTCTATCTCTCCTCGTGTCTGTGCAGAGAGAGAAGGGGATGTCAGCGCTGGTGTGCGCTGAGGCTGAGCTATGTGTGAGATGAGACATAGCTCAGCTCTGCAGCCATCTACCTCGGAGCTGACACAGGCACAGCTGCACAGTGGGAGGTGAGCAGCGGCCGTGACCTGTGTTAACAGAGCTCCAGCAGGCATATTCCTGCTCTGCAAAAACAACATTTGGTAGTGGCGGCCAGTGGCTGTGCATAGTGTCAACAGCCCGGGGGGAGATTTCCACCCTGCCCCCCCTGCCAGCCCTCCCCTGCCATTGACCAAATATGGCCATAATTAACTAAGAACCATGAATACATGAATAACCCCCAGATTCCTTTTATGATACAGTCAACAGCCTGCTCTTGAAAAGTAAACATGATTAATATTTTTTTGTTCACCAGCTGGTTGAATAAAATAGTGATCCAAATCAATCCCGCAAGCAGATAGCCTTCCCTGCTGGCAGAATACAATGATCAGTGTTACTGGCCATAGCCAGCAGCAATGATCTTTCAGGAAAATCCTGACTGGCCGGTTGTCCATAGTCGACTGTAGACATGTGCAGAATGGAGAAATTTGTTTAGTTTCATTTTGGATAGATTAGTTATGTTACTCATTTCCTTGATACATTTTGGATTTTTTTTTGTTTCATTTCATTTAATTTTGTTTTGTTTATTCATTCAAGTCCTTTATTGTAAAATAAAAAATAAATGTCACCCGAAGTAGATCCAACTTCAATCACGATGCCCCCTGCTACCACTGACCCAAATAAAAAAAGAAAACTCTGTACCCGACGCAGACTCCTGCTGTCTAAAAGTTCTGCTGTCTGACAGTTCTTAAATAACCAAGAGGCAGGGCCACCCAATGACATCATCGGTTGATCCTGCCACCTTTTGACACCATGAATCAAGCATGCCCTGGGCAATGATGTCACATGGGGGTGGGGTTACCCAATGACATCATTGGGCAGCCCTGCCCCCTTAGTTATTTATGAATTGTCAGACGGCAGAGCTGTCAGACGGCAGGAGCCTTCGTCGGGTGAAGGGCTTTTTTCTTTTTTTTGTTGGGTTGGCGGTAGCAGGGAGCATCATGATTGACATTGGATCTACATAAGGGGACATTTTTTAAAGAAAGGACTTGTCAAAATCTGTTATGTTTTTATTTACGTTTTACACTTTTTTGGTGAATGAATAGGGGTACCCCTTCTCATTCACGTAGGGAGTGGTAGTATCTGGGGGCCTCCTTTTTTAAGGGGGCTCCCAGATACTGATAAGTCCCCCCCACAACCCCGCAACCACTGGACGAGGGTTGTGAGGAAGCAGCCCTTTTCCCCATCAACATGGGGACAATATACCCTGCCCCAAAGCAACCCTCCATGTTGAGGGAACGTGGCCGTGTATGGTTCAGGAGCACTTGATCGTCTTCTCCCTTTCCTGGCCTGCCAGGCTGCATGCTCAGATAAGAGTCTGGTATGGATTTTAGGGGGCCCCACATCATTTTATTTAAAATTTTCATGTGGGGTTCCCCTTAAACTCCATACCAGACTTGAAGAGCCTAATAGGGATTGGTGTTTTTTTTTCTGCATTTGCAGCATTCTGTTGTTTACATTCATCTATCAGCAGGAAAGCCCTGAAGAGTCATTGGTTGTTAAGAAAGCTTCCTGGCCCGCTCCCTAACAACCAGATATTCTTCACACAGAATTTGAATCAGTTAATCATATTTTGACCGATTCAAATAAAAAAAAAAAATGGAATTCACTAGAAAACGAATATATAAGACAAAACTAAATGAATTTCAACAAAATTTGTTACTATTTAATTCAGAGATTTGGATACATTCCAATCTCCAAATAACGAAAAATTTGTCTGCATTTATATTTGGACCGAAACAAATTGCACATGTCTAGTCAACTGATAGATTGACTTGTGCACAACCAGATAGTCCATACATCGTTGCTGTACCAACCAACGTTTGATCCATGTATGGCTGGCTTATCGGGACCTGCCGTTTCCAGAATACACTGTTCCAGCATCTTTAGCCGATTGGCAGCAGCCAGTAATCGACAAAAGTCTTCCAGTTCGTCTCATTGACAGAATTTGATCAAATGATTGACTTCTGTCAAGCAGGGATGTCCTCTCTTTGATTGAAATTCAGCAAGTCCCCGCTGAATCGGCCGCATTGTAATTATTTTATGGCCAGCCTTAATCTCCAACACCATTTATTTGTCCTTTTTTTTGCTTACCTGCTGCTGTTGAGTGCTGGAAGCTGAACAAATACCTGTACTTCTTTCTTCTCATCTTCATAGCATAAAGGCAAGAGTTCTGTTGTTTAGCAGGGCTGACAACAACATTTGACATTTTAGTAAAAGCATATGTAGCGCTTGGTTACTTCTAAGTACCGGTGCTTTGCTACATTTAGAAGGGGATCAGAGAGTTAATTGGCTCTGATCCAGTTAATCTGTTCAAACTGGGTCTCTGTCTCAGCTTGGCTGTGCTGTGGGCTTATTCTGTTGTTCCTGGGGTTCTGTTCCCACCCCAGGACGATAAGTGGCAGCAGTGGAGTTGAGGTTTGGGCGCTTTTCCCCAGCAGTCTATCAGAAGGGTTTCTCCTCGCTGTGCATGCTGGGGGAGGGTATTTATGAGACAGACACCATTGGTCTGTCTTCTTCTTCTTCGAGTGCGACACCCACCTTTAGGGTGACTGCATCACGGCGCCCCGGCGAAATGGCCTTCCAGGCTGGGGGAACGTGCCATGCAGTGTTACTGGTTCCAGGACCATGTTGGTCCGGATCATTTAAAGCTGTGGTGGGGCCCCAGTAATCGACTGGGTCCCCAATCCTGAGAAGATCCCAAGCGTGTTCTCAGTGAGTGGAAGCTGTTCGGTGGGGAGTCTATCTGAGGAGAGCCAAGAGAGGCTGGCAATCCAATAGGGTCTCGACAATCCACCGAGGATCAAGGGAACTGATTACTGAAAGGCTGGACATTGGTCACCCATCAGTCGGTAACCTGCAAACTATCTGAAGGAGATCCAGGCCAAAGTCTATCAAGGAGGATTACCTCCGCTACCTCAAGTCTGTGGCCGAGACTTTTTCTCTACGTTCCGAGTGATACTTTGGCTGCCAGGTCAGTGAGAGAGGCCTGTCCAGGTACGCTATACCCACTCTGGCTGGAGTGGCGAAGAAGACTAAGGGCTAGATTCAGAAAGATAAGCGTATCTTTCTGCGGGCGTAACGTTTCTTCAGATACGCTACGCCGCCGTAAATTAGGGCGCAAGTTCCGTATTCAGAAAGAACTTGCGCCCTAAGTTGCGGCGGCGTAGCGTATGTGAGATGAAAGAAAAATCCTGGATCGCCGCACTCCTCAAAAAACGATGTCTTTATTCAAAACATGAAAAAACAACAAAAATTCAAATGGAAAAAGCGGCCAAAATTCATGCAGTCAACCAAGAAGTGGATTAGGAAAAAAGAGCTGACATGTTTCGCATCCTGTGATGCTTACTTGTAGCTAGTGAACAAATGACCAAAATGTGCTTAAATAGGGGAGGGAAAGAGGTGAATGGGGCGTTTCACCAAACACTCCCAGGTGATCATTAGTCAAAGGAACACTATTCTCCTTGATGTATCACACATGAGGTGCTCCTGTGTATGAGATTAAAAAAGATTTGTGAATGAAAAAATATCTAATTTCTCAAACTCTTGATGTTGAGACCAAACAAGAGAAAAAAAAAAAAAAAGAGGAGAGACCCCATTGTGTGAGACACATATATATGTCATAACCAGTGAAAAGGATGAATGAACAACAACAAATAAAACAAATAATAATACATTTTGTTTGACATTATAAAAAGGTAGCGTATGTGGGCCGGCGTAAGCCCGCCTAATTCAAATAGGGATGATGTGGGTGTGTTTTATTTAAATGAATAGTGACCCCGCATATTTTGGGTAATTTTCTATAAAAGTAAACTATGACAACTTTTAATGTGTTTTTTTCAAGCAGTGTTAAAAAAAGATATGGGATCTGAAAAAAAAGCTTTTAAAAATGTTTTGCATTCTAAAAATAATCATGAAATAATTTCCGAATTGATCACTTTCAAAATGGAGCAATTGCCGTCAACTCAAGTTAATGGCTGCTTTTATTGTCTGGAATCTGACTAAAGAGCACTGTAGTAAGTTTAACTTGTATTGTTCTTTGGAGGCACAATACTCATAAGGTTTAATTTGTAATATGAACATTTACAGGATCATTTGAAGAACACTGCATGTAGATGGGCATTTAATTCCCAGCCTTGCAGGTGATTAAGTTAATTTTGCTATAACAGATGCATTCAAAGTGCAGTTGAGAGCTGACACAAATTATTGTAAGTATTTTTTAATACACTATCTCAGCTTAACTGTTGTGTACTGCAGTGTAAGCAGTAAGCAGTAATAAGTTATATGACAAAATACTTATTTTCAAATCATCAAACATTGAATTGAAATTTGGGGAATTTAAAAACAAATACAAGATTAGATAAACTAAAGACACTACAGTAATTTTAAAGTGTCATTAAACCCACATCATAAAAACTATCAATACATTCTGTATTACAAGCCGTTTATACTCACTCAGTCATTATGGGATTTGTTTTCTGTATTTTGTGTAGCGCCCCCTTGCTTTCAGCATGGGCGTTACGCTAAAGTTAGTGGGAATGGGAGAGTTACTTTGCTCCCATTCGTGTTTGTCTAAATTTGGGACTTCTGTCATCCCAGAAATGTCCACTTGGTCAGTCTGTGGTCAAGGGGTGCAATACCACCCCTTGCCGGCAGTTGGCGCCAGAGGGGTTCTGGCAGAGCAAGTTTTCCCCAGCAGCCAATTGGAGGAGTTTTTCCTCGTGGGGCATGCTGGGGGAGAGTATATCTGTGACAGGGGTCATGTGTTGAAAAGTCTTTGCGGGGTCCCCATTGCAGATGCGATATCCACCTTCAGGGTACGCGCATCCATGGACCCCGCCAGCGCGGCCCACCTGGCCAAGGCTGACAGCTTCATCGAGCCTCGTCCTGAGAGGAAAGGGGATCCCAGTGTTCCGCTGGGTCCCATGACTTGTTGAGAGGATCCCTGTCTGGGATCGGGCATCCGGACCATTGACAGGTATGCTTGCTGTCATCCGGGGGGCCCATATAGGAAAAGTCAACTGGGAGGATTCGCTCTCTTTATTCACCTAAGTCCTTTATTGAAACTGGCCTGTGGCAGAGGCCGGGTCTTTGAGAGAGACTTGTTCCTCCCAGCTAGTTCAGAGTGACGCTTCGGCTGCCAGGGGTCTGTCCGGGGGCACTTTACCCACTCCGAGCAGAGTGGCGATGAGTTACTACAATTGGTACTATACAGAGCAGTATTGATCGCTCCATTCAATATCCAGGCCTGATACCGCAAGGTTCTCTTCTCTTTCCTTCATCAACCTTGACCTTCCTAATACGTGTTGATGTTGGCCGTGTTTGGCCTGGACAATAAAGCATTGAAAACCCTTTTATTGGCTGTCTGGACCTTTGCTCAGTACCACTGTTCTCACAATTGCACTCCTAGACACCGCCAGGGTAACTTAGCAGGCCGATCCCAAAATCAACCAGCGGCTCCTTCGGGGGTGAGCGCTACACGTGGGGGCTCATCCGGGATTCGGCCGTTACCATTGGCAACCAGAAAGTGAGATTATTTATTGAAGAGCGAAGAGTGTCCGGTGTTGTGTACTTTGAACTGTCTGGCAGAGAGGGGGTTAACCTTGCCTCACTAAGCTTGGGCATGCGTGCGGCCTAGCACGCACCTGCAGCGTGTCCGGACAAGTTTGTTTCAAATGTAGGCAGAGCCACCCTCCCCTGTGTGCTACGTGCAGAGAATTTTGCGCCAAATGGGGAGGAGAAACGCCCAATTTCGCGCCAAGGGGGCAGAGCCACTAATTTCTTCGAACGGGACGGATCACTGCTGGAGAGATGTCCGAAACTTCAAAGGCCTCAGTTGCCCTAAGATGCCCTGTGACTACACCAGGGCTGCTCTCTGAGTCTGCAGAGCTCGGAATGCCTGTGAGGGATATGGGCATTTGGCTGTCCACGGCGGGACAGTTTGTCTTGTTGTCCTCCGAGGGGACAGAGATGTTGGGCCTCATGTGCCCCAGATGTGAAGAGCTGGCCGTCCGCCTCCTGCCCTTTGGCTGATGCCAGCGATGCCGGGCTCCGCTGTTTGTGACCATGCCAGTGGTCGGACCCCCTCGGGACTACCATGTGAATAGGTCCTCCGGAGCCGTCACCGCGGAGGTAGAGACCGCGTGGCCGGAGCCCATTGCTCCAGCTGAAGGAGGATCCGGAGTCCAGGAACGGAGTGTTGTTCCCTTCGCCTCGTCTGCTAAGGTCCCGCACCAGTTGCCGGGATCATTTATCCCCAAGAGGTGAGCCCGTTGAATGGGATGGAGGAACTGAGCGACTTCGTGGCCCGCGCGGCCTGCTTACAGACTGAGACCACTCATGAGACCGCCTCAGCTGGCGCAGCCTGCATACGATGTGTGCCTGCCGGAGATATCTCTCCCAAACCGATTGACTGGGGGAGATACAGAGGATCATCAGATCTAAACCAGCCACTGCCCTGTCAACTTACCTTCCCGCTGGAGCAGAGGATTCTTCGGATCCTGATCGTTGGTCAGAAGGCTTCCAGACGGATGATGGCGATTTTCCTGACTACCTATTCGAGCCGCAATTTCCCGAGCAACAGGGCTATGGAGGATGTTGGGGCTCTAGGAGAAGAAGGAGGAAGAAGTGCCCGGTTCAGGGCCCATCCTGCGGGCCCAGTGGCCCATGTTTGCCTTGAGGAGCAGGTGAGCCTGTTGTGTGTTCCTTTTAAATTAGACTCACCGCTCTTCCAACCTGGGACATGCCGTCCTGTGCTGGGTACCGATGTTATGTTGCCGGGCCCTGTGTGTGTGATTAGGCAAGCTGCCTAATCTGGGTGTTCGCCCAAGGAACGGGAAAAGTTACGGACAACTATGTCTCCCACTTCATTTGATTTTTTTTCCCAGTTTCCCCCTTTCCCCCCTACTTCTCCAGAACCACATAAACTGTTGTGCAGAACTCTTGGGAGGGGTTGGGATCAGTCAGTTAGAGTGGGGACTTTGCCGACTTTCTTTGAGCAGCTTGGAACATTCCACAAAGAGAAAGAACTATGGGCCAGATTCAGGTACATTTACGTTGCTCCGCTGCGGCGTAACGTATCTGATTTACATTACACCGCCGCAAGTTTAGAGCGTAAGTGCCTGATTCACAAAGCTCTTACCTGTAAACTTGCGGCGGTGTAATGTAAATCCGCTCGACGCAAGCCCGCCTAATTCAAATGGGGCGGGCACCATTTAAATTAGGCGCGTTCCCGCGCCGAACGTACTGCGCATGCTCCGTCGGGAAAATTACCCGACGTGCATTGCGCTAAATTACGTCGCACGGACATCATTTGTTTAGACGTTAACGTAAATGGCGTCCAGCGCCATTCATGGACGACTTACGCAAACTACGTGATTTTTTCAATTTCGACGCGGGAACGACGGCCATACTTAACATTGCTTAGAACACCTAGGAGGCAGCCCTAACTTTACGGCGCGTATCGCTATGGAAACAACGTAAATTTAGATCGACGGGCATCGCGGACATTCGTGAATCGCCGTAACTAGTAATTTGCATATTCTACGTCGACCGCAATGGCCTCGCCACCTAGCGGCCGGCCTAGAATTGCATCCTAAGATCCGACGGTGTAAGTCAATTACACCTGTCGGATCTTAGGGCTATCTCTGCGTAACTGATTCTATGAATCAGCCGCATAGTTAGGACAGGCGGATCACAGAGATACGCCGTTGTATCTCTTTTGTGAATCTGACCCTATTTTTGCATTCACTTCCCTTTGCTGCTATTTTTATACTTTTGCATTTGTGACTGTTGCAGTACCAGCGCACTGACCACTACGGGCAGTGTTCTGTTCTATTAGGTACACCTTGTTAGCACAGGTATTTCTTTTAATACTTCATGGCATAGTTTCACCAAGGTGTTTGAAATGTTCCTCAGAGATTTCTCAGATATTTTGGTCCATAGTGTCATGATAGCGACACACAGTTGTTGTAGATTTGTTTCCAAATTCTAATTTTCTAACACATTCAATTACAACATGACTTGTTTTGCAATTGTATATGCTATACTATTTTTTATATATATATTTTTAGTGGAGTTACCCTTTAAGTCTGTAAAGAAGACATGTGGCCACACAATGAAGTTGAATGAGAAATACTTTAATCCTAAACTATGTAATGGGTTCTTTACTGTTAAGGTGGTAAAGATGTGGAACTCCTTTCCATAGTTGGTGTCAGCAGAGCGTGTAGATAAGTTTCTTAGCGAACACAATGTACAGGGATATTGGAACAGTAGACGCACACAAACACACTGGCTACTATGCACAGCTGCACCAGATCCTGCACTCTCCAGTTTTAGTAAATCGTCCCCCTATATGTGATAAAAATAATTCCCTATATGTGATAAAAAAAAAAATAACAAACATGTTATATTTACCTGCTCTGTGCAGTGGTTTTTCACAGAACAGCTCTAATCCTCTTCTTTCTGGTCTCCCCCCTTCCGTGTTCCTACCTTCCTCCCCTTTAAGAAGTGTCCCCAGAGAAAGCCTTTGTAAAAAGCCAATTTAAAGTAGTATTAAAGGTTCTGCTTTAAAAAAAAAGAAATAAACATGTCATAATTACCTGCTCTGTGTAATGGTTTTGCACAGAGAAGCCCGGATCCTCCTTTTCTTGAGTTACCAGGCATCACTCCTGGCTCCACTTTGACCAGTGCCCCCAATTGCAAGCTGCTTGCTTTGGGGGCCCTGTTGCATCTTTGTTCCAGAGCCGCTGCTCTATACGACCATAAGACACATAGAGCCATGTCTCGGTTCTCTGCTCTCCCTCATTGGCTCTCTCGCTGTGATTGACAACAGTGGTCTCTCACTGCTGTCTCAGCCAATGAGGAGGAAGAGTCCAGGGACAAAATAGGCTACCATTAACATTGCTGGATCAGAGGGAGCTTAGGTAAGGATTGGGGGGGGGGGCTAGGCGGGACACTGCACACAGAAGGTTTCAGAAACCTTTAGACTTTAGAACCACTCTAAGAGGTATTTACAGCCATGGTACCAGGATACGATAAGATTTCATAAGCCCATGCAGTTGTAGATGCATACAAATAAAGCAAGACAACTGAGCAAACAAACATATGGCAATTTCTTATTGTATTTTGCAGCCAGACGTTTTTTTTTTTCATGTATTAATAATGAGAAAAACAGTCTAAAATCATATTGTATTCTGAGGTCAAATCAGGCACTCTTCATACAATATAGCCTCAGGTTATCAAGTAATGTTTCAAGGCAGGATGAATTAACAGCCTAATTACACAAAGAAAGATGTGTCTTATTCATTTTCCGTAAAACAATGTGCTCATTCAGACAGCAAGGTTCTGGAATAATACCAAGTATTAGGTATCAATGTCATAATGTTTCTCTTGTAAAAAAAAAACCTTAGTTGTTACGTGATGTATTAGAAATATCATAGCATATACTACTCATTTGTTCTCTCATTACTCGCAAACCTGCAACCTACAAGGTTAGGGGTAAAAGCAAGAATGAATAGGTGTTGAATTATCACACTATATTGATATTGTATTGATGAATCTTTTAAACTATAGAACATATGCCAAGAGATAAGCAAACTCATTTGTCATGGTTTAACCTGCATTTTTCTGCCTGTGAAATATTTACTTCCTTGCTGAAGTGGTTCTGCTGGACTTGTGATTTTATTCACGTTTTCTGGCTTCTGTGTTCACCTATGTGCGTCGCCTGCTATACTGTGGGTTTATATTCCTTTACTTTCTATCAATTTCTGGCCTGCCTTTCAGTTTGCTTTAATATATAAGACATGTTCAGTGCAGCCCACATTGTCTGACCAACTTCCCAGCTTCTCTGTACTCCTGGTTTGCCTTTCTTTACTTGTATGCTGTGCCTGACTTCCCGTGTACCGACACGTACCGAGGTGCTGCCACCTCTTGCTGTACCCATGGCTGAGATCACCCCCTCTTCGAAGCTCCCTTGACATTATCAGGTCTTTCAAGATGCTTTTTGTAAAAAAGCTGGTGACTATCTGCCCCCTCATTGTCCTTATGACTGCCCCATTGATCTTCAACCTGGAATTACACCACCTCAGGTTCGAGTCTACTATCTCTCCATTCCTGAGACTCAATTCATGTTTGAGTATGTCTGGCATAATTTACAAAGAGGATTTACCCGAAAGTCCAATTCTCTCGCTGGGCCTGGCTACTTTTTTGTACAGAAAAATCATTGTATACTTTGACCCTGTATTAACTATAGGGGCCTCAATGCCATCATAAGTAAAAATTGGTATCTACTACCGATGCTTTCTGAACTTTGTGATGCTCAAATCTTCGCAAAGTAAGACCTCTGTGAAACATACAATTTGATTAGGATCTGAGAGGGTGATAAGTGGTGATAAGTGAAGACCACTTTTAACACCAGAGATGAGCATTATGAATATCTTGTAAATGTATTTTTCCTTGCGTAATGCCCCATCCTTTTTTTCAAAACTTTGTTGTAACAAAACCTCCCACACTGCCTTCGTCATATTCGTCAAATACTATATTCCTCCCAGTCTGAATATAAATATCAAATATTCCAACCGCTGACAACTACAAAACAAGACAATACTCGTTTGGTTGCTGAACAAGAAGTGATTTATTTGAGATGACACACAAATATATACAGCAGGCTGACAATACAAACTGTAACCAGAAACCTAATTAACATGAGCTAGTTTATTAATCATTTACCCAGGCAAGGTGACTCAGAGATGTGACCTTTCAGGGTAGATCTGCCGTCTTCTACCTCACTGACTATACAATACACATTATCATAAACATCCACACAGATCTCCTTCATACAATAGCAGGGTTAATTAGAACAAACAACAATGGTCGAAAGACTCTTAGAAGGCACACTAGTAGACAACAGGAGATTCAGATTTCGTTAATCAGCATTCCTTTCACATACATCTGCTATATGAGTCCCACACTGGCAGAGACCATCATGGCCTCCTTAATAATGTCCTTTTGCATTACATAACAGAATAATCTTCCTAAATGCTTGTAGCTCGCTCAAATACCAGGGCCCATAGTCAGTAGGCAAGAGGCTAGCATTGAGTCCCCTCCAAAAGCCTCTGTCACGGGTGAGTCTGTCACATTTCTCCCCCATCAAAAGTTGACTAACAAGGTCCCAGACCTCCACCTGGTCTGGACATGAGTTAGTTGGGCAGATTGAACTCGCACTTCCTGATAGTCCCAGGCAAAGGGAGCCCAGCTCTGCTGCTGAGCATAATCTAGCAGCTGTCTGTATGCAATTTCCAGCTCCCATTCCTGATTGGCTAGAAACTCCAAATATTCCAGTGCCCAGGGAACTTCTGAGACATTCAGCATCCGTTCTCTGTATTCCAAGATTACTTCCAAGCGCCACTCCAAATCGCTCCTAAAGTCAAGGTCCTGCGACAGCCTCTCTTATAACAGCGCCAGGCCGCCATTGCCAAAGCCTTCTGTTGGGGTGTCGTCCACTGTCCATGGGTACACACCAGCAGAGGGCTCTGTAGCTCTTGTCCAACCACATCTCCACCTGGACCAGCCTGGTTAACTCAGCTTTCCATTTCTTATGCAGTTTTTCCCCCAAAAACACCATTCGCACTTCGTACTGCGACCTGTACCTTTCCTGGAAGGAGGAGAGAATTTTTCCCTGGCATTGCTGCTCATGGGCTAGTGCATCCTTCCAGTGTTCGCAGCGGCTAGAATCATATCATCCCAGCAGGACCTGCTCTGATACTGGTCCTCTGTGCTGTATCTGCATCTCTCGCAACCTCCTTCTGAATTCCTCTTCCATGATGGCTGGTATCTGTACCTCTCCTCTCCTGCTACCTGGACCTTCGGTCCAGGTGGAGGTTTGGATGTCCCAGACTGCAGGAAGCATCACACTGCTTGCCACCAAAGTAACGAAAGGTCCCACATGCCACTTGAGTGCTTTCATCATATACCGATTCCTTCCAGTCTGAATATAGATTTCAGATATTCTAACTGCTGGCAACTACAAAACAAGACAATACTTGTTTGGTTGCTGAACAAGAAGCGATTTATTTGAGATGACACACAAATGTATACATCAGGTTGACAATACAAACTGTAACCATAAACCTAATTAACAAGAGCTAGTTTACTGATCATTTAACCAGATGAGGTGACGCAGAGATATGTCCTGCCGTCTTCAACCTCACTGACTATACAATACACATTATCATAAACATCAACACAGAACTCCTTCATACAATAGGAGGGTTAATTAGCACAAACAACAATGGGTGAAAGACTCTTGTGCCTCATACACATGAACGGTTTTCCAGACGGGAAAACTGCCATGTTTGCTTTTGGTCGGGAAAACCGACCGTGTGTATGCTCCATAGCAGTTTTCCCGACAGGAAAACTGCAAGCAAAAAAAATGAGAACTTGTTCTATTTTTTCCTGCCGCGATTCTCTGTATTTTTTTTGCTCAGCAGTTTTCCTATGGGAAACACTGCAGTGGAGCATACACACGGACGGTTGTCCCGACCAAAGCTGTCATGGCAATTTTCCTGCCGGGAAAACTGGCCGTGTGTATACAGGGAAAAGCAATTGAGCAGGTTCTTGGTTTTCCCCTTGGTTTTCCCAGCAGACTTTTGACCACCAGGAAAACCGATCGTGTGTTCTAGGCATTAAAAGCCACACTAGTAGACAGCAGGAGGCCCAGGGCTTTTCAGACCTCATTAATCAGAATTCCTTTCACATGCATCTGCTATATTAGTAGCGCACTGGCAGAGACCATCATGTCCTCCTTAATAATGTCCTTTTGCATTACATAGCAGAATATCTTCCTAAATGCTTGTAGCTCGCTCAAATGTCAGGGCCCATAGTCGGCAGGCAAGAGGCTAGCATTCAATCCCCTCCAAAAGCCTCTGTCCCGGGTGAGTCTGTCACATTTGTGAAATAGATTTTCTCTGATATTTTATACGTTTGTGTATCTGGACAATACACTTTTTTCCTCTCAACATCTGAACACTCATTGGTTTATGCATGGTTCTTCAGTGTCTCCAGGACTACTGTCTGTACTCAAAATTGTGGCAATGCCTCGAGCAAACGTAGGTCCCTTTCCTTGGCTACATGGTCACAGATAAAGGGCAAATTAAGGACCCAGCCAAACTTCAGAACACCTCCCACTGGCCTCAGCACTCTTTGAAAGCAATACAGTGCTTTTTAAGGTTCACCAGTTTCTATTGCTAGTTTAATCCTGTTTTTTCCACTCTGGTAACCTCAATTACTTCTCTGACCTGAAAGGGTGGTGATGCCAGAACCTGGCCTCCTTAAATCAGACATCAGGTAATGAGAATCGTAGTCGGTGTCAGAGCCAGGGTCATACGCAGAAGATCAGGCAGAAGAAACAGGAAGCAAGTCAGGACAGGGAGAGGGTATACAGGAGTAGGAACAGGCAGGTGGGTAAGGAATCAGGATCAGGATGCAGGGTCAGGGTGCCAGGCATTATCAGGATGCAGGAACACAGGTCAGTGGCACATGGACAAACACCAAGGCAAAGGGGGGTAGAACAGGCAGAGCTAAATACTCTTTTGGCACTGAGCATTAGTTGATGACTGAGTGATTACCATGAATTTCTGGCTGCTGAGAGACACACCTCTTTTTTGCCAGGGGTTCTGTTTTTTGCAAGGTTTAAGTTAGAAATTACCTTTCAGCCTGGTTCCAAAAATGGCTACGCTGATGCCATCATTTGATGCTGCTGACTCTAAATGTCATGTTGAACTTACATTTGGCAGATTTCCAGTACAAAGTATCTTCAGATTGCTCTTTACTAATAATATTAGTTTCAGGATACCCTTAATAAAATTCAAGATTTTCCAAGTTTCTATCATCAATAGGTTTTCCTGTCTTCTTCAACATCCTTCTCCAAAAGTCAATACCACCGATCAGTATGAAATCAAGCAAATCTTGAATTCTTAATACTCCATGGGGAGGCTTTTTTATATATTTTTGACTGGAAGGGATATGGTCCTGAGGAAAATTTTAGCAATCCTGCTGCAGATGTTTCTGCCCCCCTTTGGTGAAACCTTTTTATTAGAAGTTTCCTCTCAAGCCTGGCCTTAAACGAGAGTGGAGACCTCGTAAATGGGGGTGGGGGTAATGTCACGGTTTAGTCTGCTGCTCCCTGCCTGTGAAAATCGTACCTTCTTGCTGCAGTGGTTCTGCTGGACCAGGGATTCTATTCACATCTGTTGTTTGGCTTCTCTGTTTTCCTATGTGTGTCACCTGCTTTACTGTGTGTTTATATTCCTTTCCCTTCTATTAATTCCTGGCCAATCTCCCAGTTTGATTCCCTATAAGACATGCTCGGTAAAGTCTGCATTTCCTGAGCAACTGCTCAGTTTCTCTGAGCTCCTAGCTTGATTTGCATTACTTGTATTCTGTGTCTGACTTCCCGTGTACCGACCCATTGTTTTGAAAAAAAAAAAAACATTTGAACTGGAGAGAAAATAGTATTGTAACATTCATTTTGCCCCTATTTACACAAAATTAATGTACATGTAATTTCACAGGATGAATAGCTCTGCCATTTTCTAAGAATACACCTGTCATGATCTGGCATCAGGCTCGGAGGCCAGTAGCTACAGCAGTTGAAAGGTTCCCACAGAAACTAGTAGGATAATTGTACAAGCAAGACCCCCCGGAGGTTGTTCCATGCTCTACAAGAGCTCCTGATTGTGGAAAGGGGCTTCTCTTCATTTTTTTCCACAGGTTTTTGGAAAATGTGGAAAGAAATCGAAAATGCATTTTTATTTACACAAAGTTGTCCAATTAAAATATATTTCCTGACTACCTATTACACTTGTAAAGGCCCTGGTGCACCAGGACAATGGAATTACCACACAATTTTTTTTACGCATTGACGGGTGCTGATGAGGATACACTGATAGGGTGGCCCTGATCAGCATTCACTGCTTGGGCACTGATGACACTGTAGGGGCACTTTAATGGCACTGATGAGCACTGTAGTAGCCCTATAAAGGAATGATGAGCAGTGTAGTGGCACTGCTAGGCACTGTAGAGTCACTGATGAGCTCTGTAGTGGAAAGTGGTTACATCAGCACCAGGGATAGGATTTACACTGAATGTAAGGTGTCTCTTGTGCTAGTGGCTGTTATGTGTGTTGACATTTTCAGTCCTCTTCCCCCACATCTGTGATCTTCCAGGGATTGCAATGGGTTAATACAAGTGACTGGACATGTCACAGACACTTGTTAAAAGTGCAGACTATGAAATTCCTTTTCATTCCCTTCATGACATCTGTACTATTGCCTCCCACTATGAAAAGCACACTATGAAAGGAGGATGGGCCAGTGAATGAAAGGTTTGCTTCCTCCATTCATGGAGAGCCTGGTATGAATTTTAAAAAGGACCCCACTAAAAAATGTGGTGTCCCCAACAAATTTTATAGCAACTCCTCACAAACATGTTCTTTTTCATTCTTGGACTACACCAGATCACATGCCGTCAACATGGGGAAACTGTTGGGGACCCTGGAGCAGAAATTTGTCATAATTTTGATGATAATAGGGGGCCTCTTCCCCACAACGCTGGTCTGGGGATTGTGGGAGTCTGCAGGCAGGAGGCTTGATGGATTCACAAAAAATAAATAAACTGTAGATAAACACACCACACACTTTGACAAGTCATTTAAAAAAAGAAAAACAAATATACCACAGTATGTAAATCTATCACCAATCATGTCATTAAAAAATGCTGACCTACTCCTACCATGAATTTTTACCTGCTAATATTACTTTATACTTTGAGGCTTGGTTCACACTAGAGATCTCAAAAGCTCACAGCAGTCTCAATTCACCATTTCAGGTCTGATTTCAGCCTTAAATTTGGGCTGAAGTCCAAAAGATGCACAGGGCTCCTGTGCAATTCACACCGGAGCGGCTCCGGAGATGTGTGAACCTGCTCCACAGAGAGCCGGTCACAAACTCCTGCTATGCGTATTTGATATGGAAAAAACCTGCATCCAATTCGCAATAGTGTGTACCCAGCCTGAAGGACTGACTCAGACATTCATCAGCTGTGAATAATGTCTGATCTTCCTCTTTAGCTGACATCACATGATCAAAGACCCAGGACAATTCCTGAATGTGGTAAAATTTCACTTTGCAAAGAATACCCAATCATGTGCAAGAGAAATAAAAAAAATGTTTGCTTGCACTTGATTGGATGGTGGATGTCAGCAGAGCGTCACCTTTTCGCTAAGCTCTGGGGAAAATTCCCATGCAAACTGCAACTTCTCTTGCAAAGTGAGCATTCAGTTTGCCTTTAGTAAATCAACCCTAGTAGTTTCAAATAGAAACTTAATCACAGGGAGACCAGATGTAGGTAATGTAAGGCCCTGTACACACGACCGAACATGTCCGCTGAAACTGGTCCGGAGGACTAGTTTCCGCGGACATGTTCGGTCGTGTGTACGGCCGACCGGACAATTGTCCGGCGGATCAGACAGGTTTCCAGCGGACAAATGTTTCTTAGCATGCTAAGAAACATGTCCGCTGGAAGCCTGTCTGTCGGACATGTTCGGTCGTCTGTACAGACTCACCGGACATGTCCGCTCGGCCGAAAGCCCTCACATGCGTCAAAGTGATTCGACGCATGCGTGGAAGCATTGACCTTCCAGGGCCGCGCACGTCGCCGCGGCCACGTCACCGCGTATCCTGTCCGCGCGGATTTCTGTTTGATGGTGTGTACAACCATCAGACAGAAATCTCCGAGCGGACATGTCCGATGAAAAAGGTCCGCGGACCGTTTTCATCGGACAGATCCCCTCGTGTGTACAAGACCTAAAGGTAATGTAAAATATTCCTGTGCTCCTTTAGCCATTTATGAATTTATCAGAATTGGATGAGTTGGAAAGGAGACATGGACGTGAAAACACCATGTAGTTGGCTTAGACAGGCTGAAAGTACAAATTAGGCTCTGGTCATAAATCAAAGCCAGGATCAGTTTACATTAGTCTAAAGTTTCAAACATGAGAAACTGCAGCACCAGCAATATAAAACTAGTTTTCTGTTAGAATTACATGTTTAAGATGGGTCTTTTCAGGCAATAAAATAAAACAAAAAGTCTGATCTCAATTTTTTTAGACAAGTATATAGGCCACATATAACACATAACATTTAACCCTCTACTTACTATTACACACTTATATACACACATCTTTCTCTATGTTAAAAGATATACAATATATGTAGTTAAGTTGAGCAACCAGGTCAAGCTGATCACCACACTAGCTGCAAACAATAGAAGATTTAAATACACCCTCTGTACTGCACTTGCTATATACATTATATAATATGTTATACATGAAGACCAATGGTATAATCTAAAGCAGCTGGAGGAGCGCAACAAATGAGACCTTGTCTCTGGCCTGCAACACATAAAATAAAAAAGTCTGTTTTAAAATCCTAGCAGTAAATATATGCTGGAGGTGTTAGGGGAAAGTGAACATGTGTAACACAATGCAAATGCTGGCTACATCCAAGAGAGTCTGCTTGTTCACATAGGATTCTACCTTTAACCGATATGTACATCCACTGCTGTACAAATTAATCGATCTACCTATGACTGCCTCCTATGCATTAACGGGGAGTGCCTGGGTTATCTTTATTTATCTCTGCCATTGGCAGTGAATTAATAAGTACAAATAACAAAAAAATCCAAACCTGTCAGATTGCTATTGCTGCCAACGTTAATTTCCCCAAATGATTGTTCACATGTCACATATGGAACTGTAGAAAGAGCAGCCATATCAAGCAACGTAAACATTAGAGAAAAAGTTACAAAGACAACACATCACAATTAAAAACCAGAACAACAACACTATAAAAACTATAAAATAAACAAGCAAACAATAAAAAACCATATACACACCATAACCTAGACTATTACAAACATATAAAAAAGGTGTATCCCCCTAGAGCAGTGGTCTCCAAACTGAGGCCCAGGGTCCAGATGCGGCCCTTTGATTGCCCTTATCTGGCCCTTCGGCTCTATTCCTCCCACTGACACCAACTATGGGGCACCATTCTTCCTACTTTCCTCAATGATAGGATACTATTCTTCCTATTGACCCCAATGATAGAATACCACTCTTCCTACTGACCCCCGTGATGTGATACTATTCTTCCTACTGACCCCAATGATAGAATACCATTCTTCCTACTGACCCCAGTGATGGGATACTATTCTTCCTACTGACCCCAATGATAGGATACTTATTCTTCCTACTGACACCAATCATGGGGTATTATTCCTCCTACTAACACCAACATCCGGCCCCCTTAAAGTCTGAAGGACCGTAAACTGGCCCTTTGTTTAAAATGTTTGGAGACCCCTGCCCTAGAGCCTTATCATAACAATCATATATATCATATTTCTTCCCCAAAAAAAGGAGACAAGAGACATTCTTAAGGTAGAGGCACAAACCATCTAAATGCAAATACTCCTACCATTCTTTCTCCCATATAGTTTTAGGGTTTCCAGCAGTGGCGGTGCGTCCATAGTGGGAGCGAGAGCACCGCCCCCTCTCTCCCCTGAACCGTCACTCAAGTCAACAATACATAGATTCATGCATCTGAATAACAGCAGTTGGTTGGTTTTGGAAGTGTCTATCAGAGCCAGCAGTTCCCAAATAGGCAAATCTAGGCTAACTGATCAGCTTCTAAATAGTTAACGAGGGGACGCACAGGGTGTGCGTTCCCTGGTTAACACTGACACGCATCTCAGCCAATCAAGTTCACCGGGTCTGGTTACCAGTAACCTGATTGGCTGAAGAGAGGGCGGGAGAAGACATCGAGGGAGCGTGGAGGGAGGATGGCTGACCCGAGAAAGGTAAGTGCAGGGCGAGGGGGGCAATCTGGCGGCATTTCACCGGGCAAACTGGTGGTTTTTGAGGGGGCAAACTGGCGGCAATTGATAGGCACAGTGGCGACAATTGATGGCACAGTGGCGACAATTAATGGCATGGCACAGTGGCGACAATTGATGGGCACAGTGGTGACAATTGATGGCACAGTTGCTGCGTTTGATGGCATGTCACAGTGGCGACAATTGATGGGCACAGTGGCGACAATTGATGGCACAGTGGCTACTTTTGATAGCATGGCACAGTGGCCACAATTAATGGGCACAGTGGTGACAATTGATGGCACAGTGGTGACAATTGATGGCACAGTGGCTGCGTTTGATGGCATGGCACAGTGGCTGCGTTTTATGGCATGGCACAGTGGCGACAATTGATGGCACAGTGGCGACAATTGGTGGTGGCATGGCACAGTGGTGACAATTGATGGCACGGCAAAGTGGCGACAATTGATGGCATGGCACAGTGGCAACAATTGATGGACACAGTGGCGACAATTGATGGGCACAGTGACTGCGTTTGATGGGAACATTGGCTGCGTTTGATAGGCACAGTGGCTGAGTTTGATGGGCACAGTGGCGGCAATTGATAGGCACAGTAGCTGCGTTTGATGGGCACAGTGAGGCTGCAATTGATTTTTTGTTTTTCAGGCTTTTCTGCCTAATTCCTACCCACTCATCCACCCCCCCCACACCCATCTTCCCCACCACCCTTTACTTCTGTGTTTGTGATGTAAACCAATAAAAAGCACACCAAAAAATATATATAAAAAACATATGTGATGATTTAGGAAAGACTATGGAAAGATATGGAAAAACGAGGGAAAGTTATTCTTAACTACCAGTGGCGGCTGGTGAAGATTTAGGATGGGGGGGCGCAAGACCCCACCCCTCCATGTTTGGCCCATCCCACTTATCATAAGCCACACCCCTTATATGATCCACCCACTCCGTCCCCTGTATTCCACTTGCTTCCACTCATAGTGTCAGGAGTATACAGCTCAGCATCACAGCACAGAGTATATAGCCCCAACATCACAGGACAGAGTATACAGCCCCAGCATCACAAATCATGGTATATAGCGCAGCCTTACAGATTGGCGCAAACAAACTAAAAAAGTGTCAGTGCTTATTCCCCCCCCCTTTGTTTTATTTATTTTTTATTCCCTTTTTCCCCCTCTTTTTTCTCTGGTTTTTTTTTTTTTATTCCCTCATTTTTTTTTCCCATTTTTTTTTTACTTTTTTTTTCTCTCTCCCCCTCCTTCACTTATATACACCTCGTCTCACCTGGTTGTTTATTTCGATTCCAATTTTAATATAATATCACGTAATAACAACAAAATTAATCCAATTAATATACTATCATTTTTGTGCTTTGGGATTTGCCATGACTGGCTGTTTTATTTTGTTTTATATGGTTTAAAATGATCAACATATATGGTGTCTAAGTAAAGTGCATACATACATACATACATGTGCACACACCAGAATAACCCTAATAATATTCAATAATACCTCTCAATAATTTTTGCTGCAGGTGTCAAACAACTCCCCCTCCTATTCCCTCTCTACCCACCACTTTTTCGGGCGTCGTCCAGCATCCGGTGATCTCCTGTAGAGTCACACTTGATCACTTGGCAGTCACATAGGGATACCTGGTGGGGGAGCGCCTTCAGGTCAGCATATCATCCAGGGGACCAACGAGTCCTCCTCTGATGCGACGAGGAAGCTTGATTTGGACTGTTCCATACTCATCAACTTGGTAAAAAATCCTTTCCGTCGATTTTATACCTCAATTTATTTGATAAAAGATATAATATTAATGATTTTTTGTAAATTTCTTTTCAGTAACAACCAAAACCTCTGAAGAAGACCCTTAGGGTCGAAACGCGTTAGGGCTTATTTGTATATGCTCATGTTCACAGTATCAAGCCTTACAAATATTTGTTGTGTACTGTCAATGTATGGAATTTTAATGCTTTCGTAATACCGCAACTCATATCTTAATTTTACTTCCCTTTCCCTTCTTTGTACATGTTATCCCAAATGAAACCTTTTATACACATTGCATCCGAATGTTTTACTTGAGCTGCCTAAAAACCCCATTGGGGAAAATTTCTCTGATGATGGTGGCACTGCCTACTGACCTCTCCTCCATGACAGCTAGTGGGCATTCTAACAAATCACAGGACAGTAGGAGTGAGTGCAGGCGCACAGCTTGTGCCCTAAACACGCACTTAACACGGGCAAATCAGCTTCCCAGCTGGCAATCAGCTGATTGCAGGCTGGGAAGCTTCCATAGACCGCCGCATGTCTGGCGCCTGATCACTCTTAAAGTGACATTTTTTTTTTTTTACAGCTTGGGGGGGGGGGGGCGGCGCCCGAGCGCCACCTATGGATGGGCCGCCACTGTTAACTACCTTCCTGATTCTACCCTTTCCGTCCCACTCCATGTCCCTATACCCACCCCCTTTTTCCTCCCTCCTAATTACCAATTTGGGCCCATTATGGGCATTCTATTTTCATGAGCATAATCACTGTTCCAAATTACTGTGAATACAAAAAAAGTTATGTTCTCTCACCCATTAACCCCACACCATAAAAAAAGGTATAGTAGTAGAAGTGTAGCTTGAGATTGACAGGATAAAAAAAACGGATTTCCTGAGTCACCCAGCTAGTACACAAAAATAAAAAAGATATACTGAAATGGTGACAACAATATATGATTATGTCACCCAGTGTATACCCGTAGCCTGCTTTATTGCATAAAACTACTAAATGTTTAATATTAATATTCTGCTATAGTAAACAGTACATTTCTTCCCTCTCCTTAAGATAATTAACCTTCATCGAGCTCCAAGCGGCTTTTAGGCCCCAAGCATACCAGGCTTTTTGCCCTGGTGTAAGAGGCTCCCGCATTTAGGTGTAACAGAGGGCACATGTCAGGAATGCGCTGCCCGCATTAGGAGACGCATTAGGAGACATCACGCATGGATGTGCATGTTAGACATGCTTTGGCCTATAAAGATGCCTCAGGGGTGCTAGGTCTTTGCTGCTTGATCTGCAGCTGTCCCCTGAATCCTGATTCTGTGCTTGTATCATGTTCCAGTATTGACCCAGCTTCCTGATCACACTACTATCTCCAGTCCTGCCCTTTGGCTTGTTTGACCCCGCTTCCTCCTGCCTGTCGGCCTGATTACCTGTTGCCCAACCAAGCCTGGACTCTGACTACTCTCTGCCTGTTGTTTATGCTGATTGCTCTTCTGTGTATGACCTGGCTTGTCTGACCCTGCTCCAGTCTGCTGTCCTGCATCAGTTGCCCTGCATCCGCAGCTTACCTGCATCTGCTGACCTGCATCCGCAGCCCTGCATCCACAGCATACCCGCACCTGCTGTCCTGCATCCGCTGCCCTGCATCTGCAGCACTCCTGCACCAGCTGTTCCGGCTTCTCATCTGGCACCACCACTTCCAGGTAAGAGAACCCTGCCGCGCCCCCCCGACATGCTTACACATCGGCTGGCCTGGGATCCCCATGGTGGGTGCTGGCGGGTAGAGGGGAAGGTAAAGAGCAGACACACATCCACTTCCCCCCCTTCTTCTTGTGACCTGGAAAGCGACATCTCTGAAGTCACTTCTGGGTCAATTCTCTCAGTGTCCACGGCTCGCTTTGCCAAGAAAGTTTTTTTTGCAATGCGGTCTGCATTGCAAAACATTCAGTGGAGTACAGGGGAGACATGCAGGGGTCTTTTAGACCCCGCATACCTCAATAAAGATAACCTGTCACCTAAAAATCATTACATAAGGGACTGTTTGTCCCCTATGTGATGAAAAAAAAAGAGTAAAAGTTACATCCAAGCACATAAAATCCTCCCCTCGGGGAGCCTACATGTGAAAACGTTGATTGTGATACACATGTTACATATCGCCATGTACACTGGAGTGAGACCAATAATTCTAACACCAGACTTCCTCCATAACACTAAACTGATACTTATGGGGGGCTTTTGAAGCGTCACAAAAATATAGGGTACTGAAGTTTGTCGCCTTTTCACAGGCGCACATAAATTTAAAGTTTGGCATTTTGGGTATCTATTTACTCAGTGCAACCTCATCTTTTATATTTTACCAAAAATGTGGGTAATTTATTGAGTTTGTTTGCCCTACAATTCATGTTGGTGTTTTGTGCATTCTTCAGGCCTAAAATTATTTTTTAAACATGTGTGCAAAAAAACGAAAACAAATAAACAAAAATGGCTATGGCAGCAAAAGGGTTAAAGTGGTTGTAAATCTCCTAAAAAACTAAATGATGAAAGCATACCCCTCTATAGTGTGTACTTGCCTCAATCCAAAGCACTGGTTCCTATCTGTTCTCTCCTCCCTGTGTCTAAGCCTTTACCACAGAATCTCAGGAGACAGCTCCACCCCCACCCCCTCCAGTTCACAGGAGGTGATTGATAACCTCAGCTGTGCATTTTCAGATTACACTTAGCTCTGTGCTCTATGCCTGCCGTATGGGACATCAAATCCCCACCCTCTGCCCTCTTGTCCTGGAAGCTCAGAAATGCTGTGTGAGGCTGGGTTCACACCTATGAGAATTGAATGCGTGTTTCCCCGCATCCAATTCGCATGATAGGAGATTGTGACCGGCTCTCTGTGGAGCCAGTTCACATATCTCCATTGCACCTGCGGAGTGCATCTATGGCTCTGTTACAGGGCCAAATTCAGGCATCAATTTGGCCATGATTCGTCCCTAAAATGGAGAACAGGTATTGCACCCCAAAGCTCAAACACACATGCGTACACACATGCATGTTTGCATATGCATATAGGGCAGTAGGCCAATGGACAGTGTCGGTAGAGCAGTGAATGATGTCAGTAAGGCAGAGGTTGGTGTCAGTGGAGCAGTGGCGGTTTCAGAAGGGCAGAGATTGGTGTCAGTAGTTTATTTTTTATATATGTTTTACAGTATATTACTTATTTTACAATATTTATTTTACAATATTAATTTTTTTATAGTTTTTTACTATTTTTTTTTAGGTGTCCCATTGGTGGGCTTTGGTAAAATATCAGGGGTCTACCCAGACCCCTGATGTCTAATTTTTCAGATAGAGAAAAGGACGGGCAGAGATTTCCCAGTGTCTTTCTCTGCAGCCAAGCAGAGGGGTAGGTTTTCTTAGTGCATGGTCATTAGGGTGTGCCTAGGCACACCTGGTACACCCTGTGCACACACTTATGGATGCACTAGACCTCTGCTGCGAGCCGCATCCACCGGAGATGCACCGGAGATGTGAACCCAGCCTAAAATGTATGCTTTAGGAGGCTATAGAGAAGAGAGGGCTGCAAATAAATAGGTACAACTTATGTAGGAGGATTTGTTTTATCGCTGGGTATCATGTGAGGCTAATCACTTCAGTGGGTATACATAAAAGTTTACAACCACTTTAACAAGCTGAAGTTAAAATCTAATTAGCTGCTACACACAGCTGCTTCAGGATTTCTGTCTGCTCCAGTTTAGTAACACATTTTTTTAGGAAGCCAAGGGCTAAATCAGCCCACCATGCCCCACCTATAATAAAATATCCATTCTGGATTGAGTGACCTTTTAAATAGTGTTTTTAAATGTACAGTATATAAACTGCATTTATATTTAAGAATATTTAGTGACAGTTTTTATTTTTGTAATAATGATTAAAACATTCACAGACTAAAAATAAAATAATAAACATAACTGCAGTTAACGCTTGATGATTTAATCATGGTAAAATAACAGCAGCTTTCATTTTAAATTCTAACAGAAATTCTGATGCAGTCAGAACATCTGGCAAGCCTGATAACTTTATTCCTGCAATTCAAGTAACCGAAATCCATGCCCTTCCCAAATGAGGTAAAGAGAAAAAAAAAAAGACATGTCTAAATAAAAGCACTGGAGTCCCAAAGTCTGAGGCTTTGACAGGCCCAGGGCAGGGTGAGGTAAAGCAGCTCTTAGTAAAACATACCAGCTGATAAAGGAGGAACTGCCAACAGCCTGGAAAGAAATTCTGAACAAACATGTTACATAAATATCATCACCATTATAACTGGTGTAACTGGCTGCAGTTTGAAAATTCATTTAAGGATCACTTTTTTTTTTAACTCTGTAGTATTTGTTGCCAGGGGAAGTGAGAAACAGATGCATTCCCCTTAATCAGGTAGTGTGTTACAACTGTATTAAACGTGTTTTAAACATCCAGATGTAGAATCAGTAATGCAAAATTTGGCACATTTCAGCAAACACTTAAAAAAAAGTGTAAAAGAGAGTTAGATTTCACAATGTACAGATATTCTGCATACAAGGGAACTGGAAAATGTATTCCAACAGCTTTAATATACTTTATGAAGATTAGAAAAAAAAAACAATATTAATTACAGTGAATAGTCACACATAAGTATAGACTAGAGTAAGATATACACAGGTATTTGAGATCAGGTAAGGTCAGTTTGAGATTAGTGTGTGCTTTGTTTTTGTCTTTACACAAGTCAAGCTGGTATGCATGATAAAGGCATGACAAATGCATAGCAGACACATGGAAAATGTGCAAACGTATCTCAAACACCTGTGTATGCCAGCCCATGAAATATTCACTCTTTTATTTTTTGGGTTATTTTGCATGTTTGATAAGAAAATTCCAAAGAGACATTTTTTATTTGTTTTCTACAAAGTTCCTACTGGTCTGTCTGGATGACATGGCTATCAAAAATGAGTCTAATTGAAGGGATTGTAGCCGTATTAATGCAATTGTAACAGAGAAAATTGAGTACTGTCCGTGGACCTTTTTTTTTTTGCACTAACATATCATTTTTCAGGACAAGCTTTCAGGGGAAGGCCCCTTCTTCAAGGTCCAAGCAGTACTGATTCACAAAAGTTGTAGCAGAATGTTGTGTAAAAAAAACAAATACAAACACAATCTCTGACTGCCGGTTCACACTACAGTGACATGAAAGTCGGCACGACTTTGTGAGGCAACTTCAGCCAACTTCAAGACAACTTCAAGGCAACTTCAAGTAGCCTCCAGGACAGGCAACTTTGCCAGTGGCCAATCAAACAATAATCAGCTCTGTGGGAGGAAGGGGTTTGCCTGGGAAAACTATTTTCTCTTCTTGTAAAGTTGCTTCAGTTAAGACACTGATCTGACTTTGGAGGCGACTTCCATTGAAATCAATGTGTACAAGTCGCCTAGAAGTCACCTTGAAGTAGTACAGGAACCTTTTCTGAAGTCGGAGCGACTTCAGCAGTGTGCATTAAGACGGCTCTCATTCACTTTAATGTAATTTCTCATGTCGCGCTACTTGGGGCGACACCAGTCGGATCCCAAGTCGCGGTAGTGTGAATGGGCACTTTGGAAAAGAAAAAAAAGAAAGAAAAACAAACACTTACAAAACAATGTATATGACAATGGTAATAAAGCTAGCAGTAGAGTAAAGGCCCATAGACACGATCTTCCGACAACAATTGTCCGATGGATGTATTTTGTCGGATAATCCGACCGTCTGTATGCTCCATCGGACAATTGTTGTCGGAAGTTCTGACAGCAAATGTTGGCTGTGCATGCTCTCAAATTGTCCGACAGCAAATGTGTTCCGTCGGATTATCCGATCATGTGTACACAAATCTGTCGGACAAAAATCCAAAGTACAAACAGCATGCCCCGAACCAATGCTAACCATCAGACAACAATAGCAGACGTTGGCCAAAGGGTGGCGGTAAAGAAATGAAAAACCTTGTAGTTTGGTGTATGTTGGCTGAAAATGTTCTGATGTCTGTATGCTTCATGAATTTGGTGCAATACATTAATAGGAAGGATTAACGCCAGAAAAGTGGTGCAGCAGCTTTATTGAATACCCTCCAATGTGTCCTGCTTGGCTTAAAGAGACACCTTCTCATTGACACTCACCTTTTTAGTGATTTTCCATTTCTTCTTTATCTGTCACAGGGAGGGCCAAAATATTGATTGCTGGCTAGTATGTGCACCTAGAGGGAGAAGTTCCTTCAGCCCTCCACCATGTGACAGTGCTGTAGCCTAGCAATTGGCTAAATCATGTGAGGTCACATACTCCCCCATACTGGGTGTTTTGCTCTGACTGTAATGGAAGAAGACATATGAGTACCATTAAAAACATTTTTTACTGTTGGTATGAAAATATTTTTATTTTAGGACAAATATGTTTGTTCATATTAAATCGAATTGCACATAAAAAACACAAAATACGTAAAATCTCTGATTTCAGTGCTAGATAACCTCACTATGCTTTATACTAGAAACGTAATGTGCCGTATAAAAGGATAACATATTTTGGTCATTCTAACTTAAAGCATAACCACTTTTGTCGAGAAAAAAGCTTTCCCCTCTGTGTGATCTATGTACATTGCAAGGATTATAACAAACTTTGTTTCAGATTTCTACCTTTTGTTATTCTGAAGAAATCCATGTGTGTTTGTCTGTGCCTCTGTTCTGAGTGGGTCTAATGGGAGTAGTTTCATAATTAACTGTCAGGTGTGCAGACGCAGAGCACTAATGAGGAAATCTGCTGGGTCTGCATCCCTTTAGATGTGTTCCCTATTGAAAGTATCTCTCCAAAAATGACATGTTTGTTGCAGGAGATGCCTGAAATCGGACTTGTATCTTAGGCAGACTCCTGGGAAAATTGGTGAGCCAATCACACAAGCAGGAAATAATGTTTCTGGGGTGTAAGTACAGAACAACTCCATGTAGACATATTGCAATGCATTCTCAGAAAATTACAATGGCTGCAGATTGAAAAAGAAAGATAATTTTTAATAACATTCAATTACAATATGATTAGTGTTGCAATTATATGTGCTATATTATTTTTTCTTTATTTGCTATCCCCCCCCCCCCCCCCCACAAAAGTGGAGTTACCCTTTCTGTTTTACCATGCTCATTATTACAAAATCACATAGGTTTAAATATTTTTCAAATCCTATGCCCTCTCTTAAGTGTTGGTTTTTCATGGGCCAGAAAGAGAATGGATCAGGGCCAGGATACAATAGCTGTCATTTTAGCACTCTGACCTGTGCAGATGTGAAAGACTAGAGTTGGGGGGTATCTTAGTTTTCAGAGCCATTGGACCTTGTCTCAGCAACCAATATATGTAAGTATTCTGCCTACCCTTAACCATCAATAGAATGGGGTAACTTTCATTACCTGGGGGGCATTTCCATTATTGCCAATGTAACTTTCATTACCAATTTAGCAGGTTGATTTACACCAACTGCCTATGTTAAGGGGCTTGTGCTATGAGATTCTGGTCTTTTCAATTGTTCAGTGTACATGGGGCTTATATTGGGGGGGGGAGGGGACATCCAGTAACAACTAAAGGTGGAAACTGTAGGTTTGCATTGCAAAACACAGATTAGCAGTAAGTAGGACATGTATATATGTATGCAAAATTGACCACTGGCCACCAGCCACAAGGGACTTGTTATTAGGAATTCTAAAATGCCAGGTGCCACAGGGATTTAGTTGAAAAAATGTGGTCTCATAGAATTATTTCCTGATTTGTGGTTACATTGCTGCTTACCATTAAACAATCACTTTAGGTATCAATACAGAAACAGGTTGACCTTTACTAATGATGAAAACAAAAGTCACATTTACATTACATTTACTAAATTATTATGTACTTTTGAGTTTAGAGAAGCCTTTCTAGAAAACATGCAACAAAGATCTATGCAATAAAGCATCTCCAACTATGATATCTAGCACTATCTATTCCAATGTGTATCACTCTGGAACATTGCTTCAGAGCATTATCTGTGGTTGTTCTGGGTTTAGATTTCAGGAATGTAAAGCCTAACACTACCTATGATAAAATGTGTTCACTCAGCTGCTGATGGCCTAAATCCAAATGAAAATTGACAGACTTCTACAAAACACGTTATCTGACTTCTACCAAAGCAAAATGGCACATTCTTACCTTAACCTCCCTGGCGGTATGATTCTTTCAGAAAAAAGGTGCTAAAAGCGGTACCATTATTTGCAAGGAAATTTGGCGTTTTATACTGTAGGCCTGCAATTCTTAGGAATAACTCACTTAAATCTGACCAAACAAGAGTATTGTAGGGATCACGGGTATGATTTTTTTTTTAAAACAAAATTATAAATTATAATATAATAAATAATTATAAATATTTATAACAAATAATAATATAATTATAATAAAAATTATTCAATAATGTAATCAACTCAAAATCACTGAAATTTGCTCAGTTGCAGAATTGTCGCTGTCATTACTTTTATTTTTTTATGACGAATTTCCCCACAAATCGCTATCTCACAATTCTGCAAGTGATTATAATTTATTATCGCTGTTTTCTAGCTGCTCTAAAACCATTTTTGACATAAAAAGACACTTTTGGTTGCTATGGACAATCTACAGTTTGCAGGCAGAAAGAACAGTTTTTATTATACAAAAGTGCATGTAGGACACTGGGCAGACCACTAGGGACAAGGGGGGTGTGTAATTTTTACATACAGTACTGTAATCTATAAGATTACAGTATACTGTATGTAATGTGTTTGTTTACGTTTTTGAATTTGGCGCCATTCTCCGCTCCCGTGAGTCGTAACGTCGCAGGGAACGGAGATCGGCGGCACAGGAGGACACTGTGTGAATTGAGCGAGGTCCCGCTCGCTCACACAGCGCGGTGGAATCGCTGGAACCAGGGACAAGGTAAGAAAACACTGCCGGTGGATCCAGCGAGGCGAGCCCGAGTCTGACTCGGGGTTACCGATCCTAGCACAAAAATCTAACCCAGAGTCAGACCGGGAATACCGCCAAGAGGGTTAAGAAAACATTGTACTATCTGCTCATATATTGCCAGGGAATCAAAAAAAGCAGAAATCGAGTTGCTAATTTAGAAGTGGTATCTATCTTCTATAGTAAAACTAATGAAAGAAAACATATTTCTAAAATATACACCTTCCAATAGAGTCAGATTTACCTAATATGCTCAGCTACTATTTCTTCACTGTGGTGTAAGCGCGATTGAAACATTAAAGTATATGGAAACCGTAACAATGAACTTCCCCTATTTAGTTATTCTTGGTCTGTTAAATATTCAATTGAAAGTGTTTTGACATTTCTGTTTGTTAAGTGCAAAAATACCTGTTAATCATGTCTGAGATCTTGTCAAATGATACATTTGTGTGCACTCTACCTGTGCTACACTCTTCTTTTACATTGTTCTACTTTTTCTGAGGACTGCAGAACACCTACACAGGTTATGGGGATAAGGTGAGGGGTATGTATTCCATAGTCCTGTCCATGGGAGCTATATACGTTTTTATCATCATCTTCATAATAACTATTGTCAACAGAATCGTTATCATAATCAGTTCCTTCTAGAGGTTCAGGAAACAGCATATTTACTACAAATTAATTAATAAAGATAAAGACAGTGTTCTCGCACATCTTAACGGCTTGCTGACCAACCGCCATCATTATACAGTGGCAGGTCGGCACGATCCTGCGAGCTGTCGTAGCTGTACGTTGGCTCCTTTAAGTGGGATAGCAGGCGCAAGCGCGCCCGCTGAATCGCGGGGGTGTCGATGCTCATGACCGCCGACCATGAGCAATTGCGGGGCACAAGAGGCAGAACAGGGTGTGTGTGTAAACGCACATATCCCTGTTCTGAGAGGAATGACAGATCGTGAGTTCCTAATAGCTAGGAACCACGATCTGTCATTTCTTCTAGGTCACTCCCCTCCCCCTACAGTTAGAAACACACCTAGGGAACACAATTAACCCCTTGATCGCCCCCTAGTGTTAACCCCCTCCCTTTCAGTGACATTTATACATTAAACAGTGCATTTTTATAGCACTGAATGTTGTATAAATGCTAATGGTCCCAAAAATTTGTCAAAAGTGTCCACAGTCCCAATAAAAATCGAAAATCGACACCATTACTAGTAAAAATAATAATTAAAATGCTATGCCATAAAACTATGCCCTATTTTGTAGACTCTAAAACTTTTGTGCAAACCAATCAATATATGCGTATTGCGATTTGTATTAACAAAAATATGTAGAAGAATACATATTGGCCTAAACTTAGAAGAAACTTGCTTTTATTTTTTTAAATGGGGACATTTATTATAGCAAAAAGTACAAAATATTGTATATTTTTCAAAATTGTTGCTCTTTATTGTTTATAGCGTAAAAAATAAAAACCGCAGAGATGATCAAATACCACCAAAACAAAGCTATATTTGTGGGAAGAAAATTATTTGGGTGCAACTTCACACGGCCGCGCAATTGACAGTTAAAGCGACGCAGTGCCAAATCGCAAAACAATGGCCTGGTCATTCAGCAGGGGCTGAAGTGGTTAACATTTTAATATTTATCAATGTGAAGCTTTCCTTACAGTAAATGTGCCACCCTTTTTATGAAGCTTCTTATTAGACTGGAAGATCTTCACATATATCTAATTTCCAACTTCCATGAGTTTAAATTGTACAGGGTGATTTTAATTTCCAAATAGCAGGATCAAAGGGTTTGCTTTACAGGTATTTTTTTCATTTGTGCTACAGCACAAATACGAATTACATTGCCATCCCATTAAAGTTGAAATGAGTACAGGTCAATTCTATATGTTACATGTGTCTCTAGGGCCCATGAAATTTGCATATTCAATAATGAAAAGCCACTTGATTTTTTTGGGGTCCTTAGAGTTCTAAGACCAGCAATTATCCCTTGTAGATGGTTAGAAGAACAATTGCCAGTTATGTACATCTATTTTTTATGTTATATCTTTATGATCTTGGCACCTGAATAACATGGACAGTTATTGTGCACCCCATCAGTAGTTGCAGAACTGATCCCACTATACTCGTCAGGGTCCACATGCTGCAAACCTGGCAATATCTGCAAAACGTAGAGTTATTATTAGTATAATGTGATCTCACACTCCTAATCCCTTTGTCCACTCAGCTTTTTAAATTTACTTTGGCTACATAAACTTCTATTTAAAGAGGAGCTCCAATCGGCTATCGGGTGCTGCCGCCGCCATCTCCACTAAGAGAAACTGTCAGTAAAACCTTGCAGCTTCACAGCCAGTTCCCTACTGTGCATGTACAAAGCATGCTGCTCTCTCTGATGGGGCCAACTGCAGATAAAGGAGGAGGGGGCCTGAACTTCCAGATGGGTTTGCTGTGGCAAACTGAGCTGAAAGTGGGAGTGGGCACCTGTCAAAACCAGGTACCCGCTCTCCTCACAAAAGGTGCCAAATATGGCAGCGGAGGGGTGGAGGAGGCAGAAAAGCAAAGCTTCCCCTTTTGGGTTGAGCTCCACTTTAAAGTTTGCATTGTAGTTGGTTTCATGACTAAATTTCTTATAATTTGTTACATGATCCCTGCTGAATGAGAAGATTTAATAATTAAGATTGGCCAAAACTCCCCTTAATTGAATAACACTTAGGCCCTTTACAGACGAGCAGACAGTCCGCTGAAAACGTTCGGACAGTCCGCTCGGAGATTTCTATCTGATGGTTGTACACACCATCAAACAGAAATCCCCCCGGACAGGATACGTGGTGACGCGCCGCGCCGTCGCCGCGATGATGACGCAGCGATGTGCGTTGCCCTGGAAGGTCAATGCTTCCACGCATGCGTTGAATCACTTTGACGCATGTAAGGGCTTTGGGCCGAGCGGACATGTCCGGTGAGTCTGTACAGACGACCGAACATGTCCGACAGACAGGCTTCCAGCGGACATGTTTCTTAGCATGCTAAGAAACATTTGTCCGCTGGAAACTGTCCGATCCGCCGGACAATTGTCCGGTCGGCCGTACACACGACCGAACATGTCTGCTGAAACTGGTCCGTCGGACCAGTTTCAGTAGACATGTTCAGTCGGGTGTACGGGGCCTAAGTTACCTGATCAATCACTAGAAGATGAACTTGGTCATTTCATTTGAACATGCGCTAAGGGATTCACAAGTTCTCTTTTTTAAAAAGTAGGGTGCACGCAGCAAAACAGGGCATTTAATTGAAACAATATGACAAGTATGTGGCTTATGACGATTTGACATGTATCTGTCAAAGATCTGACATCTTAAAGACTGAATGACCAGTTTTTGCCAGCTTTAATGCATGAAACAAGTCTGATATGGGAAATGGATCTAAAGGCCCATACACACATGAGCACTTTTTCAAAATAGTCCGACCATGTGTACCCTCCATCGGACAAACTTTTTCGGGTTTCATTGGACAAAAAGTTTGGTCTGCAAACGGACAAACTTTATGGCCCTGTACTAGGCATGTGCAAAAGGGAACATTTTGTTTAGTTTAGTTTCGTTTTAATTCGTTATTTAATTAATTTAGTTAAGTTAGGTTCGTTACATGTGTTAAATTCGTTTTCGGAACTCGTTCGTTTTCGAATTCCGATCAAATTTCGAAATTATATTAGAAAAGAGACTATTTGTTGTCGAATCCGGTCGAAATACTTTCGAATTCGACCGGAATTAAAAAAAAAAAAAAATCGAATTCCAAATCGAAAACACGCGGACGAAATTCGATCGGAATTAAAAAAAATATATATTTTTTTTTTTCGAATTCCAAATCGAAAACCTGCGGTCGAAATTCAAAAAAAAAATAAATAAATGAATTCCGATCGAATTTCGTCCGCGGGTTTTCGATTCGGAATCCGAATTTGGACCGATGAAATTGAACTTCAGTCCGTATTCATCGGTTTGGACTGATCGTGTGTACGAGGCCTTAGTCAACAAGAGTCCGATGGTGCCTAGTCCGACCATGTGAACAGCAAGCAATTGGACTTTTGGACAAAGTACAAATGCCCATGCTCAAAAGCAAAGACCAGCCAGAAGCGTTCTGTCTGGTAGAACTAGCGTTCGTATTTGAAAGAACACATTCATGATGCGGCAAGTTCTGAAATCAAGAAAAGCAGCGCACATTCTCTTCTTCTTTATAATGTGATAATACTAAAAGCTGCTTTGCTGGTGATACTGACGGAGTAAAAACAAATGTCTTTACTTTGGATTAGTGTATTTTGGTTGTATGAATCAAACATATTTCTATATTTTTTGGTGGGTCAAGTTAGCACAACCCCATTGCGCAACATGTCTGCTTGACGAACGGACGTTCAGAAACAAACAAAATTGCACGAAGCTAAAAATCGAAAATACACACAGACAAAACCTCTACTAACTCTCGATTAGCAGAAGGAGCCCAAAGGGTGACTCTGGAGAATTGAACTTCCTCTTTTAAACTCTTGTCAGTACGTTGAAACGTCACTACGTTCGTGTTTGTTGCCGAAAAAGTCAAGCCTCGTACACACGGCCGAGGAACTCGACGTGCCAAACACATCGAGTTCCTCGGCCAGTTCAGCACTGAAGCCGCCGAGGAGCTCGGCGGGACGAGAGCTCCCATAGAACAACGAGGAAATAGAGAACATGTTCTCTATTTCCTCGCCGAGCTCCTCGTCGGCTTCCTCGGCCGAAAGTGTACACACGGCCGGGTTTCTCGGCAGAATTCAGCCAGAAACTCGGTCGGAAGCTGAATTCTGCCGAGGAAACTGGTCGTGTGTACGGGGAATCAGAGTGTGTGTATGCTATGGGTGTGACCGGACAATTCCCTTCAGACAAAAATCCAAGGGAAAGTTTGCTTGATGTCCGACCGTGTGTACGAGGCTTAAGATAGAAACAAGAGGTAGGTGATAATTGCATCTGTAGCTTTTCTGAAAGTGGTTGTAAACCCCCTGAAATGAGAAATGAATAAAACATATCCTTCTTTATTGTACACTTGCCTCATGTGATATCACTCAGGCGCAGCTGTGCATGGTAGCCAATCGGCTTCTAAGTTCAGCTTGTTCGATTAAGCTTTGACAATAAATCCTCAAAGCTGATTGGTTTCTATGCAGAGCTGCACCAGATTTTAAACTCCCTAGTTTTAGTAAATAACCCTTTTAGTGTGAATATGTTATTTCTGACAGTTTATCTCAACACCAGGCAGTCCTGAGAGACAGCCCCAAAACTTCCAGTGCACAGCATGCAATTGACAGCCTCAGATGTGCATGTTTCCGTAAGAGACTGTGTAGAGGGGAGTGTGTGCCTCCACTCAGGTTTCAGATTACACTCAGCTCTCTGCTCTGTGTTGTACGGTGTGTGACATCAAATACCTACCCCCTGCCTTCTGGAAGCTCATAAACACCCTTTGACCTGTGTACTTTGAACATACCTAGAGAAGAGTGGGCTGCAAATAAACATACGGTATGTATGAGGATTTGCTGCTTCTGCAGGTACATGTCAGGGTTTATTTTCACTTTGGGCTTAGCATAAATTGACAATTACACTTAGAACTTAGAAACTGGAAATATATAATGAGTGTATTATTTAGCTTACATTTAAAATCTTCCTACAACACTATGATTTTTACATTAATCATATCCAAATTTGCAACTGGTGACTACCGTTTACATTTTGACTTTTTTTTCCATAACATGAATCTTTTCTGATTTCCTTATCTAACAATGTATGTTTTCACATTTACACTTGCTCTGGTTCTGATCTTTCTTAGAGTATACTGATGCTACAGTCATATAATCACCCGATTCTCAGAAAACGGTTTAAGATTCAGATGTCATGCGAATATTGGCTCTTTCAAAAACCTGAGAATATCTGTATTGGGTCAGAGTATTTTTATGTGTTATAACCATAGTCAACCTTATGGATTTTCCACTCATGATAATGAAAAGCTTAGTATACAACAGATATTTGTAGAAAAGCAAATGTTGCAATATATGGATATCAGTTTGATGAACACATTTCATACCAAAGAAAATTAGCAGTGACACTACCACAAAGGAAGTCAGGGCTTGCAAAACGCCTTGCAGGAATCTGTAATATGAAAATCTAATTTGCCATAGACACTGGTATTGTCGCCCAGCAACAGCTGGTGGGTGATAACAGGCTTACTGATGAAGCTTCCTCTTGGCACCAAAATTACATTTTCATGCCAGCAGAGAGTAGGAGAAAGCAAACTCTAGTCTACTCAACTTTCCATCCTAATGTTCCTTGGATATCTGAGAAAAAAGTGAGAAGCTTGAATGAATTTTAACAGATGGAAGCATGCATGATTTTTAAGATGTGCAAATCACATCATCTAAAAATAAGAAGAATCAAACAGAGCAAAGATGTTAACTCGTAAAACTGTATAAAAAAATTAAGAATTATAAATTACATTACAATCAAAATCAAAAAAAAAAAATATTATAAATATTTCAATTTAATTCTGGTTCTATCTGCATCAATGTTTAATTATTAAAATTGGTAAAGTGATATCGCGCTCAACACAGGTAAAATTATTTACATACAAAATATCATCATAAATTGCTAGGTAAATGTGAAAAATAAAAACTAGTGACAATCAACACTCAAAAGTGCTAATAAGGAGAGCTAAAGATGATAATATTGTGGTAACTCGAGATAATAAATAAATTAATAAGTAAATCAATAAACATAAAGATGAATATATATATATAAATATAGTAGCCAAGGTCCATCAACGTGAATGTGCAATAGAATCAACTCAAAGTGCACGTGCAGTCCTCTTGCAGTGTAAAATGCTAATAAATAACTATCCCAGAGGTGCACTGTGGACCAATGGCAGAAATATATTAAGTGGGTCATTTAAATGCCTAATATAATATGTGCAATGATCCTCCAATAAAAACTGAACTCTTCATGGACAATTTCCAAAATGCAGACTACATCAAAAGAAGAACATTGAGTTCAGTCTACCTATTTCACAGGTTCCATTTTCCCCATTTATTGGTGCTTACATGAAACTAAGGATGAGGATACAGTTTGGGAAGTACATAACATGCTATAAAGCTCAAGGAGAACAAATATGCTATATACATTTTAAATTCATCCTCACTAAAAACAAAGGGTCAGATTCACATAGAATTATGTTACGATGCGGCGGCGTAACGTATCCCATTTACGTTACACCGCCGCAGGTTTACAGCGTAAGTGCCTGATTCACAAAGCACTTACCTGTAAACTTGCGGTGGCGTAGCGTAAATCCGCTCGGCGCAAGCCCGCCTAATTCAAATGGGGCGGGCACCATTTAAATTAGGCGCGTTCCCGCGCCGAGCGTACTGCGCATGCTCCGTCCGTAAAATTACCCGACGTGATTTGCGCTAAATGACGTCGCAAGGAAGTCATTGGTTTTGACGTTAACGTAAATGGCGTCCAGCGCCATTCACAGACGACTTACGCAAACGGCGTGAAATTTAAAATTTCAACGCGGGAACAACGGCCATACTTAACATGGGTTACACCACCTAGAGGGCATCTCTACGGAAACAACGTAAATTTAGATCGACGGGCAAATCGGATGTTTGTGAATCGGCGTAACTAGTCATTTGCATATTCTACGCCGACCGCAATGGAATCGCCACCTAGCGGCCGGCCTAGAATTGCAGCCTAAGATCTGACGGTGTAACACAGTTACACCTGTCGGATCTTAGGGCTATCTATGCGTAACTGATTCTATGAATCAGGCGCATAGATACAACGGCGTATCAGGAGATACGCCGTCGTATCTCTTTTGTGAATCTGGCCCAAAATGTATTTCAATTTGCATTATTGTTGAAATCTCTACCAGAATTATTGGATTCTTTCAACTTCAGCAGCCATGACAAAGCCAAATTAGTGTCCTGTTTGAATAATGATTTAACAGTGATAGAGAACAAACCTCCTACTTATTTTCAGATGACACTTTCATTACACACGTGTGGGCGATAGTAGAGACAAACAAAATGCTTCAAAGGATATCTTGACTTTGGGATCTAAGAACTATTAGATGACATCAGATTACTTTGCCCTCTGGGACATCTCACAAAAGAATAATCAGTGAAGTTGGAATTATTACTTAGTAAATTTAAAACCATTTCAATATAATAGTGTACTTTGTATACACAATTATGTATTTACTAGAAATTACATTTTATGTGAATCGTGGTATTGTGGTCTTAGCAGACTACTAACAGCACGTGAACTACTGCTACAGATACAGGGTAGTTTTTCCTACCACTTTTGCAGCTAGAGGGTATAACTATGAGATAGTGTGATCAGCTAATCGTCATGACCCTGCTAACAATTTAAATTAACTTTTCTATTTCCCAAGCAAACGCAGTGTCCCAATCTGCTGAATCGGGTGTTTCTTATGTAGTTCTTCTTTTCCCCACATGGAGTCTAAACAGGCTAAACAGCTATGTTACTGATATACATCATTTTAACTGCTAAGCCAATGGGGTTGATTTACTAAAGGCAAATAATCTGTTCATTTTGCAAGGAAGTTCCACTTTACTTAGGTTTGCAAATGTGGTGAAAATTCACATTGCAAAGAATGCCCAAACATATGCATGGAAAACACTTGATTGGGTAATGGAAGTTATTCATTTCATCACATTCACTAAGGTAAGGGAAAATTCCGTTGCAAAGTGAAACTGCTCTTGTGAACAGCCAATTTGCCTTCAGGGAATCAACCCTCCCTTATCTTAATCTCTAACCAATTTCCTTGACTGCTGATGTATGCAGATAGCATTGAAGCATGACTGTGATAATATGACCTGAGGTGTTATTAATGTGCGGACTGTGATTGACAGCTTGACTTCATTTTCTTTATGCTATGTGAGATATATGATGGTAGTACCTTATAGGGAAAATAACTAGTTCTTTGATCTCAGACTTAAAGTATAACTGTAGTTTACATTTTTTTTTTACTTGGTTCCCCCCACCCTTGAGTGCTGCCCACGTGGTCTTATACTTACCTTCAGGCCTTATCCAGTGAGTTTAACTGTGTGATCTTGCCCATAGTCACGTGGCTTTTCCTTTGAAAGTGGCTACTTAACACTGCGCATACTGTACATGCCCCAACCCAATTTAAAATAGGCTACCTTTCCGGGGTCACGCATGCACAGGACAAAACTATCTGTGTGCCTTTAACTAGGGATGCATAGTGAAGATAGAGGGGGAAAGTAAAGTGAGCAGCAGTCACAGGGCAAGGGAGAAATAAGTAAAACCAAAAAAAAAATATATATATATATATATATATATATATATATATATATATATATATACATAGTATACACGTACATTAACCACTTAACCTTCGAGTGATTCGCCCAGTGATCACTGTGTTCCCAGCTGTCATTAGACAACTGGGAACACAGAGACACTGTACCCAGCCGATCCCAGGGGATGGGTACAATATGATTGTTGTGATTAGTCATCAGAGGGATCACATGGGTTTGCTTATGGTGTTAATCCCCCTCCTTTCCCTTTACAAACGGCAAGGAGAGGTATCAAGCATTCGTGAATGGGCACAGAATAAATGGATCATTAGCTGCAGCTGCAGATCCTTTCATTCTGTTTATGTGACACAGGGAGATTTATTTTTAACTACTTTGTGCCTTTGTTCTCTGCTACACATGCTATCTCTAATGCTGTCTCCATGTGACATGTATATTACCCCTTTCACCCCCTGTATCCTGTCTATCTGAATATAAATCCCTTCCCCTCCACCCTGACACTCTATATGACCAGTACATTAAGCCCTTAACCTCCCTGGCGGTATGATTCTGTCTGGAATTACGTACCAAAAGCGGTACATTTATTTTGCAAGGGAATTGGCGTTTTATACTGTAGGCCTGTAATTTTTAGAAATAACTCACTTAAATCTGACCAAGCAAGAGTCTTGTAGGCATCCCGGGTATGATTTTTTTTTAAAACAAAATTATAAATTATAATATAATAAATAATTATAAATAATTATAACAAATAATAATTTAATTATAATAAAAATTATTCAATAATGTAATCAACTCAAAATCACTGAAATTTGCTCAGTTGCAGAATTGTCGCTGTGATTATTTTATTTTTTTTATGACGAATTTCCCCGCAAATCGCTATCGCACATTTCTGCAAGTGATTATAATTTATTATCGCTGTTTTCTAGCTGATCTAAAACCATTTTTGACATAAAGGGACACTTTTGGACAATCTACAGTTTTTAGGCAGAAATGACATTTTTTATTATATAAAAGTACATGCAGGGCACTGGGCAGACCACTAGGGACAAGGGGTGTGTGTTTTTTTTACATACAGTACTGTAATCTATAAGATTACAGTATACTGTATGTAAAGTGTTTGTTTACTTTTTTGAATTTGGCGCCGTTCTCCGCTCCCATGCGTCGTAACGTCGCAGGGAACGGAGATCGGCGGCACACGGGGACTGTGAATCGAGCGAGGAGGTCCCGCTCGCTCACACAGCGGGTGGCATCGCTGGATCCAGGGACAAGGTGAGTAAACCAAGCCTGTGGATCCAGCGAAAGGTAAGCCCGTCCAGCCCGAGCGTGACTCGGGTTTACCGATCCTAACATGTAAAACCAACCCCGAGTCACGCTCGGGTTTACCGTCAGGGGGGTTAATCTCCTCCTTCTCTGTGTAATGACCTTTATATTTTATGTATCTAGCACACCATTCCCAAGCTCAGTGTTTCACCCTCCTAGACTGTTCCTTCATTTCCTCCAAAAAAGTGGGGAAAAAAAGATCAACTTAGGGTGTCTACGCTTCTAAAAAGGGTCATTTGTTGTTTTTGTTTTTTTTTTAGAACTGCTGTTATTTTGACAGAAAGCAAAGAATCCGTTTTTTTTTTTTTTTTGTTCTAAAAAAAAAAAAAAAAAGATATCAAATACCACCAAAAGAAAGCTCTATCTGTCTCAAAATATCATATAAAGCTCACTTGGGCTGCAAGTGTTGAATACAGAGTAATTGTCAGTCAAATTATTGTTGAAAGTTGAAAAATGGCCTGGTATTGAAAGGGGATTACAGGCTGATACTCACGTGGGATTGGAGGTCCATTTATTCACCCATAGGGTAGTTATTGTCATTTAAAAGCAGAGTGTTCACTGATTTAGTAGAATCGTTTTTTTTAGAGGTGGTTTCAAAAAATCATTGCACAGAAAATTGCTCCTTTAAGATGTCAGCTACTGCTTAGTGAATATGCTTCCTCACACAGTTTTTAAATTTGGCTGATTACATTTTAGGTAGATACAAAGGGAAATTGTATGTGTGCATGCTTTGAAGTACAATAAAATAAAATACAAAAGGATGTAATGTGATTGTTTTCCACAATTACCAATAGAGTTCCACAAAATTGTGTTATACACTTTTAATATAAATACATACCCTTTCTATATACTGTCTGCTGCTGAAAACAAATTGGTAGGTGCAATGTGCCAGTGTATGGCATTATTGCTAAGAGTCTGAACTTGAGCTAAGGACTTTCAGCAACACATGAAAGAATCTTGGCATCCAGTGTACAGTACAGGCTCAGATTTCAGAGTTCCCCTTAGAAATTCCCTCAGCAATAAAGTCTACAAGTGAACTTTTATGACTTAGAGAAGTACTGACTGTTTTTTCAATAACGCCACTTCACAACTCTGTAAAGTTAATGAAATGAAGAAAAACACATAGGGTTATTGTTTAAAAACAATTTATAATCTCACTTTGTATACCCTCCTGTTCCCTGACCTCAACCTTGAACTACATTTACCAAATTCAAGAGACTGTCTGCTCTCAAAACCTCATACACAGTCAAAAATATTAGCTGAGCTGTTTAAATCATGACAGCTTCACGAAACAGCTATAGCTAACTATATCTAATTATCTGCTAGGAGTAAAACATAACAATACATACCAGTGACATACAAAAAGGTTGAAAAGCCATTCAATCAATCTAAAACAATGTTTATCAGAAGAGTGTTGTATTTAGATTTAATACAATTGGTAAGGCAGCCCATTTTAATAAAAATAACAAACATATTATATTTACCTGTTTCGTGCAAGGGTTTTGCGCAGAGCAGCTACAATCCTCCTCTTCTTCATTGGTTGCCTACACAGAAAGCCGCTTTCCATGGGGGCACACGTGCAAGCTCACTCCAGAGTCTGACTGCTACGTTCATTGACACAGACATCGGGACTCAGCCCTGCCCCCTGCTTCTGTGTCACTGGCTTTGATTGACAGCAGCAGAAGCCAATGACTCCATCTGCTCTAAATCTGTCCAATGAGGACAGAGCCACTGGGCTCCCGCACATCACTGAATCCGATGGGCTCAGGTAAGAAAAAAATGGATTCCGAGCGGTAATGCCAAGCATAATGCTTTCCTCTGCTGATCAGCTTTATGGAGATGCTAATTTAGTTTTCCAGCAGGACTCGGCACCTGCCCACACTGCCAAATGTACCAATATCTGGTTTAAGGATCATGGTATCACTGTACTGGATTGGCGAGCAAATTCGCCTGACCAAAACTCCATAGAGAATCTGTTGGGTATTGTCAAGAGGAAAATGAGAAACACCAGACCCAGCATTGCAGACGAGCTGAAGGCCACTATCAAAGCAACCTGGGCTTTCATTACACCTGAAGCAGTTCCATACCTTCATGCCACGCCACATTGATGCAGTAATTCATGCAAAAAGAGTCCTGCATACTATACTGTACATGGACATACTTCTAATTTTAGTAAGCCAACATTTTTGTATTGCCATCCTTACGTATATATCTTTATTGGTCTTATGTCATATTTTAATTGAAAGAAATGAATGCTTAAAATATATCACTCTGTGTGTAATGAATCTAAATAATAAATTTGTTTCACTTTTTAAAATTGAACTACTGAAATTAACCCCTTGAGCGGTATTTCCGAGTCAGGCTCGAAGTGGAATTTCAGGACCAAAAGCGGTAATCCCGAGCCAGACTCGGGACCGCCTCGCAGTGTCCACAGGCAGAGTTACTTACCTTGTCCCTGGATCCTGGAATGCCTCCCCGCTGTGTGATTGAGCTATGTCCTCCTCGCTCGATTCACAGTGCCGAGTGCTGCCGAGCTTCGTTCTCTGCGACGTTACGACGCACGGGGGCGGAGATCGGCGCCAAATTTAAAAAAAGTAAATAAACACAATACATACAGTATACTGTAATCTTATAGATTACAGTACTGTATGAAAAAAATACACACCCCCTTTGTCCCTAGTGGTCTGCCCAGTGTCCTACATGCACTTTTATATAATAAAAACTGTTCTTTCTGCCTGGAGACTGGAGATTGTCCATAGCAACCAAAAAGTGTCCCTTTATGTCAAAAGTGGTTTCAGACCAGCTAAAAAACAGCGATAATAAATTATAATCACTTGCAGAATTGAGCGATAGTGATTTGTGGTTAAATTTGTCACCAAAAAAATTAAAAGTAATAATTTGTATTATTATTATATTATTTGTTAGAATTATTTATATGTATTTATTATATTATAATTTATGATTTTGTGTTTCAAACTTTATCATACCCGGGATGTCTATAGACTCTTGTTTGGACAGATTTAAGTTGTTCCTAAGAATTGCAGGCCTACAATATAAAACGCCAAATTTCCATGCAAAATAATGGTACCACTTTCAGCACCTAAAATCTGAAATAATCATACCGCCAGGGTATTAACTTTTTGATGATATTCATTTTTTTTAGATGAATCTGTATATGGGCTATTTCTATTTGTATCTGTAGCTCCCCTGCCACTGTGAATGTCTGCCACATATTGGCACTATGGGCCAGATTCACGTAGAATCGCGGCGGCGTAACTTATCCTAGATAAGTTACACTGCCGCAATTTTTCATCGCAAGTGCCTGATTCCGTATCAGGAGAAACGCCGTCGTATCTCATTTGTGAATCTGGCCCTATATATCCACTAAAGCATGTTATAGGCAAGTATTTGGCATTTTGCACAGTGTGGTAGGCAGGGCTGCTGTTAGAAATCATGGGGCCCCATGATTGCCTACCCGGCCGCTAAAAACACACTAAAATCATTATTATATGACATGTTAACTGCCAGCCCCCCCCCCCACCACCATCCACTTGTGTGCTTGCAGCAGCTGCCAGCAGGACAGGAAGGCAGGTGACCAAGTTGTGGGGGGAAAGGGGTGCACAGGGGGGCCTGGAAAGCAGAGGGATGGGGGCACGGATGTTAGAGAAGATCCCCCTGCAGCACAGCTGGAGGGAGGGAACAGAAGAGAAGCCATCATCACTGCAGGGGAAGGCAGAAGAGGATTGTGTCTGAAGTAAGGTAGTACAGCTGGTCCTACTGCTAAGCAGGTGCGTAGGCCCCCCCTTTTAACTGATGGGACCTGATGGAACCAGTACAGGAGGGCTGGTTGTACTGCCTTATGTGGGGCCCTGGAGGTTAGGGTTGCCACCTCATCCCTTTAAAACAGAACACATATGAATTACACAGGTTCTGTGGCTAATTAAGATGGTAATTAGACTCATTTGGTGCCTTACCTGCATTAAATCAGCCACAGAACCTGTGTAATTCATATGTGTTCTGTTTTAAAGGGATGAGGTGGCAACCCTACTGGAGGTAGAAACTGGCCCAAGAGTGATCACTCTGACGCAGGTGGCCAGCTTGAATATGTATATACAACAATATTTTTGAACCAAGAATCCTTGCTGTTATGCAAAAGTTTGCTAGAAATATGTAAAGCTGAGTACACACAGATAATTATTTTTTCATTCAGCCTACCGACTAAATGAAAAAATGAAAATGGACAGATTTCTGCATCCAGAATACACAATGATCAGCACTGCAGTCAATAGGATGCAGCTGCTAATGGAATACATTTTTTTCCAGCGGGTCTAATCAACAGAAGATGATCTAACAATCTACACACAGAGGTCTACACACAGATCATATGGCTGAATTTTGATCCATGTGTACCCAGCTTAAGGGCTTAAGTGTGCAGAAGGTTAATTTAGAATTTTGTAGCACAGGAAAGGGGCTGAAGTGGAACACTAGGTGCAGACTAGGATTAGTAGCCATTTGGCTGCCTGTTAACATTCACAAAGTTTGGTACAGAATATGTCACAGTTACAGATTTTGTGGACGTGGCTTGTTAGCCACCAATCACATTCATTCTCATGAGAGAAAGGTATCAGGCACCACTTGGGTGCAATTTCATAGTCACTGAAGCGACCTTGAGCTTACAGCCTTTGAAAAGGCAGCAGACTTAAGGGTTACTGGGCTGGCTTGCTGCAAGCAAATCTGTTCTCATCTTACCTCACATCTATGGAAGTGTAAAACCCAAATATAAAATTCAGCAAGTATAAAAGATGACAGTGGTTCATACAAGTCAACCATTTTTTTCCAATAATGACTGCAGGCAGTAGGTCTACATCCTAATAAGTTGTTTTTTTGCCTGTGGTAAAATGTGCTTTTGCAGGAGCCAGAAGCAAATGTCCAGGGGGAACATGAACAGAAGTGCTATATGTATATGCTGTAAGTCTACATATTAATGTTTACTCTGACAGCACTGTAGCTAGTGATATTGAATATCACAAAATCAGAAAATTCTGTGGAACTATAGTAATATCAAGTGTAGCAAGAGCCTCCAACCCCTAGAGGCCTAATGGTGACCTTCAGAGTCAGGAGGAGCTGACATCCTTCCTTGTAGAGTGGGTTACCAGGCATGGTCAGTGTGATGCAAGAAAAAATGATGGGCGCCAGTCACTTTTAGATGCGAACAAGAGATTTATTGTCTCTTAACAGAACTGGTGGAGAGAGTGTTAGGGCCAGGACACCCTTGAGTAGATGCAATGGTAATTGGCAGACTCCAAGACTTCTATAGGTAAACAGCTATACAGTGGAAGGCCTCCAGCCAGATAACAATTCTGTATAGTTAGGACTACTGTCTCCTATGGCAACTAATCTTGTAACCGTCACTAACGGTAATTGTACATAACCTCTTGGTAACACCGAACAGCCCTTTACTTATCTCACAGTATCCTACTGTAGATCTTCACTCACTGAGCTCCCAGTCTCTCACTAGGCTTTCAGATCCCAGTCGTCACTGGATCCCCTGAAATCTTCTACAGCTATCCCGCTGTACACGCCTTAAGCATTGCCCTCGCTATCCTGCTGGGTCCCTGGCTTGGCACTGACTGATGCTTTCCCACTTCTCCACCATCCCAAAATGTCATCAATAAAATGCACATGTGGTCATTGTCCATAGCATATGCCTGCCCATACCATAACCCAACTGCCACCATGGGCCACTTGATACATAACGTTGACATCAACAAACCGCTCACCCACACAATGCCATATCTGCTGTTTGCCATCTGCCCTCTACAGTGAAAACCAGGATTCATCCATGAAGAGAACCCCTCTCCAAAGTGCCAGATGCCATCAAATGTGAACATTTGCCCACTCAGGTTGGTCACAAAGACGAGCTGCAGTGAGGTCGAGACCCTGATGAGAATGACAAGCATGCAGATGAGCTTCCCTGAGATGTTTTCTGACAGTTTGTGTAGAAATTCTTTGGTTTTGCAAACAGATTGTTGCAGCAGCTGTTGGGTTGGCTGGTCTCAGACGATCTTGGAGGAGAAGATGCTGGATGTGGAGGTCCTGGGCTGGTTTGGATGTACTGCC